>NC_045445.1:92688316-92688444 GCF_002776525.5 Piliocolobus tephrosceles | reverse complement strand
AAAGACACATGCACACGTATGTTTATTGCGGCACTATTCACAATAGCAAAGACTTGGAATCAACCCAAATGTCCATCAGTGACAGACTGGATTAAGAAAATGTGGCACATATACACCATGGAATACTA
>NC_045445.1:92686078-92688216 GCF_002776525.5 Piliocolobus tephrosceles | reverse complement strand
ATGTGGCACATATACACCATGGAATATTATGCAGCCATAAAAATGGATGAGTTTGCGTCCTTTGTAGGGACATGGATGCAGCTGGAAACCATCATTCTTAGCAAACTATCACAAGAAGAGAAAACCAAACACCGCATGTTCTCACTCATAGGTGGGAACTGAACAATGAGCTCACTTGGACTTGGGAAGGGGAACATCACACAATGGGGCCTATCATGGGGAGGGGGGAGGGGGTAGGGATTGCATTGGGAGTTATACCTGATATAAATGACGAATTGATGGGTGCTGACGAGTTGATGGGTGCAGCACACCAACATGGCACAAGTATACATATGTAACAAACCTGCACGTTATGCACATGTACCCTAGAACTTAAAGTATAATAATAAAATAAAATTAAATTAAATTAAATTAACAGGAAAATATCACAATCTTACATATGTATGCATCTAACACTGGAGCTCCCAAATTTATAAAACAATTACTATTAGACCTAACAAATGAGGTAGAAAGCAACACAATAACAGTGGGGAACTTCAATATTTCACTGATGGCACTAGACAGGTCATCAAGACAGAAAGTCAACAAAGAAACAATAAATTTATAGTACATCCCAGAATAAATAAACTGAACATATATTTACAGAACATTCTACCCAACAACCACAGAATACACATTTTATAAATCAGCACATGGAACTTCCTCCAAGATAGACCACATGATAGGCCACAAAACAAGTTTCAATACATTTAAGAAAATTGAAATTAAATCAAGTATTCCCTCAGACCACAGTGAAATAAAATTGAAAATCAACTCCAGAAGGAACCCTCAAAACCATGCAAATACACGGAAATTAAATAACCTGCTCCTGAATGATCATTGGGTCAACAATGAAATCAAGATGGAAATTAAAATATTCTTTGAACTGAACGGTAATAGTCGCACAATCTATTGCAACATCTGGGATATAGCAAAGATGGTGCTAAGAGAAACGTTTATAGCCTTAAATGCCTATATCAAAAAGTCTGAAAAGTACAAATAGACAATCTAAGATCACACCTCAAGGGAATAGAAAAACAAGAACAAACCAAACCCAAACCTAGTAGGAGAAAAGAATATAATGAAGATCAGAGCAGAACTAAAAGAAATTGAAACAAAAAAATTCAGAAGATTAAATGAAACAAAAAGCTGGTTTTTTAAAAAGATAAAATTGTTCGATCATTAGCAAGATTAACCAAGAAAAGAAGAGAGAAGATTCAAATAAGCTCAATTAAAAACAAAAATTAGAGATATTACAACTGACACCACAGAAATACAAAAGATCTTTCAAGACTACTGTGCAAACATTTATGTGCACGAACTAGAGTACCTACAGGAGATGGATAAATTTCCGGAAATATGCAACCCTCCAAGCTTAAATCAAGAAGAATCAGAAACCCTGAAGAGACCAATAATAAGTAGAGAGATTGAAATGGTAATTTTAAAAATTACCAACAACAAAAAAAAGTCCAGGAACAGACAGATTTACAGCTGAATTCTATCAGACATTCAAAACAGAATTGGTACCAATCTATTGACACTGTTCCACAAGATAAAGAGAAACTCCTCCCTAAATCACTCCATGAAGTCAGTATCACCTTGATACCAAAACCAGGAAAGGACATAACAAAAAAAGAAAACTACAGACAAACATCTGATGAGCATAGATGCGAAATTCCTTAAGAAAATACTAGTTAACCAACTGCGTGCGGTGGCTCATGCCTGTAATTCCAGCACTTTGGGAGGCCGAGGCGGGCAGACCACGTGAGGTCAGAGTTTGAGATTAGAATGGCCAACATGGAGAAACCCTGTCTCTACTGAAAATATAAAAATTAGCCAGGCGTGGTGGCAGATGGCTGTAATCCCAGCTACTCAGGAGGCTGAGGTAGTAGAATCGCTTGAACCCAGGAGGAGGAGGTTGCAGTGAGCCAAGATTGTGTTGTGCTCCAGCCTGGATGACATAAGCGAAACTCCACCTCAGGAAAAAAAAAGAAAAAAGAAAGAGAGAAAGAGAGAAAGAGAAGAAAGAAAAGAAAGAAAAGAAAGAAAAGGGAAAGAAAGAAAGAAAGAAAGAAAGAAAGAAAGAAAGAAAGAAAGAA
>NC_045445.1:92645852-92686068 GCF_002776525.5 Piliocolobus tephrosceles | reverse complement strand
AAAGAAAGAAAGAAAGAAAGAAAGAAAGAAAGAAAGAAAGAAAGAAAATAGTAGATAACTGAATCCAGCAACATGTCAAAAAGATAATCCACCATGATCAAGTGGGTTTCATTCCAAAGATGCAGGAGGATGCTTTAACATAGGCAAATCAATAAATGTGATACACTACATAAACAGAATTAAAAACAAAAATCACATTATCATCTCAATAGATGCAGGAAAAGCATTTGACAAAATCTAGCACATCTTTGTGATTAAAACCCTCAGCAAAATCGGCATACGAGAGACATACCTCAATGTAATAAAAGCCATCTATGACAAACCCACAACCAACATAATACTGAACGGGGAAAAGTTGAAAGCATTCGATGAGAGAACTGGAACAAGACAAGGAAGCCCACTCTCACCACTTCTATTCAACATAGTACTGAAAGTCCTAGCCAGAGCAATCAGACAAGATAAAGAAAGAAAGGGCATCCAGAGCAGTAAAGAGGGAGTTGAACTGTCACTGTTTGCTGATGATATGATTGTATACTGAGAAAACCCTAAATACTCCTCCAAAAAGCTCCTAGAACTGATAAATTAATTCAGCAAAGTTTCAGGATACAAGATTAATGTACACAAATCAGTAGCTTTGCTATACACCAACAGTGACCAAGCTGAGGACCAAATCAAGAACTCAACCCTCTTTACAATGGCTGCAAAATAAATAAACAAAATACTTGGAAGTATACCTAACCAAGGAGGTGAAAGACCTTTACAAGGAAAATTACAAAATACTGCTGAAAGAAATCATAGATGACACTAATAAATGGAAACACATCCCAGGCTCATGGATGGGTAAAATCAATATTGTGAAAATGACCATACTGCCCAAGCAAGTACAAATTCAATGCAATTCCCATCCAAATAACACCAACATTCTTCACAGAAAGAAAAAACAATTCAGCCCACATAGCCGAAACAAGACTAAGCAAAAAATACAAGTCCCGAGACATCACATTACCTGACTTCAAACTATACTATAATGCCACAGTCACCAAAACAGCATGGTACTGGTATAAGAATAGGCACATAGACCAATGGAACAGAATAGAGAATCCAGAAATAAACCCAAATACTTACACCCAACTGATCTTCAATAAAGCAAACAAAAACATAAAGTGGGAAAAGGACACCCTGATCAACAAATGATTCTGGGATAATTGGCAAGCCACATGTAGGAAAGTGGAACTGTATCCTCATCTCTCAGGTTATACAAAAATCTACTTAAGATGGATCAAGGACTTAAATCTAAGACCTGAAACTATAAAAATTCTAGAAGATGGCCGGGTGCGGTGGCTTATGCCTGTAATCCCAGCACCTTGGAGGCCAAGGTGGGTGGATCACCCGAGGTCGGGAGTTTGAGACCAGCCTGACCAACATGGAGAAATCCCATCTCTACTAAAAATACAAATTAGCTGAGGGTGGTGGCGTATGCCTGTAATCCCAGCTACTTGGGAGTCTCAGGCAAGAGAATCGCTTGAAACCAGGAGGCAGAGGTTGCAGTGAGCCGATATCACGCCATTGCATCCCAGCCTGGGCAGCAAGAGCAAAACTCCGTCTCAAAAAAAAAAAAAAAAAAACTAGAAGATAACATCTATAAAACCCGTCTATACATTGGCCTAGGTAAAGAATTCATGACCAAGAAACCAAAAGCAAATGTGACAAAAACAAAGATAAATAGGTTGGACTAAATACAAAGATAATATGTGGGACTATTAAAACAAAAACCAAGACAGTAAGTAAGTGGGACTATTAAACTAAAGAGCCTCTGCACAGCAAAAGGAAGAGTGAGCAGAGTAGACAGACAACCCACAGAGTGGGAGGCAGTTTTCGCAATCTGTGCATCTGACAATGGACTAATATCCAGAATCTACAATGAACTCAAATAAATCAATAAGAAAAAATAACAAACAATCCCATCAAAAAGTGGGCTAAGGACACGAATAGACAGTTCTCGAAAGAGGATATACAAATGACCAACAAGCATAAAAAACTGCTTAACATCACTCATGATCAGGAAAATGCAAATCAAAACCACAACGCTATACCACCTTACTCCTGCAGGAATGGCCATAATCAAAAAATAAAAAAAAGAATAGATGTTGGTGTGGATGCCATTGAAAAGGAACACTTCTACAATGCTGGAGGGAATGTAAACTAATATAAACACTATAAAAAAACAGTGTGAGGATTCCTGAAAGAACTAATAGTAGAACTACAATTGGATCCAGCAATCCCACTACTACCTATCTACTCAGAGGAAAAGTCATTATATAAAAAAGATACTTGCACATGCATGTTTATAGCAGCACAATTCACAATTGCAAAACTATGGAACCAGCCCAAATGCCCATCACATGAGTGGATAACAAGATTGTTACATATATATGATGGAATACAACTCAGCCATAAAAACAAACGGATTAATGGCGTTCGCAGGAAACTGGACGGAACTAAAGAGTATTATTCTAAGTGAAATAACTCAGGAGTGGAAAACCAAGCATTGTATATTTTCACTCATAAGTGGGGTCTAAGATACGAGGATGCAAAGGCATCATAATGATAAAATAGACTTTGGGGATTCAGGGAAAGGGTGGGAGAGGCATGAGGGATAAAAGACTACAAACTGGATTCAGTGTATACTGCTCGGGTGATGGGTGCACCAAAATCTCACAAATCACCACTAAAGAACTTACTCATGTAACTAAATACCACCTGTTCCCCAAAACACCTATAGAAATAAGAAGATTTAAAAATTTAAAAAATTTTAAAAAGAAAAGCTAATTTTCAAAAGAAATCAAATTAATCAACCAACTTCTCAATTTAATAAACTAAATGAAAACAGTTTACTATCACTCAGAGGTGGGTTTAGTTTTATTTTCTATTGTCATCTTTTGAGCATTGTAAGTTATGAAAGAGAGTCGGAGCTATAGCACTTCTCAAATAGGCCTCTATGTTTCTTCAACCTAACAGTGCCCTCTTCTGGCTTCATGATTCACATTCAGCTGATTCATTGATGTTGAAAAAATGTTTAACGTGAAGATGATGGGAAGAAAACCTGTTTTGAAACCTGGAATAACAAAGGTTTTCGGTCTCCTTTTTAATATAATGAAAACAAACAAAATTCCAGTTGCAAGTACAGTGGTGATTTCCAGCAGCTGGAAGGAGGGTAAAATGGAGAGTTGTTTGATAGGTATGGAAAAGTTCTGGAGATTGGTTGTACAACAATGAGAATATACTTTACCCTATTGAACTGTACATTTAAAAAATGTTAAGATGGTAAAGTTTATATTATGTATGCTTCACCACAAAGCATAAAAACAAATAAATAAATAAATAAATAAATAAATAAATAAATAAATAAATCTAATTGTGGTATAAATAGTCCATGTTAATAGAAGCAGCTCTAAGTTGGGACTATTTTCACCTCAAGTCAAATGTTTACCATAAATTAAACCTAGCTGGAGTTGATAAAATTTTTAATTCCTGTTACTTTACTAACTAGGCACATATTTCTCTAAATTTGCTAAAATTATCGCTACTGAACAACTTAATTGCAACTCTTAATGTCTTTAGTCTTGAAGATTTAGAGACCTATGTAAAAAGACTGTGAAATTGTTACTTCATTTACTTTAATAAATAATAAAATATTCTTCAGTTTCTAAAAATGAAGACTCCAAGGTCTGACTTGTATAGGGTGGAAGGTTACCTTCTTTGGTTACCGCCCACCCCCGCGTCCCTCCCACACATATATATTCATCTCACATTTCACTGAGATGAAAGAAAAAAAAAAAAAAAAAACTAGGAAAGGAGCAAATTTGGTGGATTAAGGATAGACCAATCGTTCTCAACTGGGGACAATTGTGTACCCTAGGGGACATCTGGCAATGTTTGGAAATCTTTTTGGTTATCACAACTCGAGGAGTATGGAGTAGTACTGGCATATAGTTGGTAGAGGCTTAGCTTAGGACATTGCTAAATGGTAAACTCTGGCCACCACTACAAAGATTGATTTGGTCTCAAATGTCAATAGCACCAAGGTTGAGAAACTGGGTTACAATCTTCTTTGCTGACTTTGACCACTCTTTCTCAGCATTTGCAGCAGACTTCTTTTCTTCTATCTGTCTCTAATTACTCAATATTCTGTTTTTAGCTCAATTATCTTTTCTTTAGATTTTCTCTTGGGAATATCATCCACTCTCTTATCTTTATCACCTCTATGTTGCTGACTCCCACATCAGCATGTCTAGTTCCAACTACTCTTCTAGCTCTAAAATATTGCCTCTCTCAATACCTCCCTCACATCTTTTCATTAAGCTACAGCTACATCTGACTTTTCTGTCTTTATTAGTAGCATTTGGTACAAAACCACGGGGTCATTTATTTCCCAAATTTTTAGAGTACCTAATTTGTGTAAAGAGCTGTGCTGGTTACTTGGAGGAAGGTAGAAGGGTGGAGATAAGAGATAGTTATAGTAGTAAATGCTTTACATGTATTATCCCTGGTTATGGAAACACTTTTGCAAGGAAAAAAATTATGGCCTGGAAACCAAAGTTCCAGGAATTTAAATAATTACTTAAAGAGCTCAGAGCTTGTAAACAGCAGAGTTTAACAGGCTCTTCTACTCTGGCATTAAGGACTAAGCTCTCTCCATTTAAAACAACAAAAAACAAACAAACATAAAACACTGAGGACAAAGCTGAAAAAGTGTGATCTAGTTTGTCCATAGCTAAAAGGAGACGGATGTGTAGGGTATTTTAATAATGAAGGTCTAAGAAGTTCCAGAAGGCTTTTCTTCTGAGACACGTGGTACTTTCTTCTGGTTACCATAAATCATAGAATATAACATATCATCAATGGTAAGATGGGTCATTATTTTCCATACCTACAAGAAAGGAAAAAAAAGCTGCCAACTAAAGTATAGTGTACCATCAATTGTTAGGTCGCAGAGATTTCCTAGATATTCAAATTTGGGGAAAAATATAGTAAGCCTTCAAAAATTACAAATTTGCTTAAAAAATAAAGAAAAAATGATTTTAGATTCTATGACATACGGTGAATTCGTTTTCCACATTCAATTTCCATGGTTAGTGCTAGTGTGCTATTCTGCACTCTAGTCAACTTACATGTTTGCATATTTCTTTTTAAATGTTTGTAGCTATTTTCATAGCTCTGTGATGTGCATCTGCAGCTGGCTTGTAAAGCTCTTCAATAATTTCTTTGGTTACCGCCCACCCCCGCGTCCCTCCCACACATATAAGCCATTCAGAGTTTACCACTTAAAGGTAAACTTGAATTTCTTCTCATCTTAAAATTGCATAAATTATATTAAATTCTCAATAAATTTATTTACATTTGGTGGGGGTGGGGTGCGATGGAAAAACACTATATTAAATAACAACATCGGTTTTTAACACCCATCCTAATAGAAAAGTTAAAATAGAATGGGGTAGGGAGGAGGGGTGGAGGCGGAGAAGGGATGTACGTCTCAGGATACAGGAAATACGGTAAGAGCGAAACAGGAGGAAGCCAGCTCTGTGCCTGGAGGGGACCCGCCGCCATCTCAGGTCTCTTGGCTTTGCCAGGGCCCACCGGAGAAAACTGACGCCCCGTTTCTATAATCCTTATGGGAGACCAACCTTGTGCCTCCGGGAGATCCACTCTCCCACCTGGAAACGCACGGGAAGCCAAGCCTCCAAAAAAGCGCTGCCTCCTCGCTCCGCGTTGGGATTATCCGGAAGGAACTCCCAACGGAGGTAGTACCACTCTACCCTCCGCACCTCCTCCTGCATCAGCCGGCCTGAAGTCGCACCCTCCTCCTCCAGAGAAGTAGAGAAATAAATTTCTCCCACTCTAAACCAGGTCAGATTTTTCTCATCTAGGGCATCTAGGCTCTTTGAAACTTATTTATGCATTCTCACAGATATCCTTCCCCCTTTCCCTGTTTTTTCCATGATTTCAAAATAGAAAGAATAACATGCAGGGATTAAGCAGCTCTTTCACAAAATACGCTTGAGTGAAATGATGGATATTTAATGACGTTAAATAATTATTTTTAATATTTTAGATGAAATACTTGTAGTTACATTTTCTAAGAAATAGACTTGAATCTTCTGATTTGCTTGAAAGTCAGTCATTGGTGCCAAGGTGGAGGGAAGGTGTAATAAAAATGTTCATGAGTTGATAATTTAAAGTTGGATGGTGTATATGTGGGGATTTATTATATTATTCTCTCTACTTTTGCGTGCCTTGGAGAAAATTTTTATTTAAAAAAAATACCTGGTTCAAGACCAGTAACAAGCATCTATTGAAGGCCAGCCTTCCGAAGTGTATGTCTTTCTCTATGTAAGGCAGGAGAGTTGAATAATTTTTTTTTTTTAAAGCAACAATGTGATAGTCAAATCCAAGTGCCATAATGTTTGCTTGTTCAAGGTATTCAGGAAGGATGGAGGATGGACAAGTCACTGCCTGGTGGTAATCATGAGCTATCAAAAAGGAGGGGGTGGGGCAGACTCGGTGGCTCACGCCTATAATCCTAGCATTTTGGGATGCTGAGGCGAGCGATCAGGTCAGGAGTTCGAGACCAGCCTGGCCAACAGGGTGAAACCTCGTCTCTACTAAAGTTAGAAAAATTAGCCAGGCGTGATGGTAGACGCCTGTAATATCAGCAACTCTGGAGGCTAAGGGAGGACAGTCGCTTGAACCTGGAAGGCAGTGGTTACAGTGAGCCGAGATCGCGCCATTGCTCTCCAGCCTGGGAGACAATAGCAAAAACTACGTCTCAAAAAAAAAAAAAAAAAAAAAAAAGAAGGAGGAACTTTGGGTGGGCCTTAAAGGTTGAGTGACATCTGCCATGTGGAGGGGCAGGGAATGCTTTTCAGTCTGAGGGTTTCCAGAGAAAAGGCAGAGTTCTTCTGGAAACAGCTTGACTATAATTTTGAATCTACAAGAAGGACTTAGGAGGTGAAGATAAAGTGCTTCAGGGCCTTAAATGTTATGCTGAGCATATACTTCATTCCAATATCCATCAAGCGATACTATTTGTATTTTAAGATTCCTATTCTTACTATCAGAAAAGGAATCTCTGATATTTAGATGAACTTTATAGAATGCAAAATATAAAACTGAATCTGACCCACGTTTTATAAATCCTTTTAATTCAAAGGAGAGAAGCATCTTTTTTTCATTCTTGCAGTAAACCTTTATGAAGCCCTTGCAATGGGTAGGAATTATTCTGAGAGATACAGGGGATGGACGGCCAAGGCCTAGTACATAATAGGAGTGAAACAGGTATTTCAATAAATAAATCAATGAATGATGGGACAACATTGGTGACCAAAGAAGTTTTACACATTGGGTTCGTTGGTAATGCCTAGAAAAAAAAAATAGAGCTCTATTTTACTTGAAAGCATCTCCCTGTGATTCCATACAGCTTTACTGCTCACGTGTTTACAAACTCTATTCAAAGGGGTAGTGGAGTGGAGGGTTGCAGGGTGTAGGGAGAATATTGCGCAGATAGAAAACAAAAGAGCAGCCCCAGGCGCAGTGGCTCACGCCTGTAATCCCAGCACTTTGTGACGCCAAGGTGGGCAGATCACTTGAGGTCAGGAGTTCGAGACTAGCCTGGCCAATATGGCGACCCGTCTCTACTAAAAGTAAGAAAAAAAAAAAAAAAAAATTAGCCAGGCATTGTGGTGTGTGCCTGTAATCTCAGCTACTCGGCATGCTGAGGCAGGAGAATTGCTTGAACCCAGGAGGTGGAGGTTGCAGTGAGCTGAGATCGTGCCACTGCACTCCAGCCTCAGTGACACAGCAGGACTCTGGACAAAAAATAAATAAATAAACAATTTAAAAATATATAAAGAAAAAAGAAAATAAAAGAACAAAACAATAAGTGCAAGAACTATGTAATTTCCCCTCCAAGTGATTCAAATCACTGAAAATTGTAATAATAGCCAATATTTACTAAAGATTTATGTGCCAGTTTTCTAAAGGGCTTTGCATGTTATCATTTATTTAATCATAACTCTACTAGAGAAGTTTGTATAGGCCAAGGGAAGTCATATGACTTGCCACAAGTTACACAGCACAAAGTGGCTGAGCTGAGCTTTGAACCCAGAACATTTGATTCCAGAGTTTATGCTCTAAACTGCTATATAATACATCCCTTCTAAAACTTTGTATACAACTGTTTTATAGGAATATGTCATTGAAATTGAGGTAGGGGAAGGATAATGATTTGAGGAGACCAGGGGACAAAGAGATGGACAAAAACAGAAAAAATGATGTCACAATATTTTTTATTATTTTTCAGTCTTTGAGCGATTGCAGTATGACTCCATTTCCCTGGTGCATTCATATAATAGTTCACTTGGTGAAAATAATGAAGACTATTTACAATGCTACCCTGCTTTTTCTGATGTCCTACACCTGGAAGTTGTGCTTTTTAAGGTAATCTGTTTACCAAAAATTATTCAGAGGAAGAAGAGAAAAAAAATAGTTGGTTTTGACACATTTAAAAGTAGCCAAAAAAAACATAAAAAAATAGCAGCAAATGATAAAATTGAAACTGTATTCTACATTATATGAAAACATATTCATAATAGTAGTGTAATCTGAAGAAATGCTTTGTTAGATTCATTTGTAATTACTTTATAGTTTCTATTATTACTGTGAAATATGCCATCTTTTTAACTATATCTTCTAATTGCTTCTGGTAAATGGGAATATGATTAATATTTTTGTATATTGATTTTATATGCTGTAACCTTCTTAAATTCCATTTATTCTAATAATTTATAGATTTTCTTGGATTATCTGTTAATTAATTATATTTTGAATCATGACAGTTTCTTTCCAATATTTCTTTAGCTTGTATTACTGTGCTAGCTAGGATCTTCAGTACAAAGAGGAACAATAGCATTGGTAGAGGATTTCCTTATTTTGTTCCTAAATTCTACAAAAGTTTCACCTTTTTTAGTAGATTGTCTTTCTCAAGTTAAGAACTTTTCTTACATTCCTAGCTTGCTGAGAGGTTTTATTACAAATATTATGAAGTTTTTTCCCGTCTATAGGTACTGCCATGTTCATATCCTTTTTTTCACCATTAATATCACACTGTGACCATGAGATAAATTACAGTTATCAATTTTCTAATGTATTTCTTGCTTTTGCTTTCATCAAGCCTCATCATTGGATATTTTGTTTCCTATTTTAATCATTTTGACTTTTATTTTTATATTGAACTTTCTTCTACTTTGCTTTTGTTGTTCTTTTTCTAATTTATTGAGTTGGATCTTTAGCTTCTTAATTTTCAATGTTCTTCTGTAAAATAAGAATTTAGAACTATAAATTTTCTTCTACCACTTTAGAAATATTTCGCAGGCTTTTGTATATAGTATTTTTATCATTCAACATTTATTATTTTTAAATTCCTCTTATAATTTTTTTGACCCATGGGTTTTTTTTTCAATTTCGAATCATATGGGATTCCTTTTTTTAAAATTATATTATGAAATCATTACTCCCATTCTAGTTTAATTTTATCTTTTTTTCTGCTTTAATTTTTTTTATATCTATAGACTTTATTATGTGTTCCTTATATAGTCATCTGGTATGTTTAAAGAGTGAGCAATCATATAAAAGGAAATATGGTCATAACTGATTGAAGTAATAAAATCCTGAAACTAAATAACTCATAATTCATTGCAAAACATACATTAGATTTCATTGCATCAGTATATAGCTTAGTAGTAAGGTCTCCTAATGGCCATAAACCTCTAAGGTGTTGTCATCCTGAAAAATGAAAGAGGAGAGAGAGTTGGTGGGGTGCTAAATGGAGAAATCTTCCATAGTGCTGGTGTGATGTACCCTAAATTGTAAAGTTATAGGGCATTGCCACCTAGTGGCAGAATTTCATGCCTTAAAGGGACTTGTTTTCCAAAGAGCAATGTGTCTTGTTCACTTTCTAACCATCCCTCTCTGATGCTATCCTTCCTAAAATCCATGCCTCCTCCCATACAGTGTAAACCCATCTGCTTTTCATCCATCAGTCTGTCAAGGATTTGGTTATGCCAATTTTTATGTTCACCTAACTTTTTAATTCCAAGTACTTTGGTTATTTTCAAAGCTACACACAGGATGCCCATATTTTTAAAACTCCATCCTATTTGTGAAGGATTATTACTTCGGGCTTTGGCCAAGTTTTTATTCTTACTGCTGAATCTTTTCATAAGTCAAAATTAGTGCAGAGTTAATGCTTTCAAAGAGAGTCCTTAAAGTAAATAGCTAAATGAAATAATTACCAAAATGTATACTTTGGATGTATTAAGATTCTAGAATTTAAAAACAAGAAAAGGTCCCATTAGTGAAAATTCCATCACTAACATTTTGGTACCACTTGTAGAGCATCACATAAATATTCAGACCATGATAGCTCAGTGCAGGAATGTTACCAAATATTTCCATGGAATCTGGAACTAGGACCAGAGTTGGCAATTGGGGGTCTGAAGTCCCAACATCCCCTATGCTGCTTCCTACACCTTGACAACAGGAAAGCTGAGTGATGCTAGGTAGTGCACTACAACAGTGAACGTAAGCCAGCCATCTGTTTTTCGCAAAGTATAGTAAAATAGAAAAACAGAACATAGACCACTTCAGAGTACAAACATATACTTCTTCAAGATGTAGGAAAACCGTATATTCAAAACCAGTCTCAAACTTTAAACAATAAAAGATATCAAACATTTTAAACTGTACAAAGCAAATTAGCAGGATTTTAATGTTGGCAGTTTTAAAATGTCACCCATCCAAAACACAAAACAGGGAGATAGCCAAGTCTTAGCTCCATTCTAATCAAAGCTATCATGCAGATCCAGTTACACTCTTCTCATCTCCAACAGGTACTTCACTCAAGCAGGTGACACCCAAGGGGAGTAGACGGACCAGAAACAAGAGTGCCACATAGAAGGAAGAGAGGGGACCTTGGACCTTAGCTACTGGTTAGCTATTCAACTTTGATGATATTCAGCATTTTCCCAAGTTATTCTTTCTCACTTCTCATCACATAATTTACATTATGTATACTATGTGCCGGAGACTGTTAGTGCTTGACATGTAGTCAGTTAATTTTCACAACTGTGTAAAGTAGGTTTCTATCATTAGCTCTATCTTAGGGCCAAAGAAATGGAAGCACAGAGAGGTTAAATTGTATTCCTAAAGCACTACACAGTTAGCAAATAGATTCAGACCTGTGCAGTCTAACCCAGAATTAGCTCTGAATCACTCTACCATTTTGTCTACAGGACGACAAGCCTGTGTGTTTCAGGCACTCTCATGGTGATTTTTCACACAGGACAGCTTTCGATAATAGAAAGGCCCTCTCTTTCAAATGAAAGGACTTCACTGATGGATTAACAAATTCTCACCCATTCACCTATGTGAGCAAAATACTAGATCTACTTTCTTAGTCTTCATAACAAGCAGGACGATAACCATAATTTATAATGAATACAAAACATTGATTTAGTGTTCAAAGAACTTTTGCACACTTGTTCTCATTTAGAAGAGTGAAGTAATCTGGAGACATAGAATAGGCATTCACTTTGGCTTTAGGAAGAACTTTCACAAAATCAGAGGTTGCCCTACGTAATACCACACTTTTTACCTTGAGCAGGTGGATAGCTTGGGGGTTCCATTATACCTCAATCTTAGTCCATTCTATTTGTTCCCCTGCCCTTCAGCAATGCCTTTAGACTTGCTTTAAACATTAACCGCATTCGTAAGCATGGTATCTAGGGTCAGAACCCAGCCTCCCTCCACCCACCCAGCTCCCTACATACCTTGACAGTGCTCTTTGAGATGCCTCAGTTCTAGTCTCCTTGTAATTGTGCAAGGTAGATGTCTGAACAAATAGACCAGAGTCCTGCAAAAGTGATCTTGAAATCACAATTAAAAGAACCTTTGGAGAGATCTACTCAGGAAAATTTTCTGAATAGACAAATGCTTTTAAAGGGGATTCTAGACAGTCCATCTTCTCTGCCTCCTTCTGCAAAGTAGGACTACACTAAAACCTTGTCACAGTGTGACCTGAGCAAAACCATTATCAAATGATCTAGTCGTCTTGAACCAGACAGAAGAAAATTGACATGATTTCAAGATAGGTTTAGAAAAAAAATCTGACTAGCAAAAAAAAAGGGGGGGTGGGATTCTTAGGGAACTTAAGAGGCTTAGTATTTTAGCTAAAATTTAAAGATGCTCTTTATGATACACACATTTCTCATTGCTTTACAAATTTTAAATGTAACTCAAATTTGTTTCTCACACCGTTTTGTTATTTGAGGTGTAAGGCATTCCTGCCGCACACAGCAATGACTTGTCCTGGAAAACCAGGGAGGCTGCAGGTCCTACTGTTCCTTCTCTACTAGCTGTGGCTCCAGACTCTCAGCTCCACCAAAGAAAGCATTTCAGAATTTAGGAGTGGAAATGATGACAACATTGAATAATTCTAATTTTTTCTTTTTTTTTTTTGAGATGGAGCCACTGTCGCTCAGGCTGAAGTGCAGTGGCGCGATCTAGGCCCACTCCAACTTCCACCCCCTGGGGTCAAGCAGTTCTCCTGTCCCAGCCTCCCGAGCAGCTGGGACCACAGGCGCCCACCACCACACCCTGCCAGTTTTCTGCATCCCTCGTAGAGATGGGGTTTCACCGTGTTGGCCAGGGTGGTCTCGAATTCCTGACCTCAGGAGATCCACCCGCCTCAGCCTCCTACTGCACTGGGACCACAGGCATGAGCCACCGCACCTGGCCAATGATTCTAATTTATATTTTTAAAAATTACCTTACAATCTTAAAACTTTTAACTGATTAGTATCCAACAAGGATACTCATATCCCAGTGACTTTTCCACTTTGGAAATGATTGTTATAAAGTGCTCAGGTCACACTGTGACAAGTCACTGGGATATGGGGACAAGTATGATTTGTCTTTGTACTTCTATTTTTCTAGTGTCTACTTTTTGTTTTCTAGTCTACTTGTTAGCACAGGAGTATATATATTACTTAAGTATACCTATGTTGGGGTGCATATATAATTTCTTTTTAAATGATAGGATGCAAAAACAAATCTATTCAGATAGCAGTGAAGAGGCTGTTTCTGAATCCTGGCAAACTAGGGGATGCATACCCCCTTCTTTTATTTAGTAGCTTCCATAAGGATGTAACTTACGGAAGTTATATCCTTCCATCAACTGACAGGCTATCTAACCAGTGAGGAAAACTGATAAAGTGGGCTCTGAGCCCCAGAAAGCACTTAAACACGACTGAAAATATCTTGAAAGTTTGGGAAAAAAATTTAACAGTAAATGGATTCAGTAGTTACTCAGTATAAGGTTTGGAATTCAAAAACTCCAGCCGTTACAATAGACATTTATTTAAAGTAAAACATCTGCAGACCAAATAATTCTTAACATTGTTTGTTTCAGATTTAACCATCTTCATAACAGCTGCATCCACAGACTTCAACTACTTGATTACTTCTTTGCCCATTCTTCTCTTTCTTTTCTTTCCCGAATAACCTCTTTCAGATATAGTTCAAGGTAGAAATTTTCCTCTTTGTATTTGGTCCACTGCTCTTTAGGCAAGATCTGATGCTTCATGGTCAGGTCCAGTGCCCTCTTAATGTGAAACATCCTGTCATTATAAAGGTTCTCAGGAAGCCTTCTTATGGCTTGTTTTACGTCTTCATCCTCATATATTGTATCATCTCACATTAACCTCAGGTTATTGAATCCTGCAGCATTGTAATACCATTTTTGAATACGATCCAGCCACTTGCCTGATGCTGAAATGGCCTGCTTGCCAGCCATTTTGACCTGCTTTAATTTTTTTTAATCCTTCTTATAACAAGATACAAAAATTATACATTGGCTGCTCATCCCAACAGAATTTGGCAATAGAAAACATTTTCTTTCATTAAATACATAGAAAAAGTGTGGTTATTGATATTGATGTAGTTATTATTGAATTTTATATTTGTGTTTTTAAAATTTTTATTTTTATTTAATTTCACACTTGAAAAACTGGGAATATTACAAAGAACTCCCAAAGTGCCCTTTACCCAAATTCACCAATTAACATTTTATCACGTTTGCTTTCTCATTCTGTTTTTCTCTTCCTCTCCTTCTCCTTCTCGTATTTGATAGTAATTTGCAAATACCATTCTCCTTTACCTCTTAATATGTCAGTATGTATTTCCTCAGAGTGATGATTTCCTCTTATACATCCTCAGTAAATGTGTCACAATCAAGAAATTTGGCATTGTTTCAATATTATAATCTACGCCATAGTCCAATGTTATCAGTTGTCCCAATAATGTCTTTTATGGTTATTTTCTTTCCTTGGTCAAAGTGCTAATCCAAGATGATGCATTACATTTACTTGTCATGTCTCTCCAGTTTTTAATGTGGAATAATTCCTTGACCTTTCCTTGTCTTTTATGTGTGTAGAAAAACAAACTCAGCTTCTGTCATTATATTCTCACAACCCCACTTCTGACGCTGATTGTGTGGAAAATAAACAGTTTTTCTTTGGCTCTTGTACCACAACAACCAACACAGAAAACTTGTGACCAAATGTATTGGGATTTCTTCTCACCAACAAGCAAGTAAACAATTCTGTAGTGTACACCAGCTGAGTGTTCTCCAATCCAATTCAGTTCTGAAGCTATCTCCCTGCAGAAAGTATCAGATCCCACAGACTGAGGGCTTAGTCCCACGAGACTGCCTCAACTTTAGACATCAGTTTCAAATCTGGGCCTCTGGAACTTTTAACTGACCTGCTTCAAGTTAGGTTTCGCGCAACCCCTCTCTTTAGGCTCAAATAATTTGCTAGAAAAACACACAGAACTCAGGGAAACACTTACATTTACCCCTTTATTCATAAAGGATATTTTAAAGACTACATATAAACAGCCAGATGAAGAGATACATAGAGTGAGGTCTGGAAGGGTACTGAGTACAGGAGCTTCCATTCCTGTGGAGTTGGGGTGTGCCACCCTCCTGGCATGTGGATGAGTTATTTTTCACCTTTCTACAATCCTCCACAAATTCAGTTGTACTTTGTCCTCTTGTGCTTTTTATGAAGACTTCATTCGATAGGCACTAATGAAGCATGAACAGCCATGGTATGATCTAATACCAATAGTCTTGGTGGAGAAACCCAGCAAGGCTTGCCTGTTCAGATTCTTCTTGGCTTCTTTGTGCAGCATTCCTTCCTCCTGGGTATGGGGCAGGACTCTTTCTGAAATGGGGGTCTTATGACCCACAGTCAAACTAGATAGGTCAGAGAATTTCTTTACATTCAGCTCCAAGACAGAAAGCCGGGTGAAGATTAGAGTGTATTTTTAGTTTCTACGGCTTGCCTTTGGAAGAAGAAAAAAGCAGGTAAAAGGAGGGCAGGAGAAAGAGAGAGATTCTATTTTCTGAATCCTAAAGTGCCCCAACATTATACATATATATACATACATATATATATATATATAGAGAGAGAGAGAGAGAGAGAGACTGTCTCTCACTTTTATTTCTCTGAAGCTGTTTCAAAGCTGCTTCAGGAACCAAAGACAAAAGACCAAATACTTTAACAAAAGATATGCTTATTATTTTAGTCACTTAGGAAATAACAAGAGATTTGGGAGTTATGAGCCAGGAACCATGGACAAAAATCAATATATATATCACAATATCACACATTGGCAATTGGCACTTGTGTAAATACAGGACACTTATTTCGTAGATTGTCCTTTAATTTACATTTGTGTGCCATTTCCCCATTATTTAGAGTACGCATATTAGCAAAAGCACCACAGAAGTAAAGTGTTGTTCTCAGGGCATCATATTGGTGGCACATGATGCTGGTTTGACCCTCTAATAGTAAAGTTAACTTTGATTACTTGGTTAACATTGTGAATAGTTGCTAGATTAATCCACTTTGCAGTTACAATTTTCCTCTTTATAATTAATGATTTTGCTGGGGATACTTTGAGACTATGTAAATATCCTGTTCCTCATTAACTATCACCCCCTAGTTTTCCAATCCATTGATAATTCTTGACTGAATCAGATATTGCTATGATGAATGCAAAATGGTGATTTTCAAACTCCATCATTTTTATTACATTTATTAGTTTATATTCTACATCAAGGTAGAGCTTTTTCTCCATTTATTTATTTATTAATTACTTTGGACACATAGATTTTTACTTTATTTTTAAAATACCCTGTTGTTCTTATTTATTTTAATACCCAAATTGTCTCAGATTTAGTGACTGGCTGCCCATATAAGTTGGCTCACCTGTCTTTTGACATGTCTCATCATTCTTAAACACACATTTTACTTACTTTAAAATTTTTTTACTTCCTTACTTTCAGGCTTGTCTTTTACTTCCTACCCCATTAATCATTTCTCTATGGAGACAGTATTTAGAAACTAAGTCATTGTATATAGCTGTGTTTTAGCTTAACGTTTTGTTATTGTTTTCCATTTAAGAGACAATATTGCTTATGTGATAATGATTATTTAATGTTTGTTGAAACTTGTTTTATGTCCCAGAGAACATGATCAACTAATGTTTTATGTGTGCCTGGAAAGACTGTGTATCTAATTTTTGCATGTAGTGTTCTGTTCATTAAATTTAATTGTGTTGTTTAAATCTTCTCTATTCCTAAGTTTTTTGTTTGCTGGACCTATCAGTTACCGAGAGAGTTAAAATCTCCCACTATATTTATGGATTTGTCAAATTCTTACACTTTTGACAATTTTTGCTTTGTATACTTGAGGCATTGTTAATATGTACATACAAGTCTAGAATAGGTATATATTTTACAATTTTAGGAACTCTTTTTATCTTTTTGAATGTAAAATTTTTTGTTTGCTGGGTCTTTTAAATTTTTTTTAAACCTTTCTGGGTACCTAGTAGTTGTATACATTTATGGGGTATATGAGATGTTTTGATACATGCAAAGTGTAATAATCACATCATGTACAGTGGGGTATCCATTATTTGAAGCATTTATCCTTTGTGTTACAGACAATTTAATTATACAGTTATATTATTATTGACTGTAGTCACCCTGCTGTCCTATCAAATAATAGATCTTATTCATTCTTTTTTTCTACCTGATAACCATCCCCACTCTCCCCCACCACCCATTACCCCTCCCAGTCTCTGGTAACCATCCTTCTATTCTCTATCTCCATGAGTTCAATTGTTTTGATTTTTAGATTCCACAAATAAGTGAGAACATGTGATGTTTGTCTTTCTGTGCTTGTCCCATTTCACTTAACATAATGATCTCCAGTTCCATCCATGCTGTTGTAAATAACTAGATCTCATTCTTTTTTATGACTGATTAGTACTCCACTGTGTATATGTACCATATTTTCTTCATTCATGTATCTGTTGATGAACACTTTGATTGCTTCCAAATCTTAGCTGTTGTAAACAGTGCTGCAACAAACATGGGAGTGCAGATATCTCTTTGATAATACTGATTTCCTTTGTTTGGGGTATATACCCAGCAGTGGGATTGCTGAATCATATGGTAGCTCAATTTTTAGTTTTTTGAGGAATCTCCAAATTGTTCTCCATTGTGATTGTACTAATTTACATTCCCATCAACAGTGTACAAGAATTCCCTCTTCCTCACATTCTTGCCAGCATTTGTTATTGCCTGTCACTTGGATATAAGTCATTTTAATTGAAGTGAGATAATATCCCATTTTAGTTTTGATTTGCATTTCCCTGATGATCAACTACATTGAGTACTTTTTCACATTTCTGTTTGCCATTTGTATATCTTCTTTTGAGAAATGTCTATTCAAATCGTTGTCTCAGTTTTGATCAAATTATTAGATTTTTTTTCCTATTGAGTTGTTTGAGCTCCTTATATATTTTGGTTATTAATTTCTTGTCAAAAGGGTAGTTTGCAAATATTTTCTCCCATTGCACCTTTACTTTGTAGACTGTTTCCTTTGCTGTGCACACACTTTTTACTTGATATGATCCCATTTGTTCATGTTTGCTTTGATTGCCTTTGCTTGTGGGGTATTAGTTAAGAATTTTTTGCCCAGACCAATGTCCTGGAGACTTTTTCCTGTATTTTCTTGTTGTAGTTTCATAGTTTGAGGTCTTAGACTTAAGTCTTTAATACATTTTGATTTGATTTTTGTATATGGCAAGAGTTTCATTCTTCTGCGTGTGGATATCCAGTTTTCCCAGCACCGTTTATTGAAGAGACTGTCTTTTCCACAGTGTATGTTCTTGGCACCTTTGTGGAAAATGAGTTCTTTAGGTGTGTGGATTTGTTTCTGAGTTCTCAGTTATCTTCCATTCATCTATGTGTCTGTTTTTGTGGCAATACCATGCTGTTTTGATTACTGTAGTTTTATAGTATAATTTGAAGTCAGGTAATATGATTCCTCCAGTTTTGTTCTTTTTGCTTAGGATAGCTTTGGCTATTCTGGGTCTTTTGTGGCTCCATATAAATTTTAGGATTCTTTTTTCTATTTCTGTGAAGAATTTTTTTTGTATTTTGATAAGTATTGCATTGAATCTGTACATTGCTTTTTTGCAGTATGGACGTTTTAACAATATTGATTCTTTCAATTCATGAACATGGACTATCTTTCCATTTTTTTTGGTGTCCTCTTCAATCTTTCATCAGTATTCTACAGTTTTTATTACAGAGATCTCCCACTTCTTTGGTTGAGTTAATTGCTAGGTATTTAATTTTATGTTTGACTATTGTAAGTGGAATTATTTTTAAATTTCTTTTTCAGATTGCCCAATGCTGGCATATGGAAATGCTACTGATTTTTGTATGTTGACATTGTATCCTGCAACTTTACTGAATTTATCAGTTCTTACAGTTTTTTGTGAAATATTTATGCTTTTCCAAACACAAGATCAAATCCTCTGCAAACAAGGGTAATTTGACTTCTTCCTTTCCAATTTGGATGCCCTTAATTTCTTTCTCTTGTCTGATTGCTCTAACTAGGACTTGCAGTACTATGTTGAATAACAATGGTAACTATGGGCATCCTTGTCATGTTTCAGATCTTAGAGGAAAGACTTTCAGTTTTTCCCCATTTGGTATGATACTAGCTGTGAGTCTGTTATATATGGGTTTTATTATGTTGAGGTATGTTCCCTCTATACCCGTTTTTTAAGGTTTTTATCATGATGGCATGTTGCACTTTATCTAATGCTTTTTTGGCATCAAGTGAAATGATCATATGATTTTTGTCCTCCATTCTGTTGATACTATATATCACCATTGTTGAACCATCCTTCCATCCCAGGGATAAATCCCACTTGGTCATGATGAATAATGTTTTTAATGTGTTGTTGAATTTGATTTGCTAGTAGTTTGTTGAAGATTTTTGCATCAATATTTATCAGAGATAGTGGCCTGTATTTTTTTATTTGCTTTTGTCTGATTTTGGTATCAGGCCTCGTGGAATTAGTTTGGAAGTATCCCTTCCTCCTGTATTTTTCAGAATAGTGTGAGTAGGATTGGTATTAGTTCTTCTTTAAATATTTGGTAGAATTCAGCAGTGAAGCCAACAGGTCCCAGGCTTTTCTTTACTGGGAGACTTTTTATTACAGCTTTACTCTTGTTACTTGTTATTGGTCTTCTCAGGTTTTGGATTATCTTCATGGTTCAGTCTTGATATGTCATATGTGTAGAGGAGTTTCTCTATTTAATCTAGATTTTCCACTTTATTGGCATATAGTTGCTCATAGTTGCCATTAATGATCCTTTGAATTTCTGCAGTATCAGTAGTAATCTCTCCTTTTCATCTCTGGTTTTATTTATTTGGATCTTCCCTCTTTTTTTCTTAGTCTGGCTAAAGGTTTGTCAATTTTGTTTAACATTTCAAAACACCAACTTTTTATTTTATTTACTTATTTTATTTTGTATTGTTTTCTTCATTTCAATTTCATTTATTTCTGCTCGGTTTTTATTATTTCTTTTCTTCCTCTAATTTTGAGTTCAGTTGGCTCTTGCTTTTCTAGTTCTTTAAGATTCATTGTTGGGTTCTTTATTTTAAGCTTTACCTTTTTTTTATTTAGGCACTAAATAACTAAACTTATATATAACTAAACTTTATAGCTATAAACTTCCCTGCTTTTGCTGTATCCTATAGGTGTTTGTATGTTGTGTTTCCATTATCATTAGTTTCAATAAATTTTTCAATTTTCTTCTTGGTTTCTTCATTGACCCACTGCTTATTCAGGAACATATTGTTTAATTTCCAGGTATTTGTATAGTTTCCAAAATTCTTGTTATTGATTTCTATTTTTATTCCATTGTGATCAGAGATGCCTGATATTATTTCCATTTTTTTGAATGTTTTAAGACTTGTATCGTGACCTAACATATGGTCATGTGACCTAACATTGTGGCTTTAGAGAATGATCCATGTGCTGAGGAAAAGAATGCATATTCTGCAGCCATTGGATGAAATGTTCTGTAAATATCTGTTAGGTTCATTTGGTCTATAGTACAGATTAAGTCTGATGTTTCTTTGTTGATTTTCTGTTTGGAAGACCTGTCCAATGTTTCCTTGCTGTTAACATAGCTACTCCACCTTTCCTTTTTTGGTGGTATTTCTTTTTCCATTCTTTTACTTACTCATTTTTTTTCTTTCTTTTATCTTTTACAAAATGTTCTGCCAAAAAAATCAATGCATTAATTTGTTTGTTTCTGAATTTACCGATAGAATTTATAATTAGTATTAAGGATAAACTTTATATATCCAAACATTATCTTTCTTTACTAATTTTTTATTGTATAGAATTTAAGCTCTACAGAAAAGTCAAAAGATATCTTTCATATATTGTAGTGCCATTCTTATCCAAGGTGGATACTTTCCAAAATCCCCAGTGGATGCCTGATGACATGGAGAATAATTAATCCTATATACACTATGTTTTTTTCCTATGCATACATATGTATGATAAAGTTAAATTTATAAGTTAGGTACAATACAAGATTAACAACAACAATAATAAAATAGAACAATTATTACAATATTCACAGTTTCATGGATAGAAGACTCATTCTTACCATAGGTCTTAGCAACTTCAACATATGATTTTTTTTCTTCCCTTATTAAGTTGAAAACTTTCTCCTTTTCACTTAAAGGAAACACTTTACCGCTTCTCTTTAGCATATGTGAACTGCCAGCATTATCATTCTTACACTTTGGGGTTACTATTAAGTGAAATAATGATTACTTGAACATAAGCACTGTGATACTGCAACAGTTTATTGGATAACCAAGGTGGCTAGCAAGTGAATGAAAGGTGGGTAAGGAATACAGCGTTGATATGCTGGTCAAAGGGATGATTCACGTCTGGAGCAAACATGAGATTTCATCACACTACTCACAATGGTGTGAAATTTAAAACTTATGAATTGTTTATTTATGGGATTTTCCATTTAATGTTTTCAGACTGCAGTTAATCATGGGTAACTGAAACCGTGGATGAGGGGGGACTACTTTAGATTCATCAGTGCATCAATTTGGCTACATATGGCCTGTCTCTCTTTCTAAATACTATATACATATATGTATACATACATACACACATTTTTTTGCTGAGCCATTGGGAAGTAGCTTGCAGATATCATGACACTTCAACCCTAAACACTAAACCATATATCTCTTAAGAACAATTAAATTACTATTACACCCAGAGAAACTTAACACTGATACAATACTATTATCTCATATACCATCCATATCAAATTCCCACGATTTCCCTAACAATATCCTTTATAGCTTTCTATTTGTTTTGGTCCAGGATCCAGTCAAGGGTCATGCATTGTATTTAGTTGTCATGCTCCTTTTTAGTCTTTTTAAATCTAGAATAGCACCCTCCCTTTTTTTCTTGTCCTTTTTTTGGGACATTGGCATTGTTGATGAGTCCAGGTAGTTTTCCTCTATATGTCTTACAGTATGAAATGTGTCTGATTGTTTTCCCATGATTAGTTTAAGCATTTTTAGCAAGAAGACTATATGGGTGATGTTCTGTCCTTCTTAGGCACAAAATGCCAGTTTATCCCAAGAGCATAGATACTTTTGGGGATTTTACAGATAGCTAGGTGGGTATTTTTTACTTGCCCATTAAAAAAGTTACTTTTCTGGACACAGGTCAAATTATGGTTTATAATTTGCACCATATTCCCTGTCTAGGTTACCTGTGTACAGAAATGCTGAGCATTAAGAGGAGTTTGTATATCTATTCTGCCATCGCATTTTCCTACCTCAGAGCATTTACTTAGTCCAGCTGGTTGTCTGTCTGTATGTTCACAAACTTTCACAATCAACTCAATAGGAAATAAAGTTTCTTTTTCAGTAGCTTCATGTGCAGTCTCCTTAAGTACTTTTTCCTATGACTTGGTCACTTTTCCCCCTCTCATTGTATGAAGACTTTCTCATACTACTCTATATTGATCATTTTTAAGAGGCAAATGTGATATGATCAAGTTCCTCTCCTGTTATTCTTACCTCTTGACATGTTATCATAGCATCTACGTCTTTTGTCTCTTTGGGAAAATAAGCCAGATTTTGTTGCATGGATTCTGTAATAGTTTTATATTTCTACCATAACAAAATGATGACAAATTTAGAAATCTAAAACAACATATTTATTATAGTTCTGGAGGCCAGAAGCCTGCTATGGGTCTCATCAGACCTGATGAGAAGTCAAGCTGTTGGCTGGCTGCATTCTCTTCTAGAGGCTCTAGGAGGGAATCTGTGTCCTGCTCATTTGGTTATTGGCAGAATTCGGTTCCTTGCCACTGTAGATCTGAGATCTGTAGATCTCAGTTCTTTGCCACTGTAGATCTGTAGATCTGAGATACCTTTCTTGCTGGCTGTGAGCTAAGAGCTGTTCCTAGCTTCCAGAGGCCACCTGAATTCCTTAGATTGTCATCTCTTTTCTCCATCTTCAAAGCCAACCATGGCAAATTGAGTCCCTCTCATACTTAGAATTTCTCCATTTTCTTTTGTCATTACATCTTTCACTGACTTAGCTGGGGAAAGGTTCTCTGCTTTTAAAGATACATGCAATTAGAGTATGCCCACCCAAATAATTCAGAATATTCTCCCCCATCTCAAGATCCTTAACTTAATCACATCAGTAAAGTTCCTTTTGCCTTGTAAAATAACATAGTCATGGATTCTTGGAATTGCAGTGTGGACATCTTTGGGTGGCCATCACTTTGCCTACCACAGATTTTATCATAGCAGCAAGCCATAACCTGACACCCAGTATATGACTCATCCATTTTTTTATTCAACCAACACAAATATTAAAGAATGCCTACTAAATTGAGCATGTATTAAATTCCAGGAATTGTTTTATGTGCAAGGGTTACAAAAATACAGCATGTAACTCATCAAGGAGTTCATAAACTGGTTTGGTAAGTTCTGTAGATAGAGATTGGCACAGAGTTCGGTAAGAGAATACAAGAAGGCATATGAGCAAGACTAGAGAAACCAGGAATGGCCTCCTGTATTAATCAGTATCTAAGCTCAGTCTTTGAAATGAAATAAGGTATTAAGTAAGGATGGATGATTGCAGATGGGTAAAGAACTTCAAGCAGTGAGAAAATAATGACCTAAGTTACAGAGTTCGAGGTAGGCTGGTTTTTGGAGGAGGTGGAGATGTATGGTAGGTAGTTTTCCTGGAGTGGAGAGATGGAGCTAGATCAGCAAGCTGAAGCATAAACATGAAGACTTTGTGCGCTACAAAGGCTCAAGATAGATCTGCAGGAAGTGGGAAGTGACTGACGATCTTGAAAGAGTGCTGTGTTCACATTTATATTTTATATAGGTCATACTAGTGGCCGTGTGGAGGATAGTATAGTAGAACAAGATTGGGGTAAGAAGATCATTTAAGATGCTTGTATGAAAATCCTGACAAAAAGTGATGAAGGCTTGAACTCAGCCAATGGTAGTTGGGATGGAGCACAGATCAGTGGATTTGAGAAAGTTTTATGAAATATTATTGATTACATGGTATATCAATCAGGGTTCAACCAGAGAAATAGAACCAGTGGGAGATATATATTAAAAAATGTAAAGAATTGGCTTGTGGGGGCTGTGTAGGAGAGCCTGAAATCTGTGGAGTGGGCTTTCAGGAAGGGCAAACTGGAACTCTTGGATATGGGCTGAAGCTGATGTCCGCAGGTTAAATTTATTCAGGGAAGCCTTAGTTCTGATCTTAAGATCTATCAGCTGATTGAATCAGGTCTACCCAAATTATTTAGGATCATCTCCTTTATTTAAAGCTAACTGATTATAGACAGTAATCACACCTACAAAATAACTTCACAGCAAAACCTAGTTAAATTGATAACTGGGGACTCTAGCCTAGCCAAATTGACACATCAAAAGACAATCACAGATGGGATGTCAAGGGAAACAGAATAATAGAGGGTAGTTCTCAAGTATGTGGCTCGAGTATTACGTGAAATCACTAACTGAGTTATAGAACACAAGAGAAGGAGCAGGTTTTCAACATTTTCGGTAAGATACCTAGATAGAGGTTCCTGGAAAGCAGGTAAAGATCTGACATTGCAGGAGAAGTGTTGTCCATATAAATATATTTAGAAAACTGTCAGCATAAAGGTGATAGATGAAACCAGGAGAGTAAATTAAATAATCTAGAAGAAGATATATAGAGAGAAAAGTTATGGATTGAGAAGGAAATTCTGGGGACCACTAACATTTAAGGATTGTCTAGAGAAAGATGAACAGATAAAGGAGTGATAGGATGAGGGGAAAACCTGAAAAAGTTTGATGCCAATTAAGAAAAATGTAGTGAACAGCAGCATTATATACATTAGAGCGTTCAGTACTGAAAAATACTTATTAATTTGTAAATTAAGTTTATTGGTGAATTTAGCATTAACGGTTTCTGTATTGTGAGAGCAGAGGCCAGATTACAGTGGGTTGAAGAGTTACTAGGAAGTGCCAAATTGAGGGTAGCTGGCATACAAGATGGGATGAGAATGGAGGATAAAAATCTGACAATATTTAAAATTAAATGATAACTGTGAGAAGATTAAGAGCCAAGTGAGTATTAAAAAATAATGGTAGGACCTTGCACAGTTTTTGTTGACTTAAAGTGACAAGAAAAGGGGTAGCAATTGAAGATATAGGACAGAAGAGAATTCAAAGTTACTGAGAAAGAAAAGAAATAGGCCTGGTTGTTAGAGAGGGTGCGGTGCCAAGAGAAGGACTTGTTTTATTCTTTGGATAAGACTAGGATATTGGTACTCAGTGGAGGTAGTATATTCCTGAGAGGGTGATTGGAAAGTTTGTGAAAGACATTTAAGATAATCATTATGGAAGGGCTTCCTGACATATTGTGGGCAGGGTCAGTATTGCTAAATAACCTGCAATATGCAAGAGCCTGCACAATGAACTTTTTCTATATCCCGTACAACTTTTGAATTATATCATTGGATTGAACACCTATTTTTGTTAATCTAGACCTTGAATTGAACTCCATTCTATATATAAATAAGCAAATTTTTAATACACATTGACATTTCCAGGAATGTAACTACCATGTAATCCAAGGTAAAAGCCTTTGTTTTGTTCAGAATCTTATCAAGAATGTTTATCATTTTGGGAAATCATGATACCTACAAAAATGCTGCTCTTGGCTGTTTGAAATCCAGATGACAACACACATGCATCAGTCAGTAATTGTAGCTGCCACATTTACAGGCATTCTCTCTTTATTTTTTGCATACTTCATTGTTTTTTAGTGTTGTCATGTCCCCACATTTACATCCTTTTTTTTTTTTTTTTTTTTTTTTTTTTGAGACAGGGCCTCACTCTGACACCCAGGCTTGAGTACAGTGTCGCAATCCCATCTCACTGCAGCCTCGACCTCCCAGGTTCAAGCAATCCTCCTGCCTCAACCCCCCAAGTAGCTGGGACCATAGGCACATGACGTCATGCCCAGCTAATTTTTGCGTTGTTTGTAGAAATGGGGTTTTGCCATATTACCCAGGCTGGTCTCAAACTCCTGAGCTTAAGTGATCTGCCCAATTCAGCCTCCCAAAGTGCTAGGATTACAGGCATGAACGTCCGTGCCTGGCTGCACATTTACATCTTAAAATACATTGTATTTTATTATAAATTACTTTCTTGTCATTTCTATTTCATATTATAGATTTTTTGAAATTTTTATTTTAATATAATAAAGTAAGCATTAAAATATTTAAGAAAGGAAGTCAGATAGAATTGGAAATTGGCACAGAAGAAATAAGATAAAAATTTTTTAAAAAATTTAAAAATTTCTTTGAGAAATCTAAACCGCTTTCCCAGTGGCTGAACTAATTTACATTCACACCCCCAATGTATATGTGTTCCCATTCCTCCACAGCCTCAACAGTAGCTATTGTTTTTTGACTTTTTTTTTTTTTTTCGCCGGAGTCTTGCTCTTTCACCCAGGCTGGAGTGCGGCTCACTGCAAGCTCCACCTCCCGGGTTCACGCCATTCTCCTGCCTCAGCCTACTGAGTAGCTGGGACTACAGGCGCCCACCACCACGCCCGGCTAATTTTCTATTTTAGTAGAAACGGGGTTTCACCATGTATTTTTAGTAGAGACGGGGTTTCACCATGTTAACCAAGATGGTCTCGATTTCCTGACCTCGTGATCCCTCCGCCTGGCCTCGGCCTCCCCAAGTGCTGGGATTACAGGTGTGAGCCACCGCGTTTCTTGACTTTTTATAGTAGCCATCCTGATTGGTGTGAGATTTTTTTTATTGTGGTTTTGATTTGCACTTCACAAGATTGTACTCTTTCGTCAGATAGGTTTTTATTTGAAGCCTTATCAGTACCTTAGAACTCTGCGGCACCCTAATGGTATCTGTGAGAAAAGAGATATGGAAACAGCTCTTGAGGGGAGGCTCCAAGAGGAAGGCAAGGCTTCAACAACTCTTCTTATCTTTATTTTAATATATATATATATATATATATACACACACACATATATATATTTATTTATTATGATTATATTTTTTTGAGATGGAGTCTCGCTCTATTGCCCAGGCTGGAGTGCAGTGGCACGATCTCAGCTCACTGCAACCTCTACCTCCTGTGTTCAAGCGATTCTCCTGCCTCAGCCTCCGAGTAGCTGGGATTACGGTGCGCACCACTATGCCCAGATAATTTCTTGTATTTTTAGTAGAGATGGGGGTTTCACCATGATGGCCAAGCTGGTTTCGAACTCCTGACCTCAAGTGATCCACCCGCCTTGGCCTCCCAAAAGGCTAGGATTACAGGCATGAGCCACCGTACCCGACCAACAACTCTTGAATCATAAAAATCAGAAAGTCTATGATTATTTGGATGGGCATCCTCACAGTGAAATAGAATGTTTATCTAATGTGTTATCTACTTGAAGATGAAATGAAATATCCAGAAATGTGAAGGGACTGTGGAGGAAGAGATCTTAAAATGGTTCAAAGAAAGAAAGGGTGTTAATTTGAAATTAACTCAGTTCTATTCAGTCAACACTTACTGAAAACTTGATGTGTCAGGCACTATATGAGACAAAGGGCACACCCAGATTACTAAACCATGCACCTGTTCTTGAAGACTTCTCAGTCTAGTGCTGGAGACAAAATCATTCTGTAAGGAAGAAGCTAAAGCTAGGAAGCACAAAGGATGAATAGTGATCCCAGACAGAGAAGGCTTCTTGGAAGATATAGTGCTTGAATTAAACTTACATTACAAGTGGGAGGCATTCAGGTGAAGAAAGTTGGCAAGGTATTTAGTTTTCAGTCATGTGAGTTTGAGGTACCTGTGAGACATTCAAGTGAAGATGTCCACTAGAATGTCAGAAATATAAATAAAGAATGCAGACTTGAATGGCAATCAGCATATAGATGAGAGCTGTCATCATATAGATGAGAGTTGAAGCCATGGGAAAGTGTATATTGTGAGAAGAAAAAGTGGTCAAGAAGAAAATTTTGAAGAACACAAACATTGAAATGACAGGGAGAGGAAGTGGGTCCTGAAAAGGAAACTGGATTGTCAAAAATAGTGAAAAAGGAAAGCAGAAAATGAGGTGCCCTGAAACCTAAGGGAAGAAACTATCTCAAGAAAAAGGGTGTGGTTAACAGTGTCAAATATTTTTGTAAGAGAAGGATTTAAAAGCATCCATTGGTGATGGGGACAGAAGGGAAGGAAAAAAACACTGAGTCTATCAAAGGAGGTCCTTTATTAGTGACTTTGGTAAGAGAAGATTTATTGGCATAGAAGGGACAGAAAAAAGACTGTAGTGGATTGAAGAGTGCATGGAGGAGTATGAGGAAGTGGGTGAAGATAGGGAAGACATTGCTTCCAGGAATTTGAGCTGTGATGAGTAGCAAAAGGGGAAGAGAGTTATAATGGGAGGGGAACAAGGTTAAAGGAATCATCTTTTAAGATGGAAAAGACTTAAACTTGTTCAAATGTCAGTGGGAAAGATCAAATAGAGAGGAGTAGCTAAAGAGAGAGGAAAAAGTGGGTATAATGAATAGTTTGAAGGAAGTGAAGATTATATGGGATCCAGAACTGAGATGGAAGAGTATGCCTTAGGAGAGGGGGAGAATTGAAGGGAGAAATAAACAGTTCCACAATAATAGTTGGAAACTTAAATACCTTACTTTCAGTAATGGATAGGATATGTACACAGAAGATCAATAAAGCAATAGTGGACTTGAACAGCACTGTAACCCAGTAGATCTGATAGATTGTATAGACCTAACAGCACTGTCCCATAGACCTAATAAACATGTATAGAACACTTCATCTAACAACGGGAATATACACATTGTTTTCAAGTGCCATGGAACATTCTCCAGGATAGGCCATATGTTAGGCCACAAAACAAGCTTCAATAAATTTAAAATGGTTGAAGTCATACAATATCTTTTACAACCACAATGGAATGAATCTAAAAATCAATAACAGAACAAAACTGGAAAATCATATAACACATTCTTAATAAATGGTTCAAAGAAGAAATCTTAAGGGAAATTAGATAAAATTGTGAAATAAATGAAAATGAAAACATGCCAGAACTTAAGGGACACAGTAAGATCAGTGCTCAGAGGGAAATTTGTAGCTGTAAATGTCAACATTAGAAAAGCAGAAAGATCTTGAGACCTGACTATACAGCTAGAGGAACAAGAAAAATAATAGCAAAACAAACCCAAAGGTAGAAGAAGGAAGGAAATAATAAAGATTAGAGTGGAGATAAATAAAATAGAGAATAGAAAAACAATAAAGGGGAAAACTGAAACCAAAAGTTGATTTTTTGAAAATATCAACAAAACTGACAAAATGTTACCAAATACCTAAAATAATAACTAAATCAGAAATGAGAATGGAGACGTGATTACCTTACAACAATAAAAGTATTATAAGAGGATAGTATGAACAATTGCAGACAAACAGGTTAGATAACCTAGATGAAATGGACAACTTCTTAGATGTACAAAAATTACTGAAACCAACTCAAGAAGAAACAGAAAATCTGAACAGACTTATTAGAAATGTAATCGAATCAGAACCTACCAACAAAGAAAAGCCTGGGAACAGATGGCTTCACTGATGAATTCTATCAAACATTTAAAGAATAATTAACACTAGTCATTCTCAGAGTCTTCCACAAAACAGAACAGGAGGGAACACGTCCAAAGCCAGACAAAGACACCACAGGAAAAGGAAACTACAGATAAATATTCCTCATGAATATAAATGTAAAAAACATATTAAAATATGAGCAAATAAAATTCAACAGCATATTACACGTGAATATGTATACATGGATTATACATTATGACCAAGTAGGATTTATCTCAGGAATAAAAAGGTGACTCCACATATGAAAATCAATCAATGTAATGCACCATATAAATTCAAAAAAAAGTATTTGACAAAATTCAACACCATTTCATTATTTTTTAAAAACTCAGAAAAGTAGGAAAACTTCCTCATCATAATTAACAGCATTTATGAGCACAAACAGCAAACAACTAAATCATCCTTAATGTTGATTGGCTTGAAGCATTCTTCGGAAGATCATGAACAAAGAAAGAATGCTTATTTTCACCACTGCTTGTACTTGAAATTCTAGACAGGGCAATTATGAAGAAAAGAGAAATGAAAGGTTTTCAAAATGGAAAAGAAGCAAAACTGTATTCACAGATAACATGATCCTATATGTATAAAATACCAAAAACTCACAAAAAATACACTGTAGTTAATAAATGAATTCTGTGCAGTTACAGTGTACAAAATCAACATGCAAAAATCACTTGCATTTCTGTACACTAACAATCTGAAAAAGGGAATTAAGAAAATAATTCCATTTACAGTAACATCAAATAGAATAAAATACTTAGAAATAAACTTAACCAAGAAGGCAAAAGATTTGTACAGTGAAAACTACAAAACATTGCTGAAAGAAAGGAAAGATACAAATAAATGCAAAGAAAGTTTGTGTACATGGATTGGAAGACAATACTATTAAGAAGTCCACACTATGCAAAGCAATCTGTAGATTCAACACAATCCCTGTCAAAATCCCAATGGCACTTTTTATGCAGAAATAGGAAAATTTATCCTAAAACACATATGGAACCTCAAAAGACCCACAATTGCCAGAACAATTTTGGAAAAGAAGAACAAAAATGGAGGACTCACATTTACTGATTTCAAAACACATTACAAAGCTACAATTATCAAAACAGTGTGGTACTGTTATAAAAACAGACAAATAGACAATGGAATGGAATAGAGAGTGTAGAAATAAACCCTTGCCCATATGTGGTCAGATTATCTTTAACGATGGTATCAAGAATACTCAATAGGTAAAGGACAGTCTCTTGAACAGATAGTATTGAGGAAACTGGATATTCACATGCAAGAGAATGAAGGTAGACCTTTACTTCACGCTATGAAAAAGTCAATTCAGAGTGGATTAATGGCCTAATTACAAGACCTGGAACCATAAAGCTTAAATAAATCAAAAATGTAAATATTTACAATGATGCTTGAATATTACCCCCAAAACACAAGCAACAAAATAAAAATATAGATAAACTTGACTTCATCAAATTAACTTTTGTGTACCAAATGATATTATCAAGAAAGTGAAAACATAGAAAACTGGGATGAAATGCATGCAAATTATATATATGATAAGGGTCCATATCTGACATGCAATTCAAAAACAAAAAGGTAAAAAATCCAATTAAGGTTAGATAACATGAACAAATATTTTTCTAAAGAATACATAACAGGCCAGGCACATTGGCTCACGCCTATAATCCCAGCACTTTGGGAGGTTGAGGTGGGTGAATCACCTGAGGTCAGGAGTTCAAGACCAGCCTGGCCAACATGGTGAAACCACGTCTCTACTAAAAATACAAAAACTAGCCGGGCATGATGGCAAGCATTTGTAATCCCAGCTACTTGGGAGGCTGAGACAGGAGAATCACTTGAACCCCGGAGGCAGAGGTTGCAATGAGCCGAGATTGCACCACTGCACTCCAGCCTGGGTGACAAGAGTGAAACTCTGTTAAAAAAAAAGAAAAAAAAAGCATAACAATGACTGACAAAAACATGAAAACATTCTGGACATCATTAATCATTAGGGAAACGCAAATTTAAATGCAAACCCCACAAACCCACTAAGATGACTATAATTAAAAATAACAAGAGATGAGTGATGGTGAGGATATGGAGAAAGTGGAATTCTGATACATTACTGGTGGCAATGTAAAATGGTGTAGATGCAATGGAAGAGTTTGATGGTTCCTTAAAGAGTTATCACAGAATTAGCACATGATCCAACCATTTCCCTCCTAGGTACATACTCCAAAGAATTGAAAACAGGGACTCAAATACTTGTAGACTACTCTTCATAGGAGCACTGTTTGTGATAGCCAAAATGTCGAAGCAGCCCAGAGAAATGGATTACTTGATTCAAAAATTGAGGTGTATACATAAAGTTAGTTCTTCTAATATACAGCCAAAAGGGAAGTGAAGTACATGCTCTGCCGTGGATTAACCTTGAAAACATTATGCTACTTGAAAAAAGACGAAAAAGGGTTACATATTGTGTGATTCTGTTGCTACGAAATATTCAAATTAGGTAAGCCTCTGTTGCTATGAAATATTCAAATTAGGTAAACCCATACAGACAGAAATTAGATAAGTGGTTGCTAGGGGCTGCGACACAGTATGGAAATGTTAGAGACTTCTTAAAGAATACAGGGTTTCCTTTTGGAGTGATAAATAAAATGCCTTTGAACTACGTACAGGTGGTGGCTCCACAACATTGTAAATGCACTAAATACTACTGAAATGTTCACTTTAAAATGGATAAATTTATAATATATTAATTTCTCCACAGCTAAATAAAAAACAATTAAAAGATTCATTTGGAAAGGGATAAACCCTATTAAAGTAAGCCTGATACATGAGACAAAAACTAAAACAGAAAAAAAAAGGAACACAATTGACAACCTAAATAAAGAAAATACTTATACTGAAAGCAAGCATAAACAGACCAAGATCAGGTTGTAAAAAAAAAGTTAGTGTATGATGTATGTAAAAACATTGCCTCTGTCAATGAAAAAAAAAAATAACATATTAGCAAAGTGCATTAAGGAAGGCAACAGACGAATAGGAAAAAAATGTGTAAGATTTAATAAATAAATATAGGAAAACTAAAATGGCCAGGCAGAGTTGTTCACTCCTGTAATTCCAGTGTTTTGGGAGGGCAAGGTGAGCAGATCACTTGAGGTCAGGAGTTCGAGACCAGGCTGTCCAACATGGTGAAACCCTGTCTCTACAAAAAAATAATAGGCTTGGTGGTACATGCCTGTAATCTCGGCGAATCTGGAGGCTGAGGCATGAGAATCACTTGAACCAGGAGGCGGAGGTTGTAGTGAGCCGAGACTGTGCCACTGCACTCCACCATGGAGTGCAGTGAGACACACTCTGAAAAAAAAAAAAAAGGAAAAGAAAAGAAAACGACCCTAGACACCTTTTAGTATTTCCATAATGTAAATTATTTAATACAACTGTACTGATTAAACTGTGTAATAGCAATGATAAATAATAATGAGACCGACTTTTGATAAATGTAATTCTCAAATATGATCAGAATTAGAATATATTGCTAAAGAACTTTAGGAAGTTGTTAATTGAAAATTCTAATTATGAGAATTCAGTGTCCACAAGAGACATGTTCTACTTCATAATACATTAATATATTTCCTTATATTAGATTTTTCTGAAGGTTTGTAGAAGTGCATCTTGTACTCTGCAGAGGAATAGGATGGCAAATGAACTCAGGGTTAATTGGAATAATTTTACAATTCATGTTGATTAAATAAGAAGGCAGCATTGATTTCACAGAACTGCATATAACTATTCATTGTGGTTTCATAAACAACAGAAATTGTAACCACTGAACAAACTCTAATTCTGGACATCTCTTCATTCGCTTTGTGCACCATCAATTCAGGGGCCCTTTGCAGTGAGCACTTGACATCCGAAAAACGAAACAAAACCTAAAAAACAAAATGAGGAACCAACTAAGGAACACCCATCTCACTTCAGCAGGGCTCCCCCGACTTGATCACATTGGGGAAACCTGCAAAAGTAGGAGGATTCTCTGCGTTCATCATTCCCTCTAGATTATTCTCTCGGAAAGGGAAAAAGAAGAGAAGAGAAAGAGAAGGGAAGGGGAGGTGAGGTGAGGGGAAGGGAGGGGAGAAGGAGGGGTGAAGGGAAGGTTTGTCTTCAAAAAAATCCAACTGCTGGGACTGTAGCATGGTGGGGGGAGCTTGTAGGAAGGAAGGAAGGAAGGAATGCTTGTCTTCAAAAAATACAACCACTGGGGCTGTAGTATGGTGGGGGGAGCTTGTTTGCCAGGAAACAGGGGAGGTGGCTGTGGGTATTGGAGGGAGGTGGCTACAGAATCCTCTATGAACCTGCTCAGGTCTCATAAACAGGAAAACAGGCCACTTGCTTGTGCACACCACACTTGTCCCTAGGCAGCACACTCCCTTCTGGGAAAGAGATCAAAGTTTGGATCAAAAGCAGCCAGGTCCGCTAGGCACGGTGGCCAATGCCTGTAATCCTAGCACTTTGTGAGGCCAAGGTGGGCAGATCGCTTGAGGCGAGGAGTTTGAGACTAGCCTGGCAAATATGGCGAAACCCTATCTCTACTAAAATTACAAAAATTAGCCAGGTGTGGTGGCGCATGCCTGTAATCTCAGCTACCTTGGGAGGCTAAGGCAAGAGAATTGGTTCAGGAGACAGAGGTTGCAGGGAGCTGAGATTGTGCCACTGCACTCCAGCCTTTGTGACAGAGTGAGACTCTGTCTTGAAAAAAATTTTAAAAAAAAGAAAGAAAAAAAGAAAGGCAGCCAGGTCCAACAGGCATCTGCACATTGTTGACCCATCCAGCAGAACAGGGTTGGGAAAGGCATCTGTCCGGATGGGGCAGGACAGGACGAGACACATTATTGTCCGAGGCCTTCGGCTACCTTTCTGACTGGAACCCAGGCACTCATATGTGCCCAGGAATGGGTAGGATATTCCGGATGGGTTCCACAGGTGGATCTCCTAGAGAGACCCACTTGGCATATTTGATGATGGAGCATGCAGGCTCACTGGAACGTGACGGCTCACCAGTTAGTTCCCCCGGCATCTTGGTCATTCTGCGGAAGTGCATGGGTAGCCAGGCCACTGGCCACGCTCGGTTTCTCCTGGGCCCCTGTTTGTTCCCATGGTGGGTGTGGAAGTGGAGGTTGAGGCTAGAGTGTCTTTGAGGGTAGTGGGGCAGCTGTGCCTTGATTTGATACAGAGCTCTCTGGGCTCCTCAAGCTAAACTCTGGTGCTTGCGGGATATTCAGCCCAGATAATGAATGAGATGGTGGAGGACAAATTATTCCGCCCCTTTAGGGTCTCCAGGTAGACATGCAAAAGCCTGGTGAAGGGCCTTCATACAGAGCCCATGTTGGGATGCAAAGCCATGACTCTGTTGCTCTAAAGGTTGCGTATCCTGCCCATACCGCTTGGTACCTGGAGATCAACATGGAACACAATGCTCTCAGAATATTTCAAGTGTCTTCAGTCTTTGTTTGTTATAAGTCTCCCTGAATGTGTAAGCCACACTGGGAATGGGCAGAGCTTCATAGGACAGAAAATTCATCCTGTGGGTAATGATTCCCACACTCAGGTGTGTGACCTACTCTCACGAACATCAATCTCATGTGTGGGTTTGCGCTCTCAGGACATTCCAGGAAGAAGGGCGACATTACCATGGAACAGGAGTCACCCGCCTTTCTGTCACTTGTCAACTAATGTGGATCCTTTCCTCGTATGTAGTATCCACCACAGGGTCACCTCTAGCCCTTCCTAGGGAAAAGGCGGGAAGAAAGGAATGTAGAAAAATCTGGGTCCCATCGCCTAACTAACTGAGTGGGCAGGGTTCCTCAGCTTCCAGGTTCCCTCTTGTTCATCTTTTTTGTCCCTTTCTGTCTGGCCACAGGAGGCCACTCGGGCTACCAGCTGTTCACCTGGGACACTCTGCATTCCAGTTCACTCTCAACCTCATTGCCCACTCTGATCCTTTGTGTGCTTTCGGAGTTTTTCTCCCCTCACTTTTTTTTTCTTCTTCACTTTCTTTACTTTTAGTCCAGTTCTGTTTGTGAAGGTCAGAATCCGCCTGGAAGGCAGGGTCAGGTGGGCATGGGAACATCCTTAGGGAGAACACGCTTACTTTTCCTAAGGAAATTAGTAAGACCCCACCTGACCCCTGCAGGGAGTAATTGGCGTCCTGCTCTCCTTTCTGCCCTATCTCCCTAGAGCATAGGTGTCTGATAACCTCTTTTCCCTGGTATCTGTTTCCTTTCTGTTTTTCATCTCTCCTCTCAATTCTGGGATCCTTCTCTGCCTTGGCCTTGTTGAATAGGGACTTGGTGGCTCCTTGCAGTGTGCTGATTACATCTGGAGGGCATGGTTCAGCTTGCACCTTTGTCCTCTGTAGCTCCTGCAGGCCTACTTATGGATCAGAGCTCTTGATCCCGCTCAGAAGAGACCCCATCAACAAGAAGCTTCTTGGTGGTGTGTACTTTAACTGGAATGTCGCTGGTGTCTCCTTGCCACTCGTTGTGTATGTCACCATGCACTGAGGCGCCCCTGAACTAGATCCCTCAGGACAGCTGCAGTGGCATGAAGCAGCCACTTCTTGTTTTCTTTCTGGTTCTTCTTCCTCTTCCTCTTCCTCCTCCTCCTCTTTTTTCCTTTCCCTCCCCTCCCTTCCCCTTCCCTCCCCTCCCTTGTTTCTTTCTTCCTTTCTTTCGTCTTCATCTTCGACTTCTTCCTTCTTTCTTCTTTCTTTTCTGTCTTTTTCCTTTCATTTTCAGCTCTTGGCGGAAAAAGTGTTCTATGGAGACTGCTGCTCCTTGGTGATGGGGGATGTCCCTTTGTAGCAGTAGGCCTAGAGGGAGGCTTCACTTTTCTTCTTCAGGGAACAGAGATGAAGGTCACCAGTTCAGTCCCTCTGCTGCTCCAGAAAGCTGCTCAGGTGTTATTTTAAATGAAATGTCATCATGAACTCACTCCTTAGCCACCACCTCATGACTTGTCATTCTACCCTGTTCTCCTTATAGACACTCTAAATGTCAAATCCTGAACCACTAGGAGCCTCGGCAAGTTGTCCCCTGTTGCCTTTTTTTCCAGTCCAGCCATGTGAACACAACGATCTGGATTTCGGTATGTACAGGCAGCCTGTCTCTGCCACCTGCCCATTTGCCCACTCTCACTCACACAGGTAGGCACCCAGAGACCACAGGCACAGACACACATGCATGCATTCATAAGGGACCTCACAATCAGAAATGTAATCACAAACACAGGCAAACACACGCAGACACACATGCACACACTTAGACACACACACACACAAGTTCACACCAGCACAGGGGTGTGGTCCCCAGCATTCTCCCACACAGACACACATGCACACACATGGCCACAAGCACGAGACTGGCCATCAACTCTCCATACGGGCTCTCAGTCAGCGACTGGCAACAGGCAACAGGTGAGGATTCCTGGCTTCAGGCCAGTGTCATCATGCCATTGATTGGGCAACTCAGGCCTTCTCCTAAGAATGAATGTGGAAGTCTGTTATCAGATAGGCCCAAGCAGCAAGTGTGAAAATGGAGCATCCTGGGTCAAGCTGCTTTAAAAGGGACCCCACTTTGTGGTAGAAGCAGAGAGAGTTCTCTTGGGAGCCTTGGCCCTGTGTGATGCCATGAGAAGCTGTGGTGCATGGTGGCCTTCCATAGGCCCCCTGAGCCACCCTCTTCCCACCCCCGCCTCTATGAAAGCCAGGACAACCTGTGCAGAGTCAGACTTGAGTGAGTTGCTGAGTGTCTCCACTGAGGGATACTCCTGTCTCAGACCCTCTGGCTGCCTATTGAGCCATCAGCCCGTTCTGGTGACCTCCATGTGCCAGGACAATGTGATAATCTCAACTCGGAGCTGCAGGCTTACGTAGGCTCCCAGTCCTTGGACAAATCCTCGGGTAAGCCAGCTGGGTGGCCAGCATTTTCTCCTGGAATGGCAGCCTTATGATCCCAGTCCATCTGTGGTGTCCCAGTGGCCATGATTATGTGTCCTTTGTCATTACTTTCTGCACTAGTCAGCCATGAAACCTGGAGAGGGCCAAAGGAAGGGCAAAGGCTGGATGCCTAAACAGGATTCCCACAGGGTCTCTAGCCTACCACAGAGTCTCTAGCCTACCAGGCCTTGGTCATTGGGACCTCTGAGTTTGGTGGTCAACCTGGGACCTGGTGGCTGTTTTCTTTTTCTCCCGACTTTTTCTCTTTCTCCTTTCTATTTTTTTTTTTTCCACTTCGGAAAAGGTGGAGGCCCTGGGGTGGAGGACCAGGGTTACAGTTATAGTTGGTGTTTGTGGAGCCATACTGCCATCAAGCGGAAACAGTTTCTGGCAACGGGATGCAGCTGAGCACCAGTGTTGGGGAAAGCCCAGGAGCGCTAAACAGATGGCGTCAAGCTGTCCACAGGCTGAAGCAGGAGGAGAGAGGAAACTCCTGACTGGCCCTTGGCCTGTGCTTATTCCCAGGATGGCGCCTTGGCTCCACAGCTCTCTCCGAAAGAAAGGGCAGGCAGGGGCACCCCACCATGGGCTCCCCTGGCAGTCTCCAGGGACTACCAAGCATGAGTCGCCCCGCCCCCAGCACCCCGAAGTTCCTTTGTTCCCAGGAAGAATAAGAACCTCTTGGCCCCAGCTTGGACCCAGCCAAGGGCACTTCGGAACTCCCCACAAAGGAGACCAGAGTAAACAGCCCCAGTCTCGACCATCAGTACCCAGTGGCTTCCCTTATGCCTATCACAAGACAGGGCGTCTCTACCCAGTGGGTAGACTGGTTTGAGGCTGCCGGGCTGTTCTGTCTTGGGACCTCTAGAGTTGCTGCTTCTCCATGGGGTCCCAATGGCAGGTACACTTCCTTCAAGGGCTTTGAACCCTGGTGGGGGGAACCCTGGCTTGGGCTGAGTCTAGCCAGTCGGGCACATCCTCACTGATGTCCGCCTGGAATAAGGCAAGTTTCTTTGCAGCCTGTAGTCCTGTTCAGAAACACCTTCTGCTGGATGTCACTGTGGCTCCACAAATGACGGTCACCCCTTTCCCTTCCCCCACCTTGCTTTCCTCTCCCTCTTTTTGCTGGCAACCAAACAAAACAAAAACCAGAAAACAAAGAAACTGGGGCCGGGCGCGGTGGCTCACGCCTGTAATCCCAGCAGTTTGGGAAGCCGAGGCGGGCAGATCACCTGAGGTCCAGAGCTCGAGACCAGCTTGACCAACATGGAGAAACCCTGTCTCTACTAAAAATACAAAATTAGCCAGGCGTGGTGGCACATGCCTGTAATCCCAACTACTGAGGAGGCTGAGGCAGGAGAATCACTTGAACCCGGGAGGCTGAGGTTGTGGTGAGCCGAGATTGCACCATTGCACTCCAGCCTGGGCAATAAGAGTGAAACTCTGTCTCAAAAACAAACAAACAAAGAAACAAACAACAACAACAGAAAGAAACTGGCCAAAGAGCACCCACCTCATCTTCAGCACTGCTCCTCACCTACATGGTCACTTTGGGGAAACTTGCAACAGTAGGAGGGCTCTATGCCTTCCTCTTTCCCTCTGGATTCTTCTTTGTGCAGGGGGTCCCAGCGAACCAGCCTATCCTCAAGAAATCCCACCCTTGGGACTGTGGCATGATATGGGGAGGTTGCACTGGGGAAGGTGTGAGTGGGTACAGGGAGGTGGGTGTGTGGGTGTGTAGATCTGCGTGTGAGCCACTGCAGATTTCTCTGTGAATCTGCATAGGCCTCCTAAGAAGCAGACTGGTGCATGCCTAGAGAAAAAGCAGAAAGATAAGAATGCGGGAAGATCTGGACTGCATCCTTAGGGGTGGCATTGTGACTCTGTCAGAGGTCCCTGTTTTTAACGTTTAATTCCCATCACATCTCAAACTTTTCCTGTCTTCACCTGTGCTTCGAAATGTCCTCAGGCACATACATGTATCCCTACTCATACTCACTCACAAACATCTGCCCAGGCGCCTCCACTCATATCCAAGTCCTGGTGTGCAGGCACCTCTCAGAGGGCAGGGTTCTTCAGCTTCCCAGTTCCCTCTTGTTCATCTTCCTCATCCCTTTTTGTCTGACTGCCCAATATTTGCTGGCGGAGGGTGCAGGATGTGGTGGGGGTGGGGACAGCAGGGAGCAGGGCAGCCTTCTGGCCCAACAGGCCTCTGTGCACATGCGGTGCAGACCTGGGCATAAGGGGCTGACACTTTCTCCTGACTGGTGGCTCTTCGTCTATGAAGCCACAGAAGGTCACTCGGGTTGCCACCTGTCCATCTGGGACATTCTGCATTCTAGTTCACTGTCATCCTCATTGCTCACTCTGATTCTTAGTATACTTTTGGAGTTTTTCTTCCTTCACTTTTTCCTTCTTCACTGTCTTTACTTCTCATCCATT
>NC_045445.1:92616369-92620852 GCF_002776525.5 Piliocolobus tephrosceles | reverse complement strand
GGGGGCCGCAAGGAGCAAGGCAGCCTCCTGGCCCAAAAGGCCTCTGTGCCAAGGCAGTGCAGACCCGGGCCTAAGGGGCTGATGATTTCTCCTGGCTGGTGGCTCTTCCTCTGTGAGGCCACAAGAGACCACTCACAGTGCTGCCAGCTGTCCACCTGAGACATTGCATTGCACTTCACTCTCAACCTCATTGCTCACTCTGATTCTTTGTGTACTTTTGGAGTTTTCCTCATTTCACTTTTTTCTTCCTCACTCTCTTTACTTTTTCTCCACTTCTGTTTGGGGAGGTCAGGAGCAGCCTGGAAGGCAGGGTCAACTGTGCGTGGGGACACTGTTAGGGAAAACAGGCTTACTTTTCCTAAGGAAATTAGTAGGACTCCAGCTGACCCCTGTGAGGAGAAATTGGCATTTTCTCCCCTTTCTGCCCTGTCTCCATATTGCCATGGGTGGCTGATTACCTCTTTTCCCTGGTGTCCAATTCCTCCCCGTTTTTCATCTTATTCTTTTTTGGGCAGTCCTTCCCTGCCTTGGCCTTGTAGCCTTGGGGCTTAGTAGCCCCTTGCAGTCGGCTCATGACATCCTTAGGGCAAAGTTCAGCCAGCACCTGTGTTCTCTGCAGCTTCTGCAGGCCTACTTGTGGATCAAAGTTTTTGATCTTACTCAGGAAATACCCCATTAACAAGAAGCTTCCTGGTTGTGTGTCCTTTAAGCGGGAAGTCACAAGTGGCTCCATGCCCCTTGTTGTATATATCACCACGCATTGAGGACCCCCTAAACTAGATCCTTCAGGACAGCTACAGTGGCATGGACCTCTCACTTCTTGTTCTTCTCCTTCTGGTTCTTCTTCCTCTTCCTTCTCTTCCTCCTCCTCCTTTTTCTTTTTCTTCTTTTTCCTCCTCCTACTCCTCCTCTGCCTCCTAGTCCTCCCCCTGTGCTTCCTTCTCCTTTGCCTCTTTTTCTTTTTTGGCTTTTGCTTTTGCTTCTGCTTCTGCTTCTGTTTTTCCTTTCACTTTCGGATCTGGGTGGGCATGTGTTCTAGGAGACTGCTTCTTCTTTTGCTCCTTGGTGATGTGGGATGTCCCTCTGCAGAACTAGGCCTGGAGAAAGCTTCACATTCATTCTTTAAGGAGCACAGATGAAGGTCACCAGTTTAGTCCCTCTGGTCCACCAAAAGGCTGCCCACATGTTACTTTTAAGTGAAATGTCATGGTGAACCCACCCTTCACCAGTACCTCGTGTGTCGCCGTTATTCCCTATTCTCCTTGTGGATGCTCTAAGTCTGTAATCCTGAGCCAGTAGGAGCCTTGGCAAGTTGTTCCCTGACTCCTTTTTTTTCTAATCAAGCCATGTGAACACATCGATCCGAATTTCAGTGTATGCAGGCAGGGTGTCTGTGCCACTTGTTCATTTGCCCACGGTCAGTCACACAGTCAGGCATACACAGACACACAGGCAGGCACTCACAAGAGACTCCCACAAGAAGAAATAAAATCACAAACACACACGCACACAGAGATACATGCACACCCCGACAAAAACACACACGCTTACACATACCCACCCAAACACACACACACACACACAAAGTAAGCTCACAAAATCAAAAGGGTACGGGCCCAAGCATTATCGGACACAGACACACATCACCATAGGCACGCAACTGCCCACATTCTCTCCCACACCGATTCTAAATATGTAAAGGGGAAGGGAAACAGGTGAGGTCATTATGCCATTTATTGGGCAACTAGGGCCTTCTCCTGAGAATGAATGTGGGAAGTCTGTTATCACATAGGCTCAAGCAGCAGGTGTGAAACTGGAGCCTCCTGGGTCAAGCCGCTTGTAAAGGGCCCGCAAGCCTTGGCCCTGTGTGATGCCATGAGAAACTGTGGTGTGTGGTGGCCTTCCCTAGTCTCCCTGAGTCACCTTCCTCCCACCCCTACCTGTGTGAAAGCCAAGACAGCCTGAGCTGAGTCAGACTTGAGTGAGTAGCTTAGTGTCCCCTGTGAGGGAGACTCCTGCCTCAGGCCCTGTGGCTGTCAGTTGAGCTGTCGACCCGTTATTCTGACCATGTGCCATCCCAAGGTGGTAAACTCTAACTGCAGTGGGCTTTGGGAGGACCCCCACTCCTGCAGCAAAACCTTATGTAAGCCAGCTGGGTGGCCAGTGTCTTGTCCTTGGGCGGCAGCCCTATGATCCCAGTCCTTCTGCGGTTTCCCAGTGGCCATGATTATGTCTCCTTTCTCTTTTACTTTCTACACCGGTGAAAACCATGAAACGTGGAGAGGTCCAAAGGAAGGGCAAAGGCTTGCTGCCTCCACAGCATTCCCACAGGGTCTGCAGCCTACTAACCCTTGGTCCTTGGGTCCCCTGAGTGTGATGGTCAACCGGGGACCACGTGGCTGGTTCCTTTCTCTTTTCCCTGTCTTTTTTTTTTTTTTTTTTCCTCCTTCTACTTTACTTTTTTCACATGGGAGAGGGCGGAGGCCCTCGGATTGGAGAGGCAAAGTTACAGTTGTAGTCGGCATGTGTGGAGCCATACTGCCATCAAGCGGATACTGTTTCTAGAAATGGGCTGCAGCTAGGCACAAGGGCTGGGGAAAGCCCAGGAGTGCAAAATACAGGACGGGGTGTGGCCACCAGACTGAAGCGGGACGAGAGAGGAACTCCTCGCTGGCCCTTGGCCTGGGCTCATTCCCAGGATGGTGCCCTGGCTCCACAGTTGTCTTTAAGAAAGGACAGGCCAGGCTGCCTGGCATGGCTTCCCCTGTCTGACTTCCCCATGGCAGTCTCCAGAAACTGCCAGGCATGAGTAGCCCCACACTCAGCATCCTGAAGCTCCCTTGGTTCCCGGGAGGATAAGGGCTTCCTAGCCCCACCGTGGATCCAGCTAAGGGCATCCTGAAACTGCCCACAAAAAAGACCAAACGGCCCCATTCTTGGTCATGGGTGGCCCGTGACCTCCCGTATGTGCATCTCAAAATGGCTGCTGGGGCAGCTCCACCCTGTGGGCTGACTGGTCTTCGGACTGCCTGGCTGATCTGTCTCAGGGCCTCTAGTGTAACTGCTTCTCCAAGGGGTCCCAATGGCAGGTATGCTTTGTTCTAGGGCTCTAAACAACAGTCGGGAAAACCCTAGCTTAGGCAGAGTCCCTCATGCCCGCACATCCTCGCTCATCTCGCTGCCTGACAGAAGGCATTTTTGTCCCTGCAGCCTGTTGTCATGTTCAGAAACACGTTCCGCTGGATTGCACTGTGACTTCACAAATGGTGGTCACGTTTTTTCCTTCCCCCACTTTGCCTTTGTCTTTCTCCATTTGCTGCCAACAGAATAAAACAAACACAAAAAACACAAGGCAAAGAAACAAACCAGCCAAGGAGCACCCACCTCATCTACAGCAGAGCAAGCAACGTATGTGGTCACTTTGGGGAAACCTGAAACAGTAGGAGGGTTCTCTGCCTCCTCTCTTCCCTCTGGATTCTTCTCTGGGCAGAGTCCCAGTGAACAAGAGAAGCCTATCTTCAAGAAATCCCACCCTTAAGGGCTGTGGCATGGTGGCGGTAGGTCACACTGGGGATGGTGTGAGGCGGTACACGAGGAGGGGTGTGTGCGTGTGTGGGCCTGCTTGCCAGCCACTGCAGGTTTCTCTAGGAATCTTCCCAGGCCCCCTAAGCAAGAGACCAACCCTCACGCTTTTGCGCACCACACTTGTCCCTAGGTAGCACTCTTCTCTCTTGGGGAAGGGACCAAAGTTGGATTGAAAGCAGCCAGGTCCAGCAGGCATCCGCACATTGTTGACCCATAGAGCTGCAAGGAGTCGGCCCGGATGTTTCTTGGGATGGGACTGGACTGCATGGACTTCTGTCCGAGGCCTTCAGCTACCTCCCTGTTGGGAGCCCAGGCACTCATCTGTGCACGCTGGAAGGAGGGGGATTGCAGGTGGGTTTCACAGATGGCACTCCTGAAGAGAGAGCCACTTGGCATGTCTGACGGAGTATCCGTGCTCACTGGACACGGTGGTTCACCAGATAGTTGCCCCGGCATCTAGGTCGTTCTACCGAAGTACATGACTGGACGAAGACTGTGTTCGCTTTGGCACAGGCCCTGTCTGTGTTCCTGTGCTGTGTATGGAAGCACAGGTAAAGCATTGAGTGTTTTTGGGGGCCGGAGTGGGGGAGCTGTGCCTTGCATTCATACAGCTTTCTCTGGGCTACTCAAGCTAAACACTGGTGCTTGAAAAATATTCAGCCCGGAAAATGAATGAGACAATCAAGCACAAACCATGCCGCCAGTTCGGGGTCTCCAGGCACACAGAAAAAAGCCTGACGCGGAACATGATACAGAGCCAAGGTTGAGATGACAAGTCATGACCGCGTTGCGCTAAAGCTTGCATATGCTATTCATGCCACTGGGTGCCTGGGCAGCAGCATGGAACACACCCCTCTCCGAATATTGCAAGTGTGTTCTGTCTTTGCTCGTTACAAAT
>NC_045445.1:92613344-92616359 GCF_002776525.5 Piliocolobus tephrosceles | reverse complement strand
GAGTTTGAGCCTTGAGTGTTTTGGGGGGGGGGGGGGGGGGGGGGGGGTGGGGGGGGGGGGAGCCTGTGCTTTGGTTTGATGTAGTGCTCACTGGGCTCTCCAACTAAACTCTGGTGCTTGCCGGATGTTCAGCCCGGAAAACGCACCAGTCGGTCAATTACAAATAGTGCCCCCCCTTTAGGGTCTTCACGGAGATAGAAGAAAGCCTGAGGCGGGCCATCATAGGGTGCCTACGTTGGGATGCGAAGCCATGACCGCATTGTGCTAAAGGTTGCATATGGTACTCATGTCGCTGGGTGCCTGTGCTGCAGCATGGAGCAAAACGCTCCCCGAATATTGCAAATGTTTTCTGTCTTTGCTTGTTATAAATCTTCCTGGATGTGTAGGCCAGACCCAATGCTGGTGCGGACAACACTTTGTCTCTAGTTAGTCGTCTTTCTCTTGTGGAAGGCATAAAATCTTTGATGGAAAGCAGCCAGTTCCAACAGGTTTCAACACATTGTTAACCCATCCAGCTGCAGGGATTTCGGCGGGATGTTTCTTGGGATGGGACTGTGTGGGACAGATTCCTGTCTGAGGCCTTCAGCGACCTCTCTCACTGGATCCCAGGCACTCATTTGTGCCCAGAAGTGGGAGGGGTATTTTGGGTGACGTTCAGAGTTGAGTCTTCTGAAGAGAAAGCCACTTGGCATGTCTGATGGAGCGTGCATGCTTACTTGAACATGGTGGTTCACCAGTTAGTTCTTTTGGCATCTTGGTCATTCTGTTAAAGTGCATGGGTAGCCAGGGCCCAGTCTGTGCTCGCTTTCACCTGGGCCCCATCTGTGTTCCTGTGCTGCATATGGAAGGAGCGGTTTCACGTGGAGTGTTTTAATTGGTGGTTGGGCAATTGTGTCTTGGTTTGATACAGAGTTCTCTGGGGTCCTCAAGTTAAACTCTGGTGGTTGCCGGATATTCATCCAGAAAAATGAATGAGACATTCGAGGACAAATTATTCCTGCCCTTTAGGGTCTCCAGGGAGACATAAGAAAGGCTGACATGGGCCATTATACAGAGCCCATGTTGGGATGCGAAGCCATGACGGTGTTGCTCTAAAGGTCACATAAGCTATCCATGCCGCTTGGTGCCTGGGCAGCAGCTTGGATCACAGTGCTCTCTGAATACTGCAACTGTTCTCTGTCTTTGCTTGTTACAAATCTTTCTGGATGTGTAGGCTGCACTGGGAACAGGCAGAGTTTCATAGGATAGAAAATTTACCCCATGGATAATGATTCCCACCATCAGGGGTGTGTGAACCACTCTCACAAGAGGAAGGTCAATCTCATGTGTGGGCCTGCACTCTCTGCGCATTATGTGGAGAAGACTCACATGACCATGGAACAGGCATCACCCCATTTCTTTCAATTGTCAACAAATGCGGGTCCTTTTTTCATATGTAGGTAGCATCCACGGTGGGGGGCCTCTGGCCCTTCCTAGGGAAAACGCGAGAAGAAAAGAATGCAGGAAGATCTGGACTGTGTCTTCACGATTGGCATTGAGACTCTGAGTTTCAGAGATTCTCATTTTTAACTTTTAACTCCCTTAATGTCTCAAGTTTTTCCTGTCTTCATCTGTGCTTGTATAGGTCCTCAGGCACATCCATGTATCCCTACCCATACTCACAAGTGTCTGCCCAGACACCTTTATTCACACCTGTGTCTGGTCTTCTAGGCTGCTCTCAGTGGGCAGTTTTTCAGGTTTCCGGTTCCCTCTTCATCTTTCTTGTCCCTTTCTGTCTGACTTCCCAGTATTTGCTGGCATAATGTTTGGGATGGGGTTGGGGTGTGGGCATCGGGGAACAGGGCAGCCCCCTGGCCTAACAGGCCTCTGTGTGGACGTGGTGGAGATCTGGGCTTATAGGACTGACTCTTTCTCCTGGCTGGTGGCTCCCTCTGTGAGCCCACAGGAGGCCACTTGGGCTGCCAGCTGTCCACCTGAGGCACGCTGCATTCCAGTTCACTCTCAACCTCATTGCTCACTCTGATTCTTTGTGTAGTTTTGGAGGTTTTCTCCCTTCACTTTTTTCTTCGTTACTCTCTTTACTTTTCATCCACTTTTGTTTGGGGAGGTCACGATCAGCCTGGAAGTCAGGGTTGACTGGGCTAGGGAACACCCTTAGGGAAAACAGACTTATTTTTCCTAAGGAAATTAGAAGGACCCCAGCTGATCCCTGCAAGGAGTGATTGACATTTCCCTCCCTTTTCTGCCCTCTCTCCATATTGCCATTTGTGGCCGATTATCTCTTTTTCCTGATATACATTTCCTCCTCGTTTTTCATCTTCCTCTCTTTTGGGGGGTCCTTCCCTGCCTTGACCTTGTAGGCTTGGGGCTCAGTGGTTCCTTGCAATCTGCTGATGACATCCTCAGGGCACTGTTCAGCCTGCACCTGTGTCCTCTGTAGCTCCTGCAGGCCTATTTGTGGATCAAAGCTTTTGATCACACTCAGGAAATATCCTATTGACAAGACGCTTCTCGGTTATGTGTCCTTTATGTGGGACGTGACCGGTGGCTCCCTGCCACTTGTTGTGTACGTCTTCACACATTCAGGCCCCCTCCCCGAACTAGATCCTTCAGGAGAGATACAGTGGCATGGACCTCCCACTTTCTATTCTTTTTCTCCTTCTGGTTCTTCTTCTCTTCCTACTCCTGCTCCACTTCTTTATTCTTTCTCCTCTCCTCCTCCTCCTCCTTTTTCTTTCTTCCCCTTCTCCTTCCCCTTCCCCTCCTTCTCCTCCTTCTTTTTCCTCTTCCTCTTCTTCTCTCCTTCTTCTTTCCTTTTCCTCCTCCCCCTCCTCCTCCTCCTTTTTCTTCTTTTCTTTTTCTCCTTTTTCTTTTCTTTTTCTCCTTCTTTTTCTTTCTCTCCTTCTTCTTTTCTATTTCTCCTTCTACATGTTTTTTTCTACTTTTCTTCTTCTTCTACTACTTGTTCTTCTTTCTTTCTTTCTTTCTTTCTTTCTTTCTTTCTTTCTTTCTTTC
>NC_045445.1:92576630-92613334 GCF_002776525.5 Piliocolobus tephrosceles | reverse complement strand
TCTTTCTTTCTTTCTTTCTTTCTTTCTTTCTTTCTTTCTTTCTTTCTGTCTTTCTTTCTTTTTCACTTTCGGATTTCTGCATTCAAGTGTTCTAGCAGATTGCTTCTTCTTCTCCTTGGTGATGGGGGATGTCCCTCTTCAGCTCTAGGCCTCAAGAAAGGCTTCACTTTTCTTCTTAAAAGAACAGCGATTAACGTCACCAGTTCAGTCCTTCTTTTCCACCAAAAAGCTGCCCTCGTGTTACTTCTAAGTGAAATATCATGGCAAACACACCCTGTACGTAGTACCTTATCGCTCACCGTTCTTTCCTGTTCTCCTTGTGGACTCTCTAAATGTGTAATCCTGAGTCAGTAGGAGCCTCAGCAATTTGTTATGTTGTTCCCCCATTGCCTTTCCTTCTAGTCAAGTCAGGTGAACAAAACGATACGTATTTCAGTGTGTACAGTCAGCCTGTCACTGCCACATGCCAATTTGCCCACTCTCACTCACACAAGCAGGAACCCACAGAACACAGACACAGAACACATGCATGCACTCACAAGAAACCCCACAACCAGAAATGAAATTACAAATCCATACACACATGGAGATACATGCAGATGCAGACACAAACACACATGCAGACACACACATGCAGGCACACTGACACACAAAGTCACACACACACAATACAGACAAATAAACAGGTAACCTCACATGGGCACAGGGGTTCGGCTTCAAGCATTCTCACACTTAGAGGTAAACAAACACACAAAGTCACAGCATGAGACTTCATGCACTCTCTCATACAAGCTCTCAATCGCTGACAAACAATGGGCTATGGGCAAGCATTTCTGGCTTCAGGCCTGGGTCCTCATGCCATTGATTGGGCAACTTGGCTTTGTCCTGAAAATGAATGTGGGCATTCTTTTATCAGAAAGACCACAGCAGTGGATGTGAAACTGGAGTGTCCTGGGTCAACCTGCTTAAAAACGGACTCCCCTTTCAGGTAGAGGCAGAGAGTCCTGTTGGTGAGCCTTAGCCCTTTGTGATGTCATGGGAATCTGTAGTGTGTGGTGGCCTTTTTGAGTCCCTCTAAGCCACCATCCTTCCACCCCTGACTGTGTAAAAGCCAGGACAGCCTGTGCAGCATCGGACTTGCATGAGTTGCTGAGTGTACTCTCTAAGGGATACACCTGCCTCAGGTCCTGTGGCTCCCGGTTGAACAGTCTGCCCGTTCTGGTGACCTCCATCTGCCAGTCCAAGGAGGTAAACTCTACCTAGAGCTCCAGCCTTTGGGAGGACCCCTAGTTCTGCAGTAAAACCTTGTGTAAGCCAGCTAAGTGACCAACACCTTGCCTGGAACAGCAGCCCTTTAATCCCAAGTCTCTTGTGGTGTCCCAGTGTCCATGATTATGTGTCATTTGTCTTTTACTTTCTGTAGGAGCAGGAGACATGAAACCTGTAGAAGGCCAAAGGAAGGGCAAAGACTGCCTGTCTAAACAGGATTCCTGCAGGGTCTCCAGCCTACTGGTCCTTGGTCATTGGGACCTGTGAGTTTGGTGGTCAACCTGGGACCAGGTGGCTGGTTCTTTTCTCTCCCCCGTCTTTTTCTCTTTCTCCTTCATATTTGCTTTTCTCACATTGGAAAAGACAGAAGCCCTCAGAGTGGAGGAGCAGGGTTACAATTGTACTTGGCATTTGTGGAGCCATACTGCCATCAAGTGGAAATCGTTTCTGGAAATGGGAGGCACTTGATCTCATGTGCTGAGGAAAGTTCAGGAATGCCAGACAGATGTTGGTGTGGGGCCCCCCGTCTAAAACTGAGAGAACTCCTGTCTGGCCCATGGTCTATGCTCATTCCCAGGATAGTGCCCTGGCTCCACAGCTCTCTTTGTAAGAATGAACAGGCAGTGGTGGCCCACCATGGGTTCCCCGGCAGCCCCCAGAGACTACTTGGCATGAGTTGCCCCACCCCAGCATCCCAAAACTTCTTTGTTCCCAGGGAAGATAGGGTGCCCCTTGCCCCTGCGTGGTCCCAGCCAAGGGCACCCCTGAACCCTCCACAAAAGAGACCAGAGTAAATGGCCCCACTCTCAGCCATCAGTGAACAGTGGTTTCTCTTAAACCCATTTCAAGATGGGGAAACTCCGCCCACTGGGCTGACTGGTCATGGGGCTGCCAGACTGTTCTGTCCCCAGGCCTCTAGATTAGCTGCTTCTTCAGAGTTCCAATGGCAGGTACACTTCTTTAAGGGCTCTGAACCCCGGTAGGGAAAACCCTGGCTTGGGCCTAGTCTACCCAGCCCAGCACATCCTCATTGATATCTGTGCCTGGAAGAAGGCAAGTGTACTTGCAACTTGTTGTCATGTTAAGAAACACCTTCCTCTGGATGGCACTGTGGCTCCATAAATGGCAATCACCCCTTTTCCTTCCTCCACTTTGCCTTTCTTTCCTTCCTTTTGCTGCCAACCAAACAAAACAAACACCAAAAAACAAAGAAACAAAGAAACTGCCCTAGGAGCACCCACCTCATCTTCAGCAGGGCTCCCCACCTATGTGGTTACTTTGGGGAAACTTGCAACAGTAGGAGTGATCTCTGCCTCTCTCGTACCTTCTGGATTCTTCTCTGGGCAGGGGGTCCCAGTAATCCAGAGGAGCCACTTTTGCTGTGGATTTGTAGCACTGGGGGCAGTGTGAGGGGGTATGGTGGGAGGGGTGTGTGGGTGTTTAGGCCTGTGTGTGGGCCACTGCAGATTCTTCTATGAATTCTTCTCCTCTTCAGAAGGAGACCGGTGCCTGCCTAGGGAAAACATAGGAAGAAAAAAATGCAGGAAGATCTGGACCGTGTCCTTAGGGGTGGCAAGGTGACTCTGAGTGTCAGAAGTCCTTTTTTTTTTTTTTAACATTTAACTCCCATCCCATCTAACTTTTTTCCTGTCTTCATCTGTGCTTCTATATGTTCTCAGGCATATACATGTATCCCCACCAATACTCACTAAAAGGTGTCTGCCCAGGCACCTCCATTCACACTCAGCTCTCCACATCTAGGTAACTCTCAATGGACAGGGTTCTTCAGATTCCCAGTTTTCTCTTGTTCATTTTTGTTCTCCCTTTCTGTCTGGCTTCCCAATATTTGCTGGTGGAATGTGTGGGATGGTGTGGGGGTGGGGGCAGTGGGGAGCAGGGCAGTCTGTTGACTCCACTGGCCTCTGTGTGGACCCAGTACAAACCCTGGCCCAAGGGTCTGATGCTTTTTTTTTTTTTTTTTTTTTTTTGAGACGGAGTCTTGCTCTGTCGCCCAGGCTAGAGTGCAGTGGCCGGATCTCAGCTCACCGCAACCTCTGCCTCCTGGGTTCACGCCATTCTCCTGCCTCAGCCTCCCGAGTGGCTGGGACCACAGGCGCCCACCACCTCGCCCGGCTAATTTTTTTTGTATTTTTAGTAGAGACGGGGTTTCACCGTGTTAGCCAGGAGGGTCTCGATCTCCTGACCTCGTGATCCGCCCGTCTCGGCCTCCCAAAGTGCTGGGATTACAGGCTTGAGCCACCGCGCCCGGCCGCGTCTGATGCTTTTTTCTGGCAGGTGACTCTTGTTGTATGATGGCACAAAAGGCCATTTTCCACCTGGGACATCCAGCATTTCACCTGGGACATCCAGCATTTCAGTTCACTCTCATCCTCATTGTGTACCCTGATTCTTTGTGTACTTTTGTAGTTTTTCTTCCTTCACTTTTTTCTTCTTCACTGTCTTTACTTTTCATCAATTTCTGGTTTGGGGAGGTCAGGATCAGCCTGCAAAATCAGGGTCGGGTGGGCACAGGAATGTCCTTAGGGAGAGTAAGCCTACTTTTCCTAAGGGAATCAGAAGGACCCTGGCTGATCCCTGGGGGTGTAAGCAGCATCCTCCTCCCTTATCTTCCTTCTCTCAGTATTGCCATACGTGGCTCATTACCTCCTTTCTCTGGTATCCATTTCCTCCCCGTTTTTCATCTCTCCTCCCACCCATTTCTGGGGTACTTCCCTGCCTAAGCCTTGTAGACTAGAAGCTTATGGCCCCTTGCAGTGCGATGACATCTGGGGGGCATGGCTCAGCCTGCACCTCTGTCCTCTGTAGCTTCTCTAAGCCTACTTGTAGATCAAAGCCCTTGATACCACTCGGAAGAGAACCCATCAACAAGAAGTTTCTTGGTGTTGTGTCATTTCACCGGGACATCACTGGTTTCTCCTTGCCACTTGTTGTGTATGTCACCATGCAGTGAGACACCCCTGAACTAGATCCTTCAGGACGGCTACTGTGGTATGAAGCTGCCACTTCTTGTTCTTGCTGTCTTTCTGGTTCTTCTTCCTCTTCCTCCTCTTTTTTCTTTGTCTTTTTCTTCTCCTTCTTCTCTTTCTCCTTCTCATTTTTCTCCTCTTTCTTCTTATTCTCTTTTTCCTTTTCCTTTTGGCTCTGGGTGGATCAAGCATTACACCGAGACTGCTTCTTCCTCTGCTCCTGGTGATGCAGGATGCCCCTTTGCAGAATGAAAGTGAGAAAGGCCTCACTTTTGTTCTTAAAGGAGCAGAGATGAAGGTCACCAGTTCAGTCCCTCTGGTGCTCCACAAAGATGCCCATGTGTTACTTTTCATGAAATGTCACCATGAACCCACTCCTTAACCTGTTCCTCGTGGCTCACCGTTCTTTCCTATTCTCTTTGTGGATGCTCTAAATGTGTAATCCTGAGCCAGTAGAAGCCTCAGCATGTTGTCCCCCTTTCCCTTTTCTTTCAATCCAGCCATGTGAACACAACGATCCAGATTTCAGTGTGTACAGGCAGGCTGTCTCTCCCACATGCCCATTTGCCCACTCTCACTCACACAGGTAGGTGCCCAGAGACAACAGACACAGACACAATCGCAGGCGCTCAAAGGGAACCCCCCCAACAACCACAAATATAATCACAAACACACATGCACAGGGAGATACACAGACACAAACACATACACTAACACATGCACACGCACATACGCACAAACTCATAGACACACATGCACACACACACAAATCCTCACACAGGCACAGGGTTGTGGGCCCAAGCATTCTCCCACACAGATGCACACACACATGCGTCGCCACAGGCACGAGACTGCCCACGAACTCTCCCATAAAGGCTGTCAGTCGGCCACAGGCAATGGATTATGGATGAGGATTCGTGGCTCCAGGCCTGGGTCACTATGCTGTTTATTGGGCAACTAGGGCCTTCTCCTGAGAATGAATGCGGAAGTCTGTTATCAGATAAGCCCCAGTAGCCAGTGTGAAAATGGAGCCTCCTGGGTCAACCTGTTTAAAAAGGGACCACACTTTGGGTAGAGGCAGAGAGTCCCCTTGGGACCCTTGGCCCTCTGTGATGCCATGGGAATCTGTGTTGCGTGGTGGCCTTCACCAGCTCCCCTAAGTCACCCCCTTCCCCCTCACACCCTGTGTGAAAGCCAGGACAGCCTGCACAGAGTCCAACTTGAGTCAGTTGCTGAGTATCCCCTCTGAAGGAGACTCCTTCCACGTGCCTTGTGACTGCCTATTGAGTCGTTAGCCCATTTTGGTGACCTCCATGTGCCAAGGTGATAAACTCTACCTGGAGCTCCAGGCCCTGGGAGAGCCACCAGTCCTGCAGCAAAACCTTGTGCAGTTCAACTGGGTGACCAGCACCTTGTCCTGGGGCGGCAGCCCCATGATCCCAGTTTTCCTGTGGTTTCCCAGTGGCCATGATTACATATCATTTGTTTTCTATTTTTCTGCATGAGCATGAGCCATGAAACCTGGAGAGGGCCAAAGGAAAAGCAAAGGCTGGCTGCATAAAGAGGATTCCCGCAGTGTCTCGGGCCTACTGGTCCTAGGTCATAGGGTCCCTTAAGTTTGGTGGTCAACCTGAGAGCAGGTGGCTGGTTCCCTTTTGTCTTCCCTGTCTTTTTTTGTTTCTCTTTCCCTTTTCTTTTTTCACATTGGAAAGGGTGGAGGCTGTCGGATTGGAGGGGCAGAGTTAAGCTTATAGTTCGTGTTTGTAGAGCCATACTGCCATCGAGCGGAATCTATTTCTGGAAACTGGAGGCAGCTGGGCACTAAGTGCTGGCGAAATCCCGGGAGCACGAAAGAGATGGTGGCGGCGTGGGGCCCCCAGGCTGAAGCCGGACGAGAGAGGAACTCGTGGCTGGCCCTTTGCCTTTTCTTATTACCAGGATGGCGCCCGGGCTCCATACCCCTCTCCGAAAAAAGGGCAGGAAGGGGCAGCCCTCCATGGGTTCCCCTGTCCATCTCCAGGAATTGCCGGGCAGGAGTCGTCCCGCGCACAGCACCCTAAAGCTCCTTGGTTCACTGGGAGGACAGGGGACCTCTGGCCCCAGCGTGATTGCAGGCAAGAGCACCCCAGAACTCCCCACAAAAGAGACTCGTGTAAACTACCCCAGTCTCAGCCGTCAGTAGTCAGTGGCTTCCCTTAAGCCCACCTCAAGATGGCTGCCGGGGCACCTCCGCCGCCTGAGCTGAGGTCTTGGGGCTGCCTGGCTGCTCTGTCCCTGGGCCTCTAGATTAGCTGCTTCTCCATGGGGTCCAAATGGCAGGCACACGTCCTTCAAGGCCTTGGAACCGCGAAGGGGGAAACCCTGGCTTAGTCAGAGTCCACCCAGCCCGACATATTCTCGTTGAAGTCTGTGCCTGTCAGAAGGCAAGTGTTCCCAGCCTGTCGTGTTCAGAAACAACTGCCTCTGGATGGCAGTGTGGCTCCAGAAATGGCAGTCACTTATTTCCCTTGCCTTTCTCTTTCTCCTTTTGCTTCCAACAAAACAAAACAAAACAAACAACAATCAAACAAAATGAAACAAAAAGAAAAGAAACAAAGAAAGAAACCGGCCAAGGAGCCCTCACCTCACCTACAGCAGGACTCCCCACCCACGTGGTCTCTTTGGGGAAACCTGCAACAATGGGAAGGCTCTCTGCCTCCCTCCTTCCCTCTGGATGATCGGGCAGGGGTCCCAGTGAATTAGAGGAGCCTATCCTCAAGAAATCCCACCCCTGGGACTGTGGCATGGTGGGGATAGGGCACACTGGGGGCAGTGTGAAGGTACAGTGGAAGGGGTGTGTGAGTGCGTGGGCCTGCTTGTGGGCCACTGCTGATTACTTCTCTGAATTTGTACAAGCCTCATAAGGAGACCAGGCTGCCTGCTTGTGCGCAGCACACTTGTCATTAGGCAGCACACTCTTTCTTGGGGAAGGGACAAAAGCTTGGATCAAAAGCAACCAGGTCCAACAGGCGTCCATAGATTGTTGATCCTTCTAACAGAAGGGAGTCGGGCTGGGTGTCTGTCAGGATGAGACTCGACGGATTGGACACTTGTCCCAGGCCTTCAGTTACCTTTCTCACTGGAGCCCAGGCACTCATCCATGCCCAGGAGTGGGAGGGGTATTCTGGGTGGCTTCCACAGGAAGCTGTCCCACAGAGAGCCACTTGGCATGGCTGGTGGAGCATGCGTGCTCACTGAATGTGGTGGCTCACCACTTAGTTCCCTAGGCATCTTGGTCATTCTACCAAATACATGGGAAGCCAGGCCCCAGCCATGCTCACTTTCACTTGGGCCTCCTCTGTGTTCCTGTGCTGGGCATGGAAGTGAAGGTTGAGGCTGGCGTGTCTTTGCAGGTGGTGAGGTGGCTGTTCCTTGGTTTGATACAGATCTCTCTGGGCTCCTCAAGCTGAATTCCATTGCTTTTCAGACATTCAGCCCAGAAAATGGATGAGACAGTGGAGGACAAATTATGCCACCCCTTTTGGGTCTCCAGGCAAAAATGGAAAAGCTGGGCATGGGTCCTTCATACAGAATGCTTGTTGAGATGCAAAGCTGTGGCCTCATTGCTCTAAAGGTTGCATGTCTTAGGCATGCCTCTCAGGGACTGGAGAGCAGCATGGAACACAACCCTCTCAAAATATTGCAAATGTTGTCTTTCTTTCTTTACTTGTTACAAGTCTTCCTGGAAGTGTAGGCCGCACTGGGAACATGCAGAGCTTCATAGGAGAGAAAATTCACCCCACGGGTTATGGTCCCCACACTCAGAGGTGTATGACCGACTCTCACGAACATTGGTTTCATGCATGGGCTTGCACTCTCAGAGCATTCCAGGAAGAAGGGCAGCATTACCATGGAACAGGAATCATTCCCTTTCTGTCACTTGTCAACTAATGTGGATCTTTTTCTCACGTGTAGTAATCACCATGGGGCACCTCTAGTATCTGCATAGGGAAAATGCAGGAAGATCTGGACTGAGTTATTCGGGGTGGCATTGGGAGTCTGAATGTCAGAGGTCCTCGTTTTTAACATTTAATTCCCATCACATCTCACCTTTTTCCTGCTTTATCTGTGCTTCCATACATCCTCAGGCACATACATGTATCCTCACTCACAGTCACTCAAAAACGTAGTATGCCCAGGCACCTCCCCTAAAACCTGGATCCCATTGTCTAGGCAACTCTAAGTGGGCAGGGTTCTTCAGCTTCCAGGTACTCTTTTGTTCATCTTTCTTGTCCCTATCTGTGTGGCTTTCCAATATTTGCTGGCAGAGGGTGCAGGATGGGGCAGTGGTGGAGGCAGTGGGGACCAGGGTAGCCTCCAGGCTTGCCAGGCCTCTGTGCTAATGTGGTGCAGACCTGGGACTAAGGGGCTGACTCTTTCTCTTGGCTGATGGCTCTTCCTCCTCTGTGAGGCCACAGGAGGCCACTTGGGCTACTACCTGTCTACTTTTGACACTCTGCATTCCAGTTCCCTCTCATTCTCATTGCTCACTCTAATTCTTTGCGTACTTTTGAAGTTTTTCTCCCTTCACTTTTTAAAATTATTATTATTATACTTAAAGTTCTGGGGTACATGTGCAGAACATGCAGGTTTCTTACATAGGTATACACGTGCCATGGTGGTTTTGCTGCACCCATCAACCCGTCACCTACATTAGATATTTCTTCTAATGCTATCCCTCCCCTAGACCCCAACCCCTGACAGACTCCGATGTGTGATGTTCCCCTCCCTGTGTCATGGTGGTATCCAGCATGGTGGTATCCAGCTTCATCCATGTCTCTGTAAAGGACATGAACTCATCCTTTTTTATGGCTGCATAGTATTCCATGATGTATATGTGCCACATTTTCTTTATTCAGCTTATTGAGGGGCATTTGGGTTGGTTCCAAGTCTTTGCTATTGTGAACAGTCCTGCAATAAACATATGTGTGCATGTCTTTTTAGAGTAGAATGATTTATAATCCTTTGGGTATTATAATCCTATGGGTATGTAACCCAGTAATAGGATTGCTGAGTCAAATGGCATTTCTAGTTCTAGATTCTTGAGGAATCGCCACACTGTTTTCCAGAATGGTTGAACTAATTGACACTCCCACCAACAGTGTAAAAGCGTTCCTACTTCTCCACGTCTTCTTCAGCATCCATTATTTTCTGACTTTTTAATGATCGCCATTCTAACTGGCATAAGAAGGTATCTCATTGTGGTTTTGATTTGCATTTATCTAATGCCCAGTGATGATGAACTTTTTTTCATATGTTCGTTGGCTGCATAAATGTCTTCTTTTGAGAAGTCTCTGCTCATATCCCTTGCCCACTTATTGATAGGATTGTTTTTTTCTTGTAAATTGGTTTAAGCTCTTTGTAGATTCTGGATATCAGCCCTTTGTCAGATGAGTAGATTGCAAAGATGTTCTCCCATTATGTAGGTTGCCTGTTCACTCTGACAATAGTTTATTTTGCTTTGCAGAATCTCTTTAGTTTAATTAGATCCCATTTGTCAATTTTGGCTTTTGTTACCATTGCTTTTGGTGTTTTAGTCATGAAATCTTTGCCTATGCCTATGTCCTGAATGGTATTGCCTAGGTTTTCTTCTGGGGTTTTTATGGTTTTAGGTCTTAGGTTTAAGTCTTTAATCCATCTTGAGTTAATTTTTGTATAAAGTGTAAGGAAGGGTTCCAGTTTCAGCTTTCTGCATATGGCTAGCCAGTTTTTACAGCACCATTTATTACATAGAGAATCCTTTCCCCATGGCTTGCTATTGTCAGGTTTGTCAAAGATCAGATGGCTGTAGATGTGTAGTGTTATTTCTGAGGCCTCCGTCCTGTTCCATTGGTTTATATATCTATTTTGATACCAGTACCATGCTGTTTTGGTTACTGTAGCCTTATAATGGTTTGAAGTCAAGTAGCGTGATGCTTCCAGCTTTGTTCTTTTTGCTTAGGATTGTCTTGGCTATTTGGGCTCTTTTCTGGTTTCATATGAACTTTAAAGTAGTTTTTTTTTTTTTTTTCTAATTCTGTTAAGAGAGTCAGGAGTAGCTTGATGGGGATAGCATTGAATCTATAAATTACCTTCGGCAGTATGGTCATTTTCATGATATTGATTCTTCCCATCTATGAGCATGGAATGTCCTTCCATTTGTTTGTGTCCTCTTTGATTTCATTGAACAGTGGTTTGTAGTTATCCTTAAAGAGGTCCTTCACATCCCTTATAAGTTGGATTCCTAGGTATTTTATTCTCTTTGTAGTAATGTGAATGGGAGTTCACTCATGATTTGGCTCTGTGTTTGTCTATTCTTGGTGTATAGGAATGCTTGTGATTTTTGGACATGGATTTTGTATCCTGAGACTTTGCTGAAGTAGTTTATCAGCCTAAGGAGATTTGGGGCTGAGACGATGGGGTTTTCTAAATATATAATCATGTTATCTGCAAACAGAGACAATTTGACTTCCTCTTTTTCTAATTGAATACCTTGTATTTCTTTCTCTTGCCTGATTGCCCTGGCAAGAACTTCCAACACTATGTTGAATAGGAGTGGTGAGAGAGGGCATCCTTGTCTTGTGCCAGTTTTCAAAGGGAATACTTTCAGTTTTTTCCCATTCAGAGTGGTATTGGCTGTGGGTTTGTCATAAATGACTCTTATTATTTTGAGATACATTCCATCAATACCTAGTTTATTGAAAACTTTTAGCATGAAGGCTGTTGAATTTTGTCAAAGGCCTTTTTTACATCTATTGAGATAAGCATGTGGTTTTTGTCATTGGTTCTGTTTATGTGATGGATTACGTTTATTGATTTGCATATGTTGAGCCAGCCTTGCATCCCAGCAATGAAGCCAACTTGATGGTGGTGGATAAGATTTTTCAAGTGCTGCTGGATTCAGTTTGCCAGTATTTTATTGAGGATTTTTGCATCTATGTTCATCAGGGATATTGGCCTAAAATCCACTTTTTTTGTTGTGTCACTGCCAGGCTTTGGTATCAGGATGATGTTGGCCTCATAAAATGAGTTAGGGAGGATTCCCTCTTTTTCTATTGATTGGAATAGTTTCAGAAGGAAGGGTACCAGCTCCTCTTTGTACCTCTGGTAGAATTCGTCTGTGAATCTCTCTGGTCCTGGACTTTTTTTAGTCAGTAGGCTATTAATTGCTGCTTCAATTTCAGAGTCTGTTATTGGTCTATTCAGGGATTTGACTTCTTCCTGGTTTTGTCTTAGGAGAGTGTACGTGTCCAGGAACTTATCCATTTCTTCAAGATTTTCTAGTTTATTTGAATAGAGATGTTTATAGTATTCTCTGATGGTAGTTTGTATTTCTGTGAGATCAGTGGTGATATCCCCTTTATCATTTTTTATTGCATCTATTTGATTCTTCGGTCTTTTCTTCATTAGTCTGGCTAGTGGTCTATCTATTTTTTTGATCTTTTCGAAAAAACCAGCTCCCGGATGCATTGATTATTTTTTGACGGGTTTTTCCTGTCTCTGTATTATTCAGTTCTGATCTGATCCTAGTTATTTCTTGCCTTCTGCTAGATTTTGAATTTGTTTGCTTCTGCTTCTCTGTTTCTTTTAAATGTGATGTTAGGGTGTTGATTTTAGATCTCTCCTGCTTTCTCTTGTGGGCGTTTAGTGCTATAAATTTCCCTCTACACACTGCTTTAAACGTGTCCCTGAGATTCTGGTACATTGTGTCTTTGTTTTCATTCGTTCAAAGAATATCTTTATTTCTGCCTTCATTTCATTATTTACCCAGTAGTTATTCAGATGCAGATTGTTCTGTTTTCATGTAGTTGTGCAGTTTTGAGTGAGTTTCTTAATCCTGAGTTATAATTTGATTGCACTGTGGTCTTAGAGACTGTTTGTTATAATTTCCGTTTTGCATTTGCTGAGGAGTGTTTTACTTCCAACTATGTGGTCAGTTTTAGAATAAGCGCAATGTGCTGCTGAGAAGAATGTATATTCCGTTGATTTGGGGTGGAGAGTTCTGTAGATGTCTATTAGGTTCACTTGGTCCAGAGCTGAGTTCAAGTCCTGGATATCCTTGTAAATTTTCTTTCTCATTGATCTGTCTAATACTGACAGTGGGGTGTTAAAGTCTCCCACTATTTTTGTGTGGGAGTGTAAGTCTCTTTGTAGGTCTCTAAGAACTTGCTTTATGAATCTTGGTGCTCCTGTATTGGGTGCATGTATATTTGTCTCTTTTGATCTTTTCTCATGCAAACTCTGTCTTATCAGAGACTAGGATTGCTTTTTTTTTTTTTTTTTTTTTTGCTTTTTTCCCCCTGCTTTATTTTGCTTTCCATTTGCTTCATAAATATTCCTCCATCCCTTTATGTTGAGCCTATGTATGTCTTTGCACATGGGATGGGTCTCCTGAATACAGCACAGCAATGGGTCCTGACTCTTTATCCAATTTGCTAGTCTGTGTCTTTTCTTTGGGACATTTAGCCCATTTTCATTTAAGGTTAATATTATTGTGTGTGCATTTAATCCTGTCATTATGATGCTAGCTGGTTATTTTGCCTGTTAATTGATGCAGTTTCTTCATCATGTTGATAGTCTTTACAATTTAGCATTTTTTTGCAGTGGCTGGTACTGGTTGATCCTTTCCATGTTTAGCGCTTCCTTCAGGAGCTCTTGTAAGGCAGGTCTGGTGGTGACAAAATCTCTCAGCATTTGCTTGTCTGTAAAGGATTTTATTTCTCCTTCGTTTATGAAACTTAGTTTGGCTGAATATGAAATTTTGGGTTGAAAACTCTTTTCTTTAAGAAAGTTGAATATTGGCCCCACTCTTTTCTGGCTTGTAGGATTTCTCCCGAGAGATCTGCTGTTATTCTGTTTGTCTTCCCTTTGTGGCTAACCCAACCTTTCTCTCTGTCTGCCCTTAATATTTTTTCCTTCATTTCAACCTTGGTGAATCTGATGATTATGTGTCTTGGTGTGAATCTTGTGAATCTTGACAATTATGCCCTTCTCAAGGAGTATCTTTGTGGTGTTTTCTGTATTTCCTGAATATGAATGTTCGTCTGCCTTGTTAGGTTGGGGAAGTTCTCCTGGGTAATATCGTAAAGAGTCTTTCCCAACTTGGTTCCATTCTCCCCGTCACTTTCAGGTGCACAAATCAAATGAAGTTTTGGTCTTTTCACATAGTTCCATATTTCTTGGAGGCTTTGCTCATTTCTTTGGTCTCTTTTTTCTCTAATTTTGTCTTCTTGCTTTATTTCATTGAGTTGATCTTCAATCTGTGATATCCTTTCTTCTGCTTGATTGATTCAGCTATTTATACCTGTGTATGCTTCACAAAGTTCTCATGCTGTGTTTTTCAGTGCCATCAGGTTCTTTATCTTCCTCTCTAAACTGGTTATTCTAGTTAGCAATTCATCTAACCTTTTTTCATCTAAACTAGCTTCCTTGCATTGGGTTAGAACATGTTCCTTTAGCTTGGAGGAGTTTGTTATTACTCACCTTTTCTTTTCTTTTCTTTTCTTTTTTTTTTTTTTTTTTTGAGATGGAGTCTCGCTCTGTCACCCAGGCTGGAGTGCAGTGACCGGATCTCAGCTCACTGCAAGCTCCGCCTCCCGGGTTTATGCCTTTCTCCTGCCTCAGCCTCCCGGGTAGCTGGGACTACAGGCGCCCACCACCTCACCCGGCTAGTTTTTTGTATTTTTTAGTAGAGACGGGGTTTCACCATGTTAGCCAGGATGGTCTCGATCTCCTGACCCCCACCCGTCTCGGCCTCCCAAAGTGCTGGGATTACAGGCTTGAGCCACTGCGCCCAGCGTTACTCACCTTTTCAAGCCTACTTCTGTTCATTTTTCCAACTCATTATCAGTTTTGTTCCTTTGCTGGTGAGGAGTTGTGATTCTCTGGAGGAGAAGAAGTGTTCTGGTTTTTGGAATTTTCAGCCTTTTTGTGCTGGTTTCTCCCCATTCTCATGGATTTATCTACCTTTGGTCCTTGAAGTTGGTGATCATCAGCTGAGGTCTCTGATTGAATGTCCTTTTTGTTGATGTGGATACTATTCCTTTATGTTTGTTAGTTTTTCTTCTAACAATCTGGCCCCTCTGCTGCAGGTCTGCTGGAATTTGCTGGAGGTTCACTCCAGACCCTGTTTGCCTGGGTATCACTAGCGGAGGCTGCAGACCAGCAAAGATTGCTGCCTGTTCTTTCCTCTGGAAACTTTGTCCCAGAAGGACACCTGCCAGATGCCAGCCAGAGCTCTTCTGTATGAGGTATCTGTCGGCCCCTACTGGGAGGTGTCTCCCAGTCAGGATACATGAGTGTCAGGGACTTACTTGAGGAGTCAGTCTGTCCGTTATCAGAGCTTGAATGTTGTGTTGGGAGATCTGCTACTCTATTCAGAAGTACCAGGCAGGGACGTTTACGTCTGCTGAAGCTGCACCCCCAGCTGCCCCTTTCCCCGGATGCTCTGTCCCAAGGAGGTGGAGTTTTATTTATAAGTCCCTGACTGGGGCTGCTGCCTTTCTTTCAGAGATGCCCTGTGCAGAGAGGAGGGAATCTGGAGAGGCAGGTTGGCCGCAGTGGCCTTGCTGAGCTGCAGTGGGCTCCACTCAGTTCAAACTTCCCAGCAGCTTTGTTTACACTGTGAGGGTAAAACTGCCTACTTAAGCCTCAGCAATGGCAGATTTCCCTCCCCCCACCAAGCTCCAGCATCCCAAGTCAAACTCAGACTGGTGTGCTAGCAGCGAGAATTTCAAGCCAGTAGATCTTAGCTTGCTGGGTTCCATGGGGTTGGGACCCACTGAACCAGACTGGTTGGCCACCTGGCTTCAGTCTCCTTTCCAGGGGAGTGAACGGTTTTGTCTGACTGGACTTCTGGGTGCCACTGGGGTATGGAAAACAAAAACAAAAACAAAAACAAAAAACACTTCTGTGGTTAGCTTGGTGTCTGCCCAAATGGCCACCCAGTTTTGTGCTGGAAACCCAAGGTCCTGGTGGCATGGGTACCTGAGTGTATCTCCTGGTCTGCGAGTTGTGAAGATCATGGGAAAAGTGCAGTATCTCGGCTGGAGTGCATGGTACAGTCCCTAATGGCTTCCCTTGGCTAGGAGAGGGAATGCCCTGATGCCTTGCACTTCCCTGGTGAGGTGACACCCTTACCCTGCTTTGGCTCACCCTCCTTGGGCTGCACCCACTGTCCAACCAGTCCCAGTGAGATGAAGCTGGTACCTCAGTTTGAAATGCAGAAATCACCCATCTTCTGCGTCGATCTTGCTGGGAGCTGCAGACTGGAGCTGTTCCTATTCCACCATCTTGCCAGCCTCCCACTTTTTTTTATCTTCACTGTCTTTACTTTTAGTCCACTTGTGGTTTGGGGAGGGTCGAGTGGGCACGGGCACATCACCAGGGAGAACATGCTTACTTTTCCTAAGAAAATTAGATGGACCCTGTCTGACCCCTGAAGTGCATAATCAGAATCCCCTTCCTCTTTCTGCCCTCTCTCCCTATTTGCCACGGGTGGCTGATTATCTCTTTTTCTTGGGGTCTGGTTTCTCCCCCTTTTCATCTCTCCTCCCATTTCCAGGGTCCTTCCCTCTCTTGGTCTTGTGTACCAGGGACTTGGTGGCCACTTGAAGTGTGTTGATGACATTCAGAGGGCAAGATTTTGCCTGCACCTTTGTTCTCTTTTGCTCCTAGAGGCCTACTTGTAGATCAGAGCCCTTGATCCCACTCAGAAAGGACCCCATCGATGAGAAGCTTTTCAGTGGTGTGTCTTTTCACCCGGATGTCACTCGTGTTTCTTTGCCACTTGTTGTGTATGTCATCATGCAGTGATATATCCCTGAACTAGATCCTTCAGGACAGCTGTGGTGGCATGAAGCTGCCACTTGTTCTTTTTCTCCTTCTCTTTCTTTGTTCTTCTTCCTTTTTCCTTTCACTTTCAGCTCTCTGCGGGACAAATGTTCTGTCCAGACTGCTGCTTCTTCTGCTCATTGGTGATGGGTGTGTCCCCTTGCAGCACCAGGCCTGGAGGGAGGCTTCCCTTTTGTACTTAAAGGAGCAGAGATGAAAGTCACCAGTTCAGTTTCTCTGGTGAACAATGAGAACACTTGGACACAGGATGGGGAACATCACACACCAGGGCCTGTTGTGGGGTAGGGGTTGGGGGGAGGGATAGCATTAGGAGATATACCTAATATAAATGACAGGTTAAAGGGTGCAGCACACCAACATGGCACATGTATACATATGTAACAAACCTACACATTGTGCACATGTACCCTAGAACTTAAAGTATTAAAAAAAAAAAAAAAAAAAAAGAGAGAGAGAGAGCCACCCAGGTGTTACTTTTAAGTTCAATGTCATCATGAATTCATGGATTTTCGAGTACCTCTTGGCTCATTGTTTGTCCCCATTCTCCTTGTGGACTCTGTAAATGTCCAATCCTGAGCCAGTGGGAGCCTTGACAATTTGTGTCCTGTTGCCTTTCTTTCCAGTCCAGCCATGTGAACACAACAATGATTCACATTTCAGTGTGTACAGGCAGGCTGTCTCTGCCACGTGCCCATTTGCCCACTCTCACTCATACAGGCAGATGCCCACAGACCACAGGCAGAGACACACACACGCACTCCGAAGGGACTCCACATCCCGAAACTTAATCACAAGCACACAAGCAGAGACACAAGAAACCTCACACGGGCACAAGGGTGTGGGCCCAAGTGTTCCCCCACACAGACATGCACGTAAACGCACCACCACAGGCATAAGACTGCCCATAAACTCTCCCATACAGGCTCCAAGTCACCACTTGTGATGGGCGTGCTTTTCTGTCTCCAGGACTGGGTCGTCATGCCGTTGATGGGGTAACTTGGGCCTTCCTTTGAGAATGAATGCAGGAAGTCTGTTATCAGATAGGCCCCAGCAGTGGGTGTGAAACTGGAGCTTCCTTGGTCAAACTGCTTAAAAACTTACACTCAGAAAGGATCCCATTGTCACAAAGCTTCTTGGTTGTATGTTTTCTCATGGGGATGTCACTGGTATCTCTTTGCCACTCCTGTTCATTGTCATTGCTTCTTCTCAGTCTGATTCTTTTGTCTTTTTTTTTGTTTTTCTTTTTTTACGTCCACTGCTTTACATTGATTTTAACGTAATTGGTATCAGTTTCAGTTTTTTTCTTTCATGTTTTTCAATTTCTTCTTTTACTTTTTTATTTAGTACTTTCAGATTGTAATTGATTTTTGTATTTTCTTTCTATCATTTTTTTCTGAACCAAATGTAGTCATTTTAGGTGATGAATTTTTCTTCCCAGTGGTGGATTCATAGTGATATTTTATCTTCTTTTAATTTCGTGGTTTTTGAGTCTTTTTTTATTGAGTTGTTTTTTAGTGGTCACTGAATGGCTTTATTGAGTGTTATATGAAACACTTTTCTCCATTTATTTTACTCTAATTTTTTTTTCATGGCTTTTCAGGGCATTTAAGAAACTTAGTTTTATTAAAGTTGATTATGTATCAATGAGGGATTATTAAGTTGTTATTTTGGAAAGATCATTTCTCTTTTGCATTGTATGTTTTAATTTTCTTTTGCTTATTGTTTAAGTGACCCAAGTTATGAACCACATTATTATTATTATTATTTTTTGAGAGGGACTGTCACTCTGTTGCCCAGGCTGGAGTGCAGTGGTGTGACCTCGACTCACTGCAACCTCCACCTCCCAGGTTCAACCGATTCTCCTGCGTCAGGCTCCTGAATAGCTGGGAATACAGGTGCATGCCACCATGCCCAGCTGATTTTTTTGTACTTTTAGTAGAGATGGGGCTTCACCATGTTGGCCAGGATGGCCTCCATCTCTTCATCTCGTGATCTGCTCACCTCGGCCTCCCAAAGTGCTGAGATTGCAGGCGTGAGCCACTGCACGCAGTGAACCACATCTTTTCTTTTGCTGTTCACCTTAGACTCTTGATCATATTTTGGGGTATTTCTTTTTTTTTAATTTGATCAAATGTGATAGTAAGAAATGTCATATTTTATGTGTCATTAATAGCTAATAGAGAATATATTTTTGTAATATATATTTAACCTTTACCTCATTCTATAATACTTTTTATGCTTCTGCCTTATCTTATACACAATTTTTACTACATTGAGAAATTTATTCTTTAAGTAGTGATAAATCAACTCATTTTAATATAAATTCATGATTTTATAGAGTATATGACTTGGCTTAAATAGATCTTTCTGAGAAATCAGGAAAGTTTGAAAATCATCAATAAATTCTTAACCTTTGGGTATATACCCAGTAGCAAAGACTTGGAATCAACCCAAATGTCCATCAGTGACAGACTGGATTAAGAAAATGTGGCACATATACACCATGGAATACTATGCAGCCATAAAAAAGGATGAGTTTGTGTCCTTTGTAAGGACATGGATGCAGCTGGAAACCGTCATTCTCAGCAAACTATTGCAAGAACAGAAACAATTTTACACTGTTGGTGGGATTGTAAACTAGTTCCACCATTATGGAAAACAGTATGGCAATTTCTCAAGGATCTAGAACTAGATGTACCATATGACTCAGCCATCCCACTACTGGGTATATACCCAAAGGATTATAAATCATGCTGCTATAAAGACACATGCACACGTATGTTTATTGCGGCACTATTCATAATAGCAAAGACTTGGAATCAACCCAAATGTCCATCTGTGACAGACTGGATTAAGAAAATGTGGCACATATACACCATGGAATACTATGCAGCCATAAAAAAGGATGAGTTTGCGTCCTTTGTAGGGACATGGATGCAGCTGGGAACCATCATTCTTAGCAAACTATCACAAGAATAGAAAACCAAACACTGCATGTTCTCACTCATAGGTGGGAACTGAACAATGAGATCACTTGGACTCGGGAAGGGGAACATCACACACCGGGGCCTATCATGAGGAGGGAGGAGGGGGGAGGGATTGTATTGGGAGTTATACCTGATATAAATGACAAGTTGATGGGTGCTGACGAGTTGATGGGTGCAGCACACCAACATGGCACAAGTATACATATGTAACAAACCTGCACATTATGCACATGTACCCTAGAACTTAAAGTATAATAATAATAAAAATAAATAAATAAATAAATTCTTTACACTTTGATAATGAAAATATTTTAATGAAAATGCTAAAAACACTTAATTTTAAACCAAAACACAGTATAGCATCTGGCAAAGAGATTTAAACCTATGTTGCAAAGATGATTAAAATCATTCATGTACAATGACCCTTTATAAAGATTCATTTCAATGAAATTTTATTTTTCTGCATCAAAATGAGGAGATAATCATGACTAAGAAATTTTGGATTACTAAATTCTTAAAAAATTGTCCACTTTTATAATTCTATTAAGGTACAATAAATCAAACCTATGCCACATTTTCTTTATCCTTTGTAGAAATTTAAAGTATGACAACAGGCTCCTGTTTTGATTAACTTGTCTTTCTTACATTGGTGTATGAAAAATTGTTTACTGCAACATTTGAAATAGTAATCCACAAATTGTTTAACTTTTTTATTATACCGGGTGAGAATATATTTGCATATTTGTGAAAACAATTGGAAACTGTCTCAGTTCTGTTCATTTTGAGAATTACTATGTTTTGGTGGACCCATCTGGTGGAATTTTGTGCAGATATTTTAAAAATATTTAAGTTTATGTGGTTACTATGAGATATTATTAAATAAATAAAACATGTCTGGAGTAATGTGTATAATACAAACTTATTTTGTGTAACAACAAACAGAAAGAGTTACATGTTGGTAAGTATATATGTCTTTGATTGGTTATGGAAAAAATTATTAGGCATTTATTCCATACTTTTAACATCTTTTAGCTTCCATAGATTTAGAATTGTTTTTCTGGAAGAAATTGTTAATCCTCTCTTTTATACATTTTATATTGTTTTCCTCATTTTAATGCCTTTGTATTATATTTCTAAATACAATTTTCTTTTATAAAACATGCAAACTTTATATGAAGAAAAACATCATAAATAAACTTAAAGGCTATTTATATACAATATGGTTCCATTTAAAAGATAGTTAATGGATGTCATTAATTCCTAGAATATATAATACACTTCTTTATGTTAATACAGAAACAAAGCCGGATAGACATATAGTCAAAGAACAGGCAATTCATAGAAGACAAAAATATATGGCCAATAATAATAATAAATATAGTTGACTTTAATGTTAGGTCATCATATTTGCCACAATCGAAAGTCTCCAGAATTCTCAGTTTTAGAAAGGATTTGGTTAAATATCTATATTCTATAAAATTATACATTTCTAAAGTATTTTATCTGTATCATAATTTTAATGTTTGTAAGTTTTGACTTGTGTTTTATTTGTAGAATATATGGAAATAATTCTACATATGAACAAATTGGCTTTATTGTTTGTAATAAAAATGTTGCAATCATATTAACTATCTTTCAACAGAATAATTTTAAAATTATACTGTAATACAATGCAATATTTTGAAACCATTGAAATATTGAGACTGATCTATTTTTATATTAAAAATTATTAAGACATTTATAAAAATAAAAACAAATTGCAGAAATGTATGCTAGGATGATCTAATTTATATCATAAACTCCAAATCTAAATTATTATATAATTATAAATACTATGTATGTGTATATTTAAATAGAAATAAAAAGGTCTAGAAAGAAGTGATACCTATGTTTTCTTATGGAAACAGGAGAAAGACTGAGGAATGGTAAAAGTTCAGCAGTAAGAAGAATTCTGTCTATGTTGTTTGAATTATATACAGTTAGATTTTATTCATGTATTTATTCATGTATTATTTGTGTAAATAAATAAATAAATATAAAATTTCCAAGGAATATAGCAGTTTGTCAAGGGGCTATGAGGGAACAGTGAGGCTGATTGATCAGTTTTGGAAGCCTAATAAAACATGAGTAACAGCAGTAGACATCCCTGTACTTTTTGGGGGAGAAATATGCCTAGGATAATAGAAACATCTAGTCCACCTAACACATAAATTATTTTGCATTCAAATACATAAGATACCAACAAGATGCAGGTTATCAGCATTGTATGCCTTTGATTTAATATTTATTAAGCACTCATCTAATAATTTTGCATTCTCTTTAACCTGATTAATAGGGAAAGTGGGGTGTTTTCTGCTCAACAGACGTATCTGATCTGTATGATCATGGAATTTCTCATTATAACTCAATAAACTTTTGTTCTCTTTCTGTATCTTTCAGTCTTTGAACAAGCATGATTTCACTTCTTGAATTTCGGTGAATTCTAAGACATGGGCAAGATCGGGTTGTAAGACCTCTGTGATTTAAGGCCATGGCCTGGATCATGGTGAACTTACCAAAGCAAATAATGCCTGTGAGATGGTCCTGCAGCAGCCGACCAGTGCTCTCTTTTGGTGACATCCAGTTCTTGTTGTATAACTTTATATTCCTATAAATCCATTAAGGCCCCAATAAAGTTTGTCTCTAAGTGCTGTGTTAGATCTATATGATTACATGTAGTAAACTGTGAATTTTAAGTAAATATTTTATAAGAACTCCATATATATAAAGCTTTACTAAAATTGGTGTTGAAATATGACCTTCTTCCTACATTTATTCATTTGTTTATGTCTATTTGTTCATTTATTTTAGTGAAAAATATAAGAAAAGAGAGGAAGGTCAAATCCAAGAAAAGAATTAAGTTTCCAGTACACTTTCTTTACCTTGCTGTCAATTTTTTCATGGAATCTACATCTTTTTATGCTAATCCTCATCATATTATTTTACATCTTAACTATTTTTTTCTTACTAAAATGGTTAGTGTTCCTGTTTTTTTATAATTTTTTACTTTCCTTCTAAAATGCTTAGTATTAAACAAATAGAATATCCTAATTAAAAACAGTAATAAATATTATGGTGAAAAAATACAAGTAAATTGGAAAAACATTAGATAGCAGCTTTCAATATTTCATATAGTTCATAAATTTTTCAGGAATTAGAGGGTTATAGAAAAAAATTAATAGACTATAATAATTACCAGGGATATAGAAAATAAAACTTCTACCTCTGAATTGTAATAAAAGAAAAACAGATTCAAAAGCATATATTTTATCTGAAAATGTCAGATAAACTTGGCCTATAAATTAAAATATAAAATAATAATACAATTTGTTCAAATGAGTAATTAAACCTGACATTGTAAAATGAATATTTAGAGAGATTGTGAAACTTGAATATTTTACACAGCCCTCTGAAATTAGTCCCTAGTGTCAGAATTAAAGAATCTGAAAAATCACAAATGGAGGTATGGTGACATTTACGTATATTCTAGAGTTATGTTATGCACACTTAATAAATTATAGACAATTATTTTAAAGATGGTATAATATTACTAATCACACATTAGAGTTTTAAAACTTTTGAGCCAGCCTGAACATCACAAACAGTAATCACAGACTTCTTTAAAATGACACCTGGTGAAAGGCATTTTATGCATCAGAAGGCATAGTATTATAAAGATGATGACACTCTTCAAAATAATCAAAATATTCAATGAAATCCTTATCAAAAATAAGGTTGTCTACTTTGAAGAAATTTATAACCTGATTTTAAAGTTCACATGAAAATGTAATGGACCCAGAATAGCCAAAACAATCTTGAAGTATACAAAGTTTGAAGAATCACATTACCAAATTTTAAAACTTATTACCAAGCTACAATAAACAAGTCTATGTGGTACTGACATAGGATATAAATATTGATCGATGAAATAGAATCCAAAGTCCAGACATAAGCCCTCACAAAAGTTAATTTGCAGCCAATTAACTTCTAACAAGGGAAGCAAGACAGTTAAAAGGGGAAATAACTATTTTCAACAAATCGTGCTAGGACAACATGGTATCCACATGCAAAAAAAAAAAAAAAAAAAAAAAAGAGAAAGAAAGAAAGAAAGTTCCACCCCTACCTCATGCAAAATACAAAAATTAACTCAAAATAGACCAAATACTCAAATATAAGTGTTACACTATAAAACTCTTAGGAGGAAATACAGAATAAATTTTTGTGACCTTGAATTAGGCATTGGATTTTTAGTTCTTACACCAAAAGCACAAGTTAATAAAGGAAAAAATAGATAAACTGGACATAATTAAAATTTTTTAAAAAACTTTTGCTTCAGTGAACACAGTCAAGAAATTTGAAAGACAGCCACAGCAAGAATATTTTTGCATACAATATGTCTCATTAATCACTTGTATCTAAAATATATAAGGCCAAGCATGGTGGCTCATGTTGTAATCCCAGCACTTTGGGAGGCCAAGGCGGGCAGATCACTTGAGGTCAGGAGTTTGAGACCAGCTTGGCCAACATGCTGAAACCCCACCTTTACTAAAAATACAAAGAAAAAAAAATAGCCAGGTGTGGTGGTGCATGCCTGTAATCTTAGCTACTCAGGATGCTGAGGTGGGATGATTGCTTGAACCTGGGAGGCAGAGGTTGCAGTGAGCCGAAATTGCACCAATGCACACTGCAGCCTAGGCAACAGGGCGAGATGCCATCTCAAAAAATAAAATAAAATAGAATAATAAAATAAAATGAAATAAACAGTAATTATGGCTAAATAATAAAACAAACAATAAACCAATTTTATAATGATGAAAGGATCTGAATAGATTCTTCTGTAAAGAAGACATACAAATCACAAATTACACATGAGAAGATGCTCAACACTATAAGTTATCAGGGAAATGCAAATCAAAATCACAAAGAGATACCAATTGATACCCAGTAGGATACTTACTATTTTTTAAACTAGCAAAATAATAAATGTTAGAGAGGATGTTGGAAAGCAGGAACATGCAGCATTGTTGCTGGTAATGATAAATGGTGCAGCCACTAAGCAAACAATTTTGTGGTTCCTCTCTAAGTTAAACATAGAAATAATGGCCAGGCATGGTGGCTCACAACTGTAATCCCAACACTTTGGGAGGCCAAGGTGAATGGATCACGTGTGGTCAGGTATTCCAGATCAGCCTGACCAACATGGTGAAACCCCATCTCTACTAAAAAATACAAAAAATTAGCTCAGCTAATCAGGAGGCTGAGGCAGGAAATCCCTTGAACCTGGGAGGCAGAGGTTGCAGTGAGATGAGATCTCACCACTGCACTCCAGCCTGGGAGTGGCAGAGCAAGATTCTGTCTCAAAAAAAAGAAAAAATGAAAAAAAAGAAATAACATGCTACCCTGCAATTTTACTCCTGATACATAGCCAAAATAACTAAAAAACAGGTGTTCAAACAAAAATTGTACAGGACCGTTTACAGCAGAAATATTTGTACTAGGAAAATGTGGAAACAATTGAAATGCCCATCAACTGGTGAATAGAAAACAAAATGTATATTCACACAATGGAATGTTAATTTGGTCATATACAGAAAATAAGTATAGATACTGCCAGAATAAACCTTGAAAGCATTATGCCGAAAGAAAAAAAAAGGAAAAAAATTCTTGCCTGGTGGTCCGGGAAAAGCAAAAGTATTATGCTATGTGAAAAAAGCCAGTCACACAGTAGCATATATTATATAATTTCATATACATAAAATTTCCACAAGAGGCAAGTCTACAGGTTCAGAAAAATTGTTATTTGCTTAAGAATGGAGTTTCCCTTAAGTTATGATTGAGAATTGATGTCTAAGGACTGTGTGATTTTATTCAGAGTTAGTGAAAATGCATAAGAATTGACTGTAGTGATATTTACACATATCTATGCATATCTATAAATATCCAAAACTATTGAATTGTACACTTTAAACCATGGATTGTATTATATTTGCATATCTCAAGTTGTTTAAAACAATAGATGTCTGGCTAGCACCTCCCAAGTCAGCCTCTCCCCACTTATTAAATTCCTATGCAGCAAGATGGCAAAATGGAACTCTTCAGAACTCATAACTTTGCAGAAGTATCCATTTGAACAACAACTATTCATGCACAAAATTACCTTTACAAGACCTAAAGAAACCAGGTGAGAGATTACAGCACCTGGGTGTAGCAAATAAAGAAAGATGCATTTAAGAGAAGAGAAAGGGTGGATCATTTGAGGTAAGGAGTTTGAGATCAGCCTGGCCAACATGGTGAAATCCCGTTTCTACTAAAAATACAAAAATTAGCCGGGTGTGGTGGTAGGTGCTTGTAATCCCAGCTACTCGGGAGGCTGAGGCAGGAAATTTGCTTGAATCTGGGAGGCGGATTTTGCAGTGAGCCAAGATTGCCCCACTGCACTCCAGCCTGAGTGACAGAGCAAGACTCCGTTTCCAAAGGGGAAAGAAAAAGAATGGGAAAAGGACTGTTTTACATTACCCACATCACCCCTCCCCCAACTCTAGGTAGCAAAGCTTGGAGAAAGATACCTATCTATGAGGGGAAGAAGAAAAAACTTAGTACTGGATTGCCTCTAACCCCCAAACTGGGCCCATTCCAGTAAAACCTTGCACCAGAGAGGCCGCCATAACCCCAGGTTACAGGCTGGTACATGCGGACTGAACTTCCAGGCCCACCTTGGCACCAGGAAGGATCCTGCAGACCCAGGCTCTAGGCCTGCACAATAGACTTGGACTACAAAACTGCCCCAGCAGCAGGTTGGCTCCAGTGGCCCCAGGCTTCAAACTGGTACCAGTACCAGATCTCAGGCCTGTCCCAGTGCCAGGTTAACACTGGCCTCAAACACCAGGTGGGGACCCATGAAGATATGCTCAATGCCTTTCCAGTGCCAGAATGGTCTCATGGTCCCACCTTTCAGCTAACCCAGGGTCTAGGCCCTCCCAAATAGACCTCAGTGCTCGGCAGGTTCTCATAGACTTAGACTCCAGAGTTGTCCCTGGGTACCCATATACAAGACCAGTATCCAAGGCCCCAGGATCTAGACCAGACTTTGCTGTCCTAGAATCTAGGCCAGCAACTGTATACTCAGCCTCAAGGCTGACATCAGTGGACAAGACTCCAAACTTGTCCCCATATTCCCAGGCTTCAGGCCAGCCCAGTGGGCCCCAGGCTCCAGACTAGCCCCTGCAGACCCAGGCACCACACTAGACTTAGCAGTAGACCACCCTCAGGCTCCAGGCTGGTCCCTGTGGGCTTACACTTCAGAGAACTCAGAGTCTAGGCCTGTTTCAGGAGACCCAGTGTTCAGGCCTATTCCTGTACACTCCATGCCCCTTGGACTGAAGTTCCAAGAACACCCCTGTAGACTCAGAATCCAGGGCAGCTTCTGTGGATCCAAGATCCACAGCCACTGCTGCATCCTTAGGTTCCTGGCTGGCCCAGTGTCAGTCCAGTTCCTGTGGACTCAGACTTCAGACTCATCCTAATAGAAACAGATGCCAAAGTGCCTGGCCAGTTCCTGCAGACTCAAGGTCAACTCTCAACCCAGCTCCAGGTCAGCCCTTGTGGACTTAGGCTTGAGGTTGGCCATCATAGATACAGGCTCTAGGCCTGCCCTCATGTACCCAGTCTTCGAATTCATCCCTGTAAACCTCACCCTTGTTGAAGTCTACTCCATTGGATCCAGGTGTCAGGCCCAATACCACAGATGTTGACAACATATTCAGCTGCCTGCTGACCCAGGTACAAGACCTACATGCCTGAGGACTCTGGAAGCAAGCTCATCCTCAAATGTTGCCAGATTGCCTGCTCAGAATCCCTGGATAGGCTGACTGCTGCAGGGTTTTACCTGCTAAAGCCAGTCTGCAAGAACTGGAATAAGCCCTTACTTCAGATGTGTAGAAATATGGCAGTAAGAAATAGGAAAAGCCAGGTGCACCCAAGATGACCGAATAGGAACAGCTACAGCCTCCAGCTCCCAGCATGAATGACACAGAAGATGGGTGATTTCTGTATTTTCAACCTAGGTACCCAGTTCATCTCACTGGGGAATGTCAGACAGTTGGTGCTGGTCTGTGGGTGTAGCCCGACCAGCGAGAACTGAGGCATACTTTGTATGGAAACAGTATAGTGATTCCTCAACGATCTAGATCTAGATGTACCATATGACCCAGCCATCCCACTACTGGGTATATACACAAAGGATTATAAATCATGCTGCTATAAAGACACATGCACAAGTATGTTTATTGCAGCACTATTCACAATAGCAAAGACTTGGAATCAACCCAAATGTCCATCAGTGACAGACTGGATTAAGAAAATGTGGCACATATACACCATGGAATACTATGCAGCCATAAAAAAGGATGAGTTAGTGTCCTTTGTAGGGACATGGATGTAGCTGGAAATCATCATTCTCAGCAAACTGTCGCAAGAACAGAAAACCAAATACCACGTGTTTTCACTCATAGGTGGGAACTGAACAATGAGATCACTTGGACACAGGAAGGGGATCATCACACACAGGGTTCTATTGTGGGTGGGGGGGGGAAGGGATAGCATTAGGAGGTATACCTAATCTTAACGACGAGTTAATGTGTGCAGCACACCAACATGGCACATGTATACATATGTAACAAACCTGCATGTTGTGCACATGTACCCTAGAACATAAAGTATAGTAAAAAAAATAGTAATGATAGAAAAAAGAAAACATGATGCATATACAAAATGGAGTACTCTTTATCCATAAAAAAGAATTAGATTATGTCATTTGCAAGAACATGAATGGAACTGGAGGTCATTATGAAACTGCCTTTACCAAATAACTGAGGAAATTATGACAGTGAAAGAAATCAGACCTAACCAACTCCATCTTGCTTCTAACCTTTAAGTTGTCCTTGTTTATTCCTGGCGTAGACTGAACTAACTTTGGGAAAAAATTCACTTCATGGTTTGACTCTAAAACAAAATTGACAATTGCTCTTTCTCAAAAAGACTCCCTTCTTTTGTAGGGACCAGTCTGCCTTAAAGGACTAAAATAATAGCCACAAGAGTAGAAATTACACTTTAAGGGTCATGCAGTCTCTGGTTCCAAGAGTCTGAACTTCCCCACATTGCTGCTGGGAATAACATCACTATTGTAAAACCAAAGATCAGTGCCTAAGATATTTTGCAGTCCTTTCACTCAATGGTTTAGCTGATACCACTCAGACCAGTAATCTGGCTCAACCAGTTCTGCCATCACACCCAGGAACAGAAGACAGCAATAAAAATTTACTTCAACCCCCTATGATTTTATCTCCAATCTAACCAATCTGCACTTCCCATTTCCCAAGCCACTCCCCACCAATTTATCTTTAAAAACTCTGATCCTCAAATGTTCAGGGAGAGTAATTTGACTAATAATAAAACTCCGGTCTCCCACACAACTGGCTCTGCATGAATTACTCTTTCTCCATTGCAATTCCCCCGTCTTAATAAATCAGCTCTGTCTAGGCAGCAGGCAAGGTGAACCCCTTGGGTGGTTACAATTATGTTAAGTGAAATAAGTCAGGCACAGAAATGTAAGCTTTACATTTTCTCATTTGTAGAATCTAAAAATGGGAATAATTAAACTCATGGAGATACAGAGTAGGAGGATAATTACTAGAAGCTGGGAAAGGTGGTAGGACAATAGGAAAAAAGTAGAAATAGGTACAAAAAACAGAGAATGAATAAGATCTAGTATTTGACAGCACAATAAGTGGACTATAGTCCATTAAAATTTAATCATATATTTAAAAATAACTGAAAGATTGTAACTGGATTGATTGTAACACAGAGGGTAAATGCTTGATGAGATGAATACCCAATTTTCCATAATGTGATTATTACACATTGCATACCTGTACTGAAATATCTCACGTACTTCCTAAATATATACACCTACTATGCACCCACAAAAACTAAAATTTACACAAAAATGTATAGGAAGCATTTTCAAACATGAAATGGTGTTTAATCTTTTGGGGGTATATTTATATAAACGTATTATTAACATGTGTTTCAGGATTGTATGAAATTTCTAGTGTTCTGATATGTCTTAGCATACATTATCTGTAATAATTATAATTATTATGTTAAGTTGTCATATGTCACAGAAACAATCAAATTTTTTTTGTTATGTTTATGTTTAATAATGGCTATTCTAAGACTTTTGGCATCCACAATTATTGTTTTACTTTGATTCTTCTCAAAGAGTGGCTTAAAGTTACGATCTAAAGCTTGCTTTTGAAGCAAAGGGTTTCAACCCCCTGTTTGTCCTGCGTTCCGAGAGATAGGCTAGGGGTTTGGATGTTTTTCATAGATGAGGAGTGAATCTCTGGGTTGGCCATTCCCGGATTCTTTTTTTTGTTTTGTTTTGTTTTTTGAGACGGAGTCTTGCACTGTCACCCCAGCTGGAGTGCAATGCTGAGATCTCGACTGAGTGCAACCTCCGCCTCCTGTGTTCAAGCGATTCTCCTGCTTCAGCCTCCCGAGTAGCTGGGACTACAGGTGCCCACCTCCAAGCTTGGCTAATTTTTTTGTATTTTAGTAGAGATGGGGTTTCTCTACTTTGGCCAATCTTGTCTTGAGTGCCTGACCAGATGATCCACCGACTGTGGCCTCCCAAAGTGATGGGATTACAGGAATGAGGCACTGTTCCCAGCCCCACAACCAGATTCTTTAGCTTGGGATTCTTTAGCTTGGGATTATTTTTATAACATAAGATTGAAGCAGGACAAGCCACAGACAAAACTCCTTAGACACCGAAATAAAGAAAGAAGGGGTTTATTTGGCTGGGGGCATTGGCAAGACTTCTGTCTCAAGAGCAATTCCCCCCAAGTAAGCAATTCCTGTCCCTTTTAAGGGCTCACAACTCTAAGGGGGTGCATGTGAGAGGGTCGTGATTGATTGAGCAAGCAGAGGGTACATGACTGGGGGCTGCGTGCACCAGTAATTAGATCAGAACAAAACAAGATAGGGATTTTCACAGTGCATTTCTATACAATGTGTGTAATCTATAGATAACAGAACCAATTAGGTCAGGGGTTGATCTTTAACTACCAGGCCCAGGGTGCGGCGCAGGGCTGTTTGCCTGTGGATTTCATTTCTGCCTTTTAGTTTTTACTTCTTCTTTCTTTAGAGGCAGAAATTGGGCATAAGATGATATGAGGGGTGATCTCCTCCCTTATTTCCCCCTTTTGAGGCTCTCACTCATTTTATTAGTGGGAGTTCTCACTTTCATTTTTGCTACCCATGTCTTCTTGCAAGACAGATCGATAGTGATTCATATAGCACACTTGTGTATTATGGTGAACTAAGGTAGTGATGAAGCTTTTTATCATTCGAAGAAATACGGGTAGCAAACAAGGGAGCAGTAGGTAGGTTCCTATTACTATTATAACTCTTATTATAAGAGTTTTAAATCCTCCTAGTGCTGGGAGCCATTTTCTAAACATGGCCCTAGAATCAAATCTATGCCACTCTTGCACGGGCACATGTGCCAGTTTTGTCATATCTCTAACCATGTCTTCAACTACTTGCCCTTGATTATCTATGTGTAGGCAGCAGTTAGTAAGGTTACATTTCCTACAGATCTCTCCTTCAGCTGCTAGCAAGTAGCTGAGAACTAATCTATTTTGATAGATAGCATTTCTCATCTGAGTTTCTTGCTGGACCAGAATAGTCAAGGCTCTGCCAGTTTTATTAGTGATTATTTTTAAGACAGCTTGTAACCGTATGATTTGGTTGATCATGTAAATAGGGGTCTGGTATCCCCATGAGCCATCTTGTGCCTAAGTAGCAGGCCTCTAATATTGTATGATTCTCTCAGGGGAGCATTTATCATTTTTTCAATTTCTTATAGCTACGCTTCTCTTTTCACGGGAAGCATAGACAGGGAAGCCCAGGAGTTGGCCTGTTTTTATGGGCAGTAGGAAGAAAGATGGTTTAATAGTGCCAATAACACAACTACCTGCCCATTGGTCAGGTAATTTGGCATAAGCTCTATGCCCACATATCCAGTATAATCCAATGGGGACTGTCCAGTCCTCGTGGGACTCTGGGTGGGTCCACATGGTTTGCAACTTTGGGAATTATGACTGTTTTTATGGTACCATTGTACAGTTTCTGTCTCAGACAACTAAGTCGTCCTATGGGGTGAGTGAATTCTTTTCTTTCTCTAGCTATGCAATATTGTCCAATAATTGAGGCTTTTAGGACCCAGAAACTATCAGGGTGATTCTTTTGAGCTGGGAATTCATCAGGATCTGGGTCTGTAGGTACTAATTCTCAGGCTTCCTATGGCCATTGATCTCTTATTACAATTCCTCCACATACATAACATGAAGTGACATTGAGAGACTGTACTACATGCTTGGCTAATTGCAAAAACAAATTTCTTGTTTTTCCTGGAATTGCGGGTACTGGCACATTTAGTTAATCATAGAAAGTTCGAAACATTGACTCAGGAGAGCGTTTGTAAACTTCTTCTCAAACCAAGATATTTACTCGAGGATCCAGTCTGGCCCCATCAATTCCTAAGGTCACACACTCCTCTTTTTTTCCAGGAAGGATCAAGGGTATTGGTTATTACCAGCTCTAAGGGGTTACATTGTCCCTTAGTACAGGAAGGGCCATTTTTTCCTTTCTAAAGGTGGACTGGATCCTTTTCACCATTTTTTTTTTTCTTTTATCCAAGTGGCCTAAATGACACAAGACCAGTATTTACATTTATTTCCACACAGTCCTAATTTATGACAGATGTACTTTTTTCTGCCATATATCCTCTTTTCTATTTAAGAGAATCACACCTTATTCCTAACTTATTACTGACAACACAGGTATCATTTTAAGGTGACTTCTTTAGGTACTGTTTTTTCTTCTGTTTTGGGTAACCCTTTACTCGTATCGTTTATGAGTCCCCACCAATCCACAGTCCTTAATATTATTTTAAAACCTGTGGTCATGGGAGGCTCAGATGGGTCATAATACACATCAGGTTGGTCATTTCCTGGGCTACACGCCTTGTATAGGATAACATTATACAAACAAGTTCTTTTTAGAGTTCCAGGACACTTATAATAAACATAAAATAATAGGACTGTAGCAACCTTTTGTCCTACCTTAGTGACTTGATGCATACACTGGGAACAGTCCTCAGTCTGAGGAAGGTCAATTGAAGTCCTTACTGTAGAAGTCCAAATTTTAAGGAAAATGAGTCCCGTGGTGAATTTCCTCATGCTTCAACCACACGTGGACCAGTCAGCTTCTGGGTGTGACTGGAGCAGGGCTTGTCATCTTCTTCAGAGTCACTTTGCAGGGGTTGGCAAAGCTGCTCCCGTCCACATATTGCTTACAGTCTACTGATGTTTAAGGATGGTCTCAGAGGTTGGACCTGCTAGAATAAACTGAGTCTAACACCTCTACACAGTTATGTTCAACTGGGCTCTCTGATATCGGGAGCAAGGTGGTGGGGTTTAGGGTGTTGCAAAATTCAATGGTTATGTGGGGATTTTCACATAGCAAGCTTTGGTACTTGGTTAATCTAGCATTTGTTAATCAATGATGTCCTTTGGTATTTATTAAAGTTACCGCAGCATGGGGGGCCTTTATATTCAGGTTTTGCCTAAGGGTTAGTTTATCTGCTTCTTGTGCTAACAGGGCCTTTGCTGCTAGGGCCCTTAGACCTGGGGGCCAGCCTTTGGAAACTCTGTCTAGTTGTTTTGAGAGATAGGCCACTGGCCTTGGCCAGGCCCCACAGTCTGGGTTAAAACTCCAGCTGCCATTTTTTCTCTTTCTGACACATAGATTGTAAAGAGTTTTGTCAGGTCAGGTAGCCTCAGGGCTGGGGCTGACAGGAGTTTTTCTTTTAACTCATGAAAAGCTCGTTGCTGTTGGTTGTAATAGATCAGTTTATCTAATCTACATTTTTATTAACTGTCACCTACTAAAATATTGACTCAAATCCTGCAGCTATTTGATTTCAAGCTTTGAGTTGATCTGGTATTCCTCGTGGGACTCCAATTGCGTCTAAATAGACATGAGAGTCAAAAGACCCATAAGGGGCTTCTCTTACTTTATGATGTCTTGTTATTATTTTTTCCTTCTGGTTGGTGAAATGTCAGGGTGAAAGGGATAGCCAATTGGACTAAAATACAAATGCCACTTCAGTTATTCAGCAGAGTGCCCGGTAAAGGTCCACCACAATACCACCACACATCCACTCAGGGATGAACAAGGGCTGACTGATTGATAAGCTCTTCAAAATACTTAAGCTCACTGCATCCTTTCAAGTCTCCAAGGAATGCTAAGTTTCTTCCTTGCTGTGAGAGACACGAAGTGAACTTAGTGTTGGCAGATGGAAGCTGGATGGCCCTCAGGGGCTGACCCGCAGGGACTTTGGGATATAGCAGAGAGAGCTTGGCATGACTTATTACTCCAGGCTGTAGAATCCTGGAAAAGAGCTATCATGCAACCTATGCCTGGTCGACTGGAGGACCACCTTAGTGGAAGGGGGACAATCTGGGCCTCTGGCCTGCCATGTGCACAAGCATAACAATTGCTTTTGTTTAATGTGCAGATGGAATATTTGATCCATTTTAACCAGGCATTTGCATCTTGGTATCCTCTCTTAATTGCTAAAGTTTGTTTTAAGTCTTTTACCTCTATGATCCTCTAGTAAAATGAATGTATGGTTTTAGGGAAATTACAAAAACCAGTTGGGGCAGTCCATCCTTGCTTTTTATGGTCTACAGAACGTTGGACCAACTATGGCATGAAAGTTCTACATCGGGGGGCAACACTCCTGGTTGGCACTGGGTCTTTATCGAAATCTCCCTGGATTAAATGGTCCTAGTTTACTAATGCCTCATCTGAGGAGAGTCAGGAGGGACAGAAGTACTTTTCTGAAGTAGAAAGCTGTCTTTGACTTGGCAGGTGCTCACAGGGTATAACAAGGCAAGCATTAAATGCAATACTTTGAAGCAAAATTGGCTTGGTTATATTAATCACTAGATGGTTAGCAATAGAATGAGGAAAGAAGGAAGAGTAATAGAATAGATTAAAAAAATTAAATTTTTCTTAGCTTTAGTTTGGTAAGGTTTTCCCCTGGGACTATGGCCCACGACTCTGGAGGGGGTGGCGTTTTCTTGACTCGGGTATGATGAGTCCATCCTTTTTTTGCTGTACAAACAGCAGTCTTGGTGGTTAGCAGCACAAGAGAGACTCCTTCCCAGGATGGCTCAAGTTTTTCTTCCTTCCAGCTTTCGATGAGAACGTGATCTTCAGGCTGGTGCTGGTTTACTGAAAATTCTAGGGGTGGTACATGTGCTAAAAGACGTTTAGGTTTTTGTTGTTGTTGTTGTTGTTTGCAAGGCAGGAAAGTGGAAGATAAACCAAGTATATAATTTTTAAGAATCTGACCTTTTGTTTTAAATGTGGGGACCTTGGCAGTGGATTTTATAGTCCTTAGTGCCTTTTTACTGATAAATTTCCTTTAACACCTATTTTTATTAGTTTTTAAACCAAAGAAAGCCAAATACCATTTTACATTTAACAATGCTTCTCGAAGATGGCCGAATAGGAACAGCTCCAGTCTCCAACTCCCAGCACGGGCGACACAGAAGACTGGTGATTTCTGCATTTTCAACTGAGGTACTGGGGTCATCTCACTAGGGAGTGCCGGACAATTGGTGCTGGTCAGCTGCTGCAGCCCGACCAGCGAGAGCTGAAGCAGGGCGAGGCATCGCCTCACCTGGGAAGCACAAGGGGGAAGGGAATCCCTTTTCCTAGCCAGGGGAACTGAGACACACAACACCTGGAAAATCCGGTAACTCCCACCCCAATACTGCGCTGTAAGCAAACGGGCACACCAGGAGAATATACCCCACACCTGGCCGGGAGGGTCCCATGCCCATGGAGCCTCCCTCCTTGCTAACACAGCAGTCTGCGGCAATCTAACCGCAAGGCAGCAGCGAGGCTGGAGGAGGGGCGCCTGCCATTGCTGAGGCTTAAATAGGTAAACAAAGCCACTGGGAAGCTCCAACGGTGTGGAGCTCACAGCAGCTCAAGGAAACCTGCCTGTCTCTGTAGACTCCATCTCTGGGGACAGGGCACAGCTAAAAAATAACAGGGGAAGCAGCAGAGGCCTGTGCAGACGCGAACGACTCTGTCTGACAGCTTTGAAGAGAGCAGTGGATCTCCCAACATGAAGGTTGAGATCTGAGAAGGGACAGACTGCCTGCTCAAGTGGGTCCCTGACCCCTGAGTAGCCTAACTGGGAGACATACCCCACTAGGGGCAGTCTGACACCCCACACCTCACAGAGTGGAGTACACCCCTGAGAGGAAGCTTCCAAAGTAAGAATCAGACAGGTACACTCGCTGTTCAGCAATATTCTATCTTCTGCAACCTCTGCTGCTGATACCCAGGCAAACAGGGTCTGGAGTGGACCTCAAGCAATCTCCAACAGACCTACAGCTGAAGGTCCTGACTATTAGAAGGAAAACTATCAAACAGGAAGAAAACCTATACCAAAACCCCATCAGTACGTCACAATCATCAAAGACCAGAGACAGATAAAACCACGAAGATTGGGAAGAAGCAGGGCAGAAAAGCTGGAAATTCAAAAAATAAGAGCGCATCTCCCCCTGCAAAGGAGCGCAGCTCATCGCCAGCAATGGATCAAAGCTGGTCAGAGAATGACTTTGACGAAATGAGAGAAGAAGGCTGCAGTCCATCAAACCTCTCAGAGCTAAAGGAGGAATTACGTACCCAGCGCAAAGAAACTAAAAATCTTGAAAAAAGAGTGGAAGAATTGACAGCTAGACTAATTAATGCAGAGAAGGTCATAAACGAAATGACAGAGATGAAAACCATGACACGAGAAATACGTGACAAATGCACAAGCTTTAGTAACCGACTCAATCAACTGGAAGAAAGAGTATCAGCGATTGAGGATCAAATGAATGAAATGAAGCGAGAAGAGAAACCAAAGGGAAAAACAAGAAAAAGAAATGAACAAAGCCTGCAAGAAATATGGGACTATGTAAAAAGACCAAGTCTACGTCTGATTGGGGTGCCTGAAAGTGAGGGGGAGAATGGAACCAAGTTGGAAAACACTCTTCAGGATATCATCCAGGAGAACTTCCCCAACCTAGTAGGGCAGGCCAACATTCAAATTCAGGAAATACAGAGAACGCCACAAAGATACTCCTCCAGAAGAGCAACTGCAAGACACATAATAGCCAGATTCACCAAAGTTGAAATGAAGGAAAAAATCTTAAGGGTAGCCAGAGAGAAAGGTCAGGTTACCCACAAAGGGAAGCCCATCAGACTGACAGCAGATTTCTTGGCAGAAACTCTACAAGCCAGAAGAGAGTGGGGGCCAATATTCAACATTCTTTTTTTTTTTTTATTATTATACTTTAAGTTCTAGGGTACATGTGCATAACGTGCAGGTTTGTTACATATGTATACATGTGCCATG
>NC_045445.1:92485500-92506630 GCF_002776525.5 Piliocolobus tephrosceles | reverse complement strand
CGCTTCCCAGGTGAGGCGATGCCTCGCCCTGCTTCAGCTCTCGCTGGCCGGGCTGCAGCAGCTTACCAGCACCGATTGTCCGGCACTCCCGAGTAAATGACCCCAGTATCTCAGTTGAAAATGCAGAAATCACCGGTCTTCTGTGTCGCTCGCGCTGGGAGATGGAGACTGAAGCTGTTCCTATTCGGCCATCTTGCTCCGCCCCCCTAGCCGTTTAATTAAGCTGAGTTTGTAACCATTGAACTCCTTTAAAAAAATTTTTTTTTAATCTTTGGTTTTTTTTTTTTTTTTTTTTTTTTTTTTTTGATTTTCACTCTTGTTGCCCAGGCTGGAGCGTAATGGTACTGCAACCTCCACTTCTAGGGTTCAAGCAATTCTCCTGCCTCGGCCTCCCGAGTAGCTGGGATTACAGGCATGCTCCACCATGCCCGGCTAATTTTGTATTTTTGGCAGAGACAGGGTTTCTCTGTGTTGGTCAGGCTGGTCTTGAACTCCCAACCTCAGGTGATGTGCCCACCTCAGCCTCCCAAAATGCTGAGATTACAGGCATGAGCCACCATGCCTGGCCTAACTTAATCTACAAAGAACTCAAACAAATTTACAAGAAAAAAACAAACAACCCCATCGAAAAGTGGGCAAAGGATATGAACAGACATTTCTCATAAGAAGACATTCATACAGCCAACAGACACACGAAAAAATGCTCATCATCACTCGCCATCAGAGAAATGCAAATCAAAACCACAATGAGATACCATCTCACACCAGTTAGAATGGCAATCATTAAAAAGTCAGGAAACAACAGGTGTTGGAGAGGATGTGGAGAAATAGGAACACTTTTACACTGTTGGTGGGATTGTAAACTAGTTCAACCATTATGGAAAACAGTATGGCAATTCCTCAAGGATCTAGAACTAGATGTACCATATGACCCAGCCATCCCACTACTGGGTATATACCCAAAGGATTATAAATTATTCTACTAGAAAGACACATGCACACGTATGTTTATTGCGGTACTATTCACAATAGCAAAGACTTGGAATCAACCCAAATGTCCATCTGTGACAGACTGGATTAAGAAAATGTGGCACATATACACCATGGAATACTATGCAGCCATAAAAAAGGATGACTTTGCGCCCTTTGTAGGAACATGGATGTAGCTGGAAACCATCATTCTTAGTAAACTATTACAAGAATAGAAAACCAAACACCGCATGTTCTCACTCATAGGTGGGAACTGAACAATGATATCACTTGGACTGGGGAAGGGGAACATCACACACTGGGGCCTATCATGGGGAGGGGGGAGGGGGGAGGGATTGCACTGGGGAGTTATACATGATATAAATGATGAATTGATGGGTGCTAATGAGTTGATGGGTGCAGCACAGCAACATGGCACAAGTATACATATGTAACAAACCTGCACGTTATGCACATGTACCCTAGAACTTAAAGTATAATAAAAAATAAAAAAATAAAAAAAAAAATCTTATTACATACTTCAGCTGGGATAAAAGACTGCCAAACTGACAATGATTACACAAATTATACAATCTCTGACTGTTCTATGTGTAGGCAGAAATTAACACCAGCTGGTTGTTAAACGCTAACTTTAGTCATCTAAAAGGAATTTGCAAGACAGAATCCCAAACCGGTTTCTTACCTAGCAATGAGTCTCAGGCTGTAGGCTGCTCTCCTAGAAGCAGGAAAACAAAACTTATCTTCCCTGTTAGAGGCAAGTTCAAATTCTATAAAAGAGTTACCTGCCTTCCAGTGTCGTGGAAGCAGGAAAACTAGCCTTCCTGTTGGAAGCAAATAAATCTCCAAAAAACAACACAGGAGTTGTACGGCAAATTAAACTTTGGATCTCGATCAAATTTTGGGAGATCAGGGATTCTCTGGAGGGGGTACTCACAAACCTCAGCAAATTCTCCTATTGATTTGAGCCATAAAGGTAGCTCATGCTGGTAATAGGAGATTTGTCAAAGATCAGGGGCATCTCCACTCAGAATTCCCCCCGTGGTTACCAAAAATGTGAAATCCGAAAATCTGAGAAAGGTCTCAGTTAATTTAGAAAGTTTATTTTGCCAAGGTTGAAGACATGCTCGTGACACAGCTACAGGAAGTCCTGACGACATGTGCCCAAGGTTGTCAGGGCACAGCTTAATTTTATAAATTTAGAGAGACATGAGACATCAATCAATACACATAAGAAGTACATTGGTTTGTCTGGAAAAGCAGGACAACTTGAAGCAAAGGCAGGAAGACTGGAAGTGGGGAGGGAGCTTCCAGGTCACAGATAGGTGATACACAAATGGTTACATCTTTTGAATTTCTGATTAGTCTTTCCAAATGAGGCAAATCAGATATGCATCTATCTCAGTGAGCAGAGTAGTGACTTTGAATACAATAGGAGGCAGATTTGCCCTAAGCAGTTCCCAGCTTGAGTTTTCCTTGGTGATTTTGGGGCCCCAAGATAGTTTCCTTTCACAAATCTGTAGATTGCTTTTGACAATACAGTCATTTTCTTTCTTTTTTTTTTTTTTTTACTTTTTTGAGAGGGAATCTTGCTCTGTTGCCCAGGATGTAGTGCAGTGGCATGATCTCGGCTCACTGCAACCTCTGCCTCTCAGGTTCAAGTGATTTTCCTGCCTCAGCCTCCGGAGTAGTTGGGACTACAGGTGCCCGCCACCACACCTGGCTAATCTTTGTATTTTTAATAGAGATGTGGTTTCACCATATTGGCCAGGCTGGTCTCAAACTCCTGACGTTGTGATCCGCCCGCCTGGGCTTCCCGAAGTGCTGGAATTACAGGTGTGAGTCACTGCACCCGGCCACTATGGCCATTTTCACAATACTCATTCTACCATCCATGAACATGAAATGGATTTTCATTTATTTGCAACATCTGTAACTTATTTCAGCAGTATTTTGTAGTTTCCTTTGTAGAGATCTTTCACCTCCTTAGTTAAGTATATTCCTAAGTATTTTATGTATGTTTTGCAGCTGTTGTAACAAGGATTGAGTTCTTGATTTGATTCTCAGCCTACCTATCATTGATGTATAGCAGTGCTACTGATTTATGTACATTGATATTCTATCCTCAGACTTTACTGAATTTATTTATCAGATCTAGGAACTTTTTAGATGATACTTTGGGGTTTCCTTGGTATACAATATTATCAGCAAACAGCGACACTTTGACTTTCTCTTTACTGACTTAGATGTCCTTTATTTCTTCCTCTTGTCTGATTGCTCTGACTTGGACTTCCAATACTATGTTGAATAGAAGTGGTGAATGTGAGCATGTGGGTCTTGTTTCATGTCTCAGGAAAAATGTTTTAAACTTTTACTCACTCAGTATGATGTTGGCTCTGGTTTTGTCATAGATGGCTTTTATTACTTTGAGGTATGTCCCCTCTATGTCAGTTTTCTTGAGGGTTTTTGTTATAAAGAGATGCTGGATCTTGTCAAATGGGTTTTCTGTATCTATTGAGATGATCATATAATTTTTTTAAAAAAATATGTTTATGTGGGCCAGGTATGGTGGCTCACATCTGTAATCCAAGCACTTTGGGGCGCCAAGGTTGGTGGATCACCTGAGGTCAGGAGTTTGAGACCAGCCTGGCCAATATGGTGAAACCCAGTCTCTACTAAAAATACAACAATTAGTCAGGTGTGGTGGTATGCATCTGTAATCCCAGCTCCTCAGGAGGCTGGGGCTGGAGAATCACTTGAACCCTGGAGGCAGAGGTTGCAGTGAGCCAAGATTGTGCCATTGCACTCCAGCCTGGGCTACAGAGCAAAACTTCATCTCAAAATAATAATAATAATAATAATAATAATAATAATAATAATAATAATCTGTTTATGTGATATATCACATTTATTCACTTGTGTATGTTAAACCATTCCTGCATCCCTGGTATAAAACTCACTTGATCATAATGTATTACCTTTATAATATGCTGTTGGATTGGTTAGCTAGTATTTCATTAAGGATTTTTGCATCTACATTCATCGTTCTGTATTTTTTTGTTATGTCATTTCCTTGTTTTGGTATTAGGGTCATACTGGTTTCATAGAATGATTTAGGGAGGTTTCCCTTTCTCTATCTTTTGGAATAGTTTCAGTAGGATTAGTACCAACTCTTCCTTGAAGGTCTAATAGGATTCAGCTGTGAATCCATCTGGTCGTAAACTTTTTCTGTTGTTCATTTTTGTTATTATTGATTCTATCTCACTGCTTGTTATTTGTCTGCTGAGAGTTTCTCTTTTGATAGGATGTATTCTAGGAGGGTGGTATATTTTCAGGAATTCTTCCACCTTCTCTAAATTTTCTAGTTTTTGCATGTTAAGGCGTTCATAGTCGCCTTGAATGATCTTTTGTATTTCTGTGGTAGTTGTAATATCTCCCATTTCATTTCTAATTGAGTTTATTTGGATCTTCTCTTTTATTTACTTGGTTAATCTCCCTAATGGCTTATCAATTTTGTTTTTCAACGAATCAACTTTTTGTCTCATTTATATTTTGCATTTTTTTGTTTGTTTCAATTTTATTTATCTCTGTTCTGATCTTTGTTATTTTTCTTTTGCCGAATTTGGATTTAGTTTGTTCTTGTCTAGTTCCTTAAGGTGTGACATTAGGTCATCTGTGCCCTTTCAGACTTTTTGATGTAGGCATTTAATTCTATGAATTTTCCTCTTAGCACTGCTTTTCCTGTATCCCAGAAATTTTAATAATTTGTGCCACTATTATCATTTATTTCAAAGAATTTTTAAATTTCCATTTTGATTTTATTCTTGATCCAAAGATCATTCAAGAGCAGATTATTTAATTTCCATGTATTTGTATAGCTTTAGGGTTACTTTCGCAGTTTTTTTCCAGTTTTATTCCACTGTGCTCTGAGAAGATACTTGATATGATTTTGATTTTCTTAATATATATAGAGACTTATTTTGTGTCTTATAATATGGTCTATCTTAGAGAATGTTCCAAGTGCTGATGAGAAGAATGTATATTCTACAATTGTTTGGTAGAATGTTCTGTAAATATCTGTTAAGTCCAGTGTTTCTTTGTTGACCTTCTGTTTTAATGATCTTTCTCATGCTGTCAGTGGAGCACTGAGGTCTGCCACCATTATACTGTTGTTCTTTATCTCATTTCATAGGCCTAGTAGTCATTGTTTTGTAAATTTAAAAGCTTCATGGCTGGATGCATATATATTTAGAATTGTAATATCTTTTTGCTGGACTAATATTTTTATCATTAGGTAATGTTCTTCTTTGTCTATTTTTACTGTTATTGCTTTAAAGTCTGTTTTGTCTGATATAAGAATAGTGACTCCTACTCACTTTTGGTTTCCATTTGCATGTGATATCTTTTCCCACCCCTTTACCTTAAGTCTATGTAAGTCATTATGTTTTAGGTGGGTCTACTTTTTTTTTTTTTTAATTTTTATCCATTCTGCCTTTCTGTAATCTTCTTCTTTTTTTTTCAGACAGAGTTTCACTCTTGTTGCCCAGGCTGGAGTGCAATGGCACGATCTCTGCTTGCTGTAACCTCCTCCCAGGTTCAAGCGATTCTCCTGCCTCAGCCTCCTGAATAGCTAGAACTACAGGCATGCACAACCACGCCTGGATAATTTTTTTTTTTTTTTTTTTTTTTTTTAGATGTAGTCTCACTCTGTCACCCATGCTGGAGTGCAGTTGTGCAATCTCAGCTCACTGCAATCTCCAATTCCCGGTTCAAGCTATTCTGTCTCAGCCTCCCGAGTAGCTGAGATTACAGATGCATGCCACCATGTCCGGTTAATTTTTGTATTTTTAGTAGAGATGGTGTTTCACCATGTTGGTCAGGCTGATCTCGAACTCCTGACCTCAGGTGATCCACCCACCTCGGCCTTCCAAAGTGCTGGATTACAGGCATGACCCACTCCGCCTGGCCAGCATTCTGTATTTTTTAAGTGGAGAATTTAGGCCACTGATCTTCAATGTTAGTATTAAGATGTTAGATACTGTTCTATTTATGATTAAGTTAGTTGTTGCCTAAATGCCTTGTTGTTTTCATTGTGTTATTGTTTTATGGGCCCTGTGAGAGTTATGCTTTAAGGTGTCTGTTTTGGTGTATTTTGAGTTTCTTTTTTTTAAGGATTTAGAAGTCTTTTTATCATTTCTTGTAGTGCTTATTTGTTATTGGGAAATTCTATCAGTGTTTGTTTGTCTGAAAAATACTTTATTTCTCCTTTATTTTATGAAGTTTAGTTTTGCTGGTTACAAAATTTGTGGCAGACAATTATTTTAAGAAGGGTAAACATAGTACTCCAATCCTTTCTGGTTTGTAAGGTTTCTGCTGAGAAATCTGCTGTTAATCTTATAGGTTTTTCTTTATAGGTTACATGATGCTTTTGTCTCACAGCTCTTAAGATTCTTTTCTTCATCTTGACTTTAGATAACCTGATGACTATGTGCCTTGACAATAAACTTCTTATGATGAGTTTTCCAGCAGTTTTGTGAGCTTCATGTATTTGGATGTCTAGATCTCTTAGCAAAACCAGGGAAACTTTCCTCAATTATTCCTTCAAATACGTTTTCCAAACTTTTAGATTTCTCTCCTTCCTCAGGAATACTAATTATTCTTAGGTTTGGCCATCTTATATAATCTCTCTTTTTTTTTTTTTTTTTGAGACTTTGTTCATTTTTTTAAAATTCTTTTTTGTCTTGTCTTATTGGGTTAATTTGAAAGCCTTGTCTTCCAGCTCTGAAATTCTTTCTTCTACTCGTTCTAGTCTTTTGTTGACACTTTCCACTGTATTTTGTATTTTCCTAAGTGTTTCTTTCATTTCCAGAAGTTCTGATTGTGATTTCTTTATAGTATCTATTTCTCTGGAAAATTCTTTATCCATATCCTGGATTGTTTTTAAAATTTCTTTAAGTTGGGTTTCAAGTTTCTCTGGTATCTCCTTGAGAAGTTTAATAATCAACCTTCTGAATTCTTTATCTGGCTATTGAGAGATTTTTTATTGTGTTAGATCCATTGCTGGGGAGCTAGTGTGATATTTTAAGCATGTCACGCAACCCTGTTGTGTCATATTACCAAAATTACTTTTGTGGTTCCTTCTCATTTGGGTATACTCTATCTTCAAATTTCTTGAATTTTTGATTGGACTGTGTTTTTTCTTTTTAATTTCCTTTTTGTCCCCTCATAAGCATCAGACATTAATTTTAGCTTAATTTGGTTTTTGGTGCTTTTAGTGGTGAAGGCTCTTTATGATTTCCTTAGTTACAGAGAATCTTTGTGCACTGGCTATTTCCAGATGCTGGTTGTAGTAGTTATGTTCTTGATGTGCAGCAAGTTCACTGTCTCTTGTCAGGCTGAAATGGCAGGGATCTCTTGAAGTTTATCTCGTTCTCTTGTGGTGTACATTTTATTTATTTATTTTTTCCCTGGTAGTTTATTTACTGAGTTGATGATTCAGGCTTTAGGCCAATAGGGAAGGTATAGCTGTAGCTAAGGCAGGTGGGTAGATGTAATACCCAGCAGTGGAACAAGGTCCCAGCCTTGATAAGCATGGCTGGGAGAGCTCTCAGTTAGATGTGCTAAGGTTTTATGAGGGTAAAAAGTGGGAGCTACCTCAGCTCCCCTGCCTGGCAAGCAGGAAAGCTGCTCACCTCACAGGCTCATTCCTGTCCCAGTGTTTTGGCTATTCAGGTCAGACAGGCACCTCTCATCATTTGTAGGAATGTTGATGTTCCAGGTAGGGAGAAATTGTGACTCTGCCTCTCATGCAAGCCTCAATCTGGGGGTACTCCTCCTGTGGGGCTGTGTTCACCATGGATTGTTCCAGGAAGTCAGTAAGATTTTTAATGTGAACGGTCAAATAGTAAATATTTTAGACTTTGTAATCCATAGGGCCCCAACAATTACAATGCAGGCCTACCACAATACCCAGTGAGCGATGGCTTACAACATCAAGGAATGACTTCGAGTCATCCTTAAGGGTATCAACCCATACCCCTGTTTCCCAGCTTTATGCTGCAATTAAGCAGAGTGCTGCTGCTGACTTAGCTATTACTCAACCTTATACTCTGTCTCCTAATGGAGGAATATATAAGTTAACTACTGGAGTGTGTGGCCCTTTGCCAAAGGGACATGTAGGACTTTTGTTAGGTCGAAGCAGCAGTGCTATGCGGGAGTTAATGGTGGTCACAGGAATTATTGATCCTGATTTTACTGATGAAATCCTTATTATGGTACAAGTCTCACAATTTATGCGCCTAGAGGCAGGGGAACGTATTGCACAATTGCTTTTATTGCTTTTTCCTTTCCTATCTAGAGATGTGTCTCATCAAGGAGGTTTCAGTAGTACTGGGAAAACTGTTTTCTGGGAAACTTTAGTTTCTGATCAAAAACCTTTATGTTCATTGCAAATTAATAGGATACTTTTTGAGGGATTAGTCGACACAGGAGCGGATGTATCTATTATATGTTTGGCTCAATGGACTGATCATTGGAAAAAGAAACAAGTATCAGTTACTCTATCTGGCCTAGGTACTGCTTCTATAGTCTACCAAAGTGTCGAGCCCCTGAGCTGTGTAGGACCTGAAGGACAACAAGGAAAAGTGTTCTTTTATATTGTTCCCGTTAATATTAACCTTTGGGGCTGTGATCTTTTACAACAATTTGGTGCCTTTTTAAGCATTCCTCATATTTCTTCAGCTGCCAAAAATATGATGTTCAAAATGGGCTACAATCCTTTAAACTCTTAATCACTGTCCATAAGCCTCAAGCTTTACAATTGAAGTGGAAAACTACAACTTCTGTTTAGGTGGAACAGTGGCCATTATTTAAAGAAAAACTTAAGGCTTTAAAGAATTTAGTTAAGGAACAATTGGCCGAGGGGCATACTGAACTAAGTACTTCTGCATGGAATTCCCCTGTGTTTGTCATTAAAAAGAAAAGTGGAAAATGGCACTTATTAACTGATCTTAGAGCTGTAAATGCTTGTATTCAACCTATGGGGACTTTACAATCTGGGGTTCCTAATCCAGCTCTTATAATCCCTACTTACAAATTGCGACATCTATTTGCTACCTTGGAAGGAGATTCAGATTTAAATAGTTCTCATCAATTATCCCCTGTAGCAGAAGAAGAATTGTCATTTGTAGAAAATAGAATTAGTGAAGCTCACCTTGATTGTATTGCACCCAATCTTCCACCTTTGTTGTGTCTTTTTCATACTCCCCATTCACCAACGGCCGTTTTACACCAAGATAATAATATTCTGGAGTGGCTGTTTTTGGCTAATAAAGCCATTAAGAAAATTCACCCATATATTGATAAATTTGCTGAATTAATTATTAAAGGACGACATCAAGCTCGTCAGTTGCTTGGTGCTGACCCTATAAAAATTATTACCCAATTATCTAATCAATACATTGAATCTCTGTTGGAAACTCATGAGGGTTGGTAAGTGGCTTGCACTGAGTATACTGGTTCTTTTTCTCAGCATTATCCTAGTAATAAATTATTTGCTTTTCTGCAACAATATTCTTTACTGAAATATAATCCTATTTCCTACACTCCAGTTAAAGGTCCCACCTTTTTTACTGATGCTTCAAGCAATGGAAAGGCTAGATACTGGACTTCAGACAATTCAAAAATTTCTCACTACCCATTTAAATCAGTACAACAAGGAGAACTTTTTGCCATTCTTATGGTTCTACAAGACTGGCCTCAAACCCCTTGTAATATAGTTAGTGATTCCCAATATGCTGTATATGTAACTAAATATATTTCTCAGACTTCTTTACCATTATTTCCTCAAACTCCTTTACAAAAATTATTTTCTTTATTATTTGTAACTCTTACTTCCCACACTGCCCCCTTTTTATCACTTATATCCGTTCTCATTCCAACGGGCTCTGGATGAGCACCAACTACATCATACTAATAGTTTAGGATTACAACGGTGATTTTACTTACTTGCTTTACAGGTATAAGAGTTCCTGCTAAACTAAAAACTGATAATGCCCCTGCATAAATTAGTTGCCTTCCTTTCTTTATACCATATTCGTCATTCCACCAGTATTCCATTTAACAGTCAAGGTCAAACAATTATTGAAAGAGACAATGCTACCTTAAAATTACAACTTTTAAAATAAGAAGGGGGAGATGGGTGAGATTCCCCAAAACATCAAATTCTGAAAGCCGTTTTTACTTTAAATTTTCTGAACCACTGGCGCCAATTACAGCACTCTGCAGCAGTGAAACATTTTCAACAGCCTTTAGAAAAGCCACAAAACAGTAATCTGTGGGTGTATTATCCTTCATTACAAGGGAAATATTTAAAAGGAAAAGTTTTACAATGGGGCCGAGGCTATGCTCTTGTCCGTACAGGTGCTGGAGACGAGTGGTTTCCATCTCGACGGTTGAAACAGTGCCATGGCAAAGAGGAGCCGATCCGAAGAGTTCCTGAAGGAATTCCAGGAGCTAAATCTGAATGCTCAGAGAACATTCACCAACTCGGCGTGTGGAACCCCCGACATGGGGACAACTGAAAAAGTTAACTCAAGAACCTGAAGGGGTTGTTCAACAAGCTGGGCATCCCAAAATCCCACTGACTTTATTCCTGGCTATGCTGGCTATTGTAAATTATCAGGTAACGGCTGGAGAATTTACATACTGGGCTTATATTCCTTTTCTACCCTTATATCAAGGTGTGGCCTGGGGAGACAGAGAAGTCCCAGTATTTACTAATGATACTGTTTGGATGCCATCGCCTTTTTTAAACCAGGATCCTGAATTAGACACTGGCACAGTAAATAGTTCATATCAATTTGGGGTTGAAGGGTTACCTATATGTCTTGGGGGTAGTCCACATTGTCTGCATCTTTCTCATGAGGCTTAGGCTGTTTGCTATAACCATAGTCATATCTCTGCCTTTACTATGATTATTGTGGCTCAAAGTTTTAAGTATAATCATACTGCAGTAGTTAATGAAACTCTGTCAACTACATTATCTTTATGCCCCATACCCGATGTGTCCGGAGGTGTTTCCCAACTAGAGTGGACTAGATGTAGAGGTAGTGGGCCACGATTGTTGTTAGAAGTAAAAGGGAAGAGTCGTAAATACCTTGTTACAGATTGGAGTGTACATGGAGATTTTCAGACTAAGTTCAGCCATGTCAACCTGCTTTGGCATAAAGGTAATCACAGCATTTCTGCAGATGGCAATGAAACTATTATTTGGCATGATGATGGTCTATCACCCCCTATGTCACATTTGGCTAATACCTCACAAATACAAAGTCATATTTGGAAGTTGCTAGCTGCTGGTAAACCAATGTTCACTTTCACGAGAAACATGTCCTTAAATCTTACTAATATTGCTAACCCTTTCCATATATCTTTGCATCAAAATAGTTCTAGATATGTTATTGCATGTGTAAGAAAGCCTTACTTGTTGTTGACAGGAATTTTTAAATGGGGTAATAATACAGGGGTAGTTAACTGTACAAACAATTGTACATTCTTAAGTTGTATAAATATTACTTGGTGGAATAATAATTGGAATGAGTCTCATTCCGATTTATATATACTAAGATCCAGAAAAGAAACCTGGCTACCTGTAAACTTAACACGTACTTGGAGTGAATCTGCTGGGGTTACTCAAATTTACAAGGTTATGCAAGATCTTGTCCACTGCAGTCGGAGGATGGTTGGAATCGTCGTGACTGTGGTGATAGGACTTGTAGCAATTGCTTCCACTGCCGCTGTTGCTGGATTAGCTCTACACCAGAATATACAAAATGCAGAATTTGTGCAACAATGGCATGAACAATCACATTTGTTGTGGCAGTAGCAACAAGACATAGATGCTCATTTGACTGAACGAGTGGATAATCTGGAGCAAGTGGTTTCTTGGTTGGGAGATCAGCTAACAGTGCTGCATACCCGAGCTTTGTTGAAATGTGATTGGAATACTACCCAATTTTGTATTACTCCTGTTCCTTTTAACAGCACTGTACATAATTGGACTGAGATAAAGAGACTTTTAATTGGTTATAATAATCTTTCCCTAGAAATACAAGAATTAACGCAGAACATTTCTGAAACATTTCACAATCAGTTACCGTTGCTGACTGGTGTAGATTTGATGACTGGTATTGCACAAAGTTTGACGTCTTTGAACCCTATGAGCCCTGTAAAAACCTTGCTGACCTCTGTTTCTAGCAATGTATTGATTGTTGTTCTTGCTTTTGTCATTTTCACAGTCTGCTGGAGATGGTGCCAAAGGGCAAACACCGAATCTCAGCGAGCCCAACATGTAATGATGGTTTTGAAAGAAATTCAAACTTGTAAATAAAGAAAGGGGAAATGTAGAGGACTATGTGCTTGCAAACAAGACGTTCGATAAGTCCTGCTCTTGCAAATGAAGCAGGGCGTTCCTGGTAAGTCCTGCTCTTGCAAATGAAGCAGGGCATTCCTTCCCTGCAAACAGGGAGGACAAAGGAGCCAGCTGCAAACAGCAGACTCTGGGGACTTGTTTATGTGTAAACATCTTGAAAATCCAGAAAGTCAGGGAAAGGTCAGAAAAACAACAATGTGTCTCGTGACTTGGTAACATTCCACAAATGACTGTATAAAATAAAGAGGAGTGTGTCATTCGGGGCGGCCGCAATGTTTTCTTGTCTTGTGTTGTCTTGTGTGTTCATTCCTCTGCTTAGGAAACACGCAGACCCCAACACTCTATAAATGGTGTAACCCTTTTAATTAACAGTATTTACCTGAGGACAGGACTCAGTGAGGTAAATATGATTTTATGTGGAGTCTTGCAATAAGTTTGTCTCCCAGCCTCCAGCCACTCCAGCCCTAATATACATATACCCTTTATACTTCTGGACCTTTTAAAGCATGCATCTGATCCTATTGTCACTGCTCAAAATCATCAATACTTTCCCTTCTGCCTGCAGAACAGATTCCAAATTCCTTAAACCTTCATTGAAAGGCCATTGTAGATTACAGTGTTAGATTAAACACAACATATATTTACAACCTCAGCAATCTCTATACATCTTTTCACTATCTTTAGGTATATGAGAGTCCTAGCTGTTCTACAAAACCTGACAGTGTCATTTGGCAAACATAGTAATTTTGGCTTTTATCCAGCTTGGCCCTGCTGGTTTTTTTTTTCAAGAGGTCTGAGTCTGCATTGGTTACCAAGAGTTTCTTAGTCAAGCCCTACCTATATGGCAGTCAGTAGGAATTTCTGCCAGAGTATGGTGAACCAATCATTGAGATTCTCCAGTCCATCATGGATTATTCAGTGAGAGAGTAAAAGCAGATGAAGCATCATCAATTTGCAACCATCTTAACCTAGAAACAAAAACACAGTAAAAAGGAAAGGACATTAAAAGAACCAACCAGCAAACAAAACAGCCAGTATTCCAAGTGAGATTTATTTTTTTATGTTCTATTTTTCTGTTAGTGGCCTTTTAAACTGCAAAATATAACTGAATATGAATTAAACTGTAAATACATAATTGACTCATTTATCTATTTTTCTCAGAGACAAAGGCATAGTGCTAGTTTTCTTTGAAAATATTCTAAACCATGCTAAAACATGTCCAGTTTACAACCGGCCTTTAGAATTTGTATAGGGCTGATTTTCTGCTTCAAAACGGATGCTATTTTATGTCTCTTCCAGCTTTACTAAAAAGGATTTTGTACTGTATGTTTATATCAGATCTAAAGCCCTCACAAAACATGAAGACCTAATTAAATGTAATCATTTTTGCTGATTCTCTGGACATGGTCCTAATGTAGATAAAATTAAGACCTCATTCATAGGAAAAGTTGGTCATTCATCCAGTGTCTACCTATGATCATTGTTGTCCATACACTGACTTAAAATTGCCCCTTCACGATTCATGACACAGCACTGTCAAAAACTTCACACGTATTTTCACACTCTCGTTCTGCTTGGATCCTCACTAAATCTTGTGAAGTACTCAGAGCAGATTCCGGTTTCACCTGACACACCAATGTAACTATTCTGAAGAGAAGTTTGGTATTCTCTAGCAAAATCAAAGATGTGCCCACCCTATGACCCAGCAATTCTAGGCATATGCACAACAGAAACTCATGTGCAAAAGGAGAAATGTTTAAGGATATTTTAGAACAAGAACTAAAAAAAAAAAAAAAAAAAAAAAAAAAAAAAAAAAAAAAAAAAAAAAGAAAGAAAGAAAGAAAGAAAAAAAAGAAAGAAAAAAATCCCAAATTGACAATTACCTAAAAAATTACAATTACATAAAAAAATGACAATTACATAAAAAAATCCCAAATTGACAATTCATTCTTTGGGAATATATACATTGTAGTACAGCCACGAAATGGCATTTTATATATCCATATGAAAAGGTCAAACAAAAATAGAATGAAAAAAGCAGGATACACAAATACTGGCATAGTACATGATATGGGTAAAAATTTAAAACATAAAAACAATATATATTTTGGGGATATATATATATATAGTGAAAAAATAAACTAGTAGGAAGGACATATCAACTACAGTTCAATGAAAATGGAAAAAAAATGGGGTTGGAATAAAATAAGAACTAAAAGTATCTCTCTTTTAAATTTCCTTTACAAAAAAAAAAAAAAAAAGGGACAAAAGAAGGAGAAGAGGCAGCAGCAGTAGCAGTGTGGCTTGGGAGTCAGACACACTGATTTAAGATGTGACTCCTCTAGGACCTTACAGTTACTTTAAACCCTTTCCACTCTCTGGACCTGTTTCATACGCTGTACAAATGAGGAGGGAGACTAGATAATCTCAAGGCCGGCACAGCTCTTAAATTCTGTTTTTCTGTCCTTACCACCAGTCCTTGTCTGTATATGCTTATGTTCTTAATTTCCATATACCCAGTTAAAAATCTTCTGTACATCTAAGTAACAAATTGGCATTTCCTCTCCTGGTACAGAATGTTATGGGCATTAAAAACTAAAAAAAAAAAAAAAGAAACATATTAGTTAATTTTTTTTTTTTTTTGTAAGTGCCAGAAAATGAAAGCAATATATTGACTAATAATACTGGACAAACAGAGGGAAGAGGCCTAAAGTCTCTCTAAATCCACAGATTCAGGACTGGCACAATGGCTCATGCCTATAATCCCAGCACTTTGGGAGGCTGAAGTGGGCGGATCATCTGAGGTCAGGAGTTGGAGACCAGCCTGGTCAACATGGTGAAACCCCGTCTCTACTAAAACTACAAAAATTATCCAGGCATGGTGGTGGTTGGTGCCTGTAGTCACAGATACTTGGAAGGCTGAGACAGGAGAATCACTTGAACCCTGGAGACGGAGGTTGCAGTGAGCCAAGATCACACCACTGCACTCCAGTCTGGGAGACAGAGTGAGACTCCATCTCAAAAAAAAACACCAAACTGCAGATTCAAATGTTATAATCATGATAAAGTTTTTGTTTGTTTGTTTCATTTTGTGATTTGGTTTTCCCCCTGTGGGTACCTTTATTCTTATGCATATCTTCTCTATATACTTTCAAAGGTGGCCAGCTAATGGTCCAGATTTACGACATTGTTAAGGTAAACTTTACCAATGGATAAAAAGTTCCTCAGCTTCAAATCCCCAAAACTACAGCTCTAAACTCCTTTATAATTCCTATCATGGCATAGATGAGCACTGCAGATATTAAGCTGGTTTCTGGATTTTATATTTATTTCCTATCTGCATTTTCCTGCAAGAGTAATATTCACTCACTGATTTACGGTAACATTTTTTTACACTTAAATATCCCATTGCATTTCACAAGTGTTTCTTTGTTCATTATATGACTAGAGCATCACAAAAAGCCTGCGAGGTGCATGGCTTGTCAGTACCATACCCCACCCTCAATTCCCTGTGCCTTTCATTTTGTTTCAGGAATTAATGGGTCCAAAAGGAAGATAAGTTGACTGACTTTCTCATGTCTCACAGGCAATAGATGATAGAAGTGGAGCAAGAAGGTTCTCCATTATCTGTTGCTTCCCCCGAGTTTGTTCACAATGTACAGCTAAGTGATGGGTGAGAAAACATCTTTGTTGTCCCGAGGCTGTCCAGAGATGGACACTTGACTCCATGGTTACTTAGAGAAGTACTACATCCTCTCAGGGTAAATGGGCTCACCCTGGACAGCATCACGGACCACCCAGGATCATGATGGCATTCTCAGGGCCAGAAGCAACATATGGAGAAATCCCTTATCCTGAATGCATCCAGGTCAGGCTTGAGCTATAACTTCTGCCCAGATTCAGGGGAGCTGGAGCAGGAAGTTTAGGGTCTGGTGTTGGGAGCCCAAGGTTGGAGTTCCAGCCCCACTGCTGATTGGCTTGGGGGATCTGGGAGACCTGCCACTTCCCTTCTCAGTTTCTTCTTGTGAGAAAAGGGAGGCAAACATCTGACCTCACAGAAGCACTGGAAGTTATCATCTGAAAGAATGGCCATAAGATTGTTACTGTCACCTCAGTTCTCTTCTCCAGTGCTTCTGTGGACCCTTGTGGTAAATCCCTTCTACTTGTCTTGAGAAGAAAATACCCAGGGCCAGCATTGCTTCTCTCAGCCAATCAGTTAGTGAAAAAGTACTTTCTGATGCCCCAGAAAGAACCTTGTCTGTGCTGGGCAATGTCTAGGATATGGAGAGGAATTCAATCACACAGCTGTTGCCTCTGAAGAGATCACAGAGAAGCTGTCATTCTGGGGAAACAAGAGGTACCAGTAAATACTGTAACAAAGGGATAAAGGATATAAGAGTACAAAGGAGTGATCAACTGACCAAGCTGTGGAATTAAGTAAAGACTTCAGATATGAAATGTTTAAGTAAGTCCTGTTTCCACCCAGGTAATGCAGTGAGAGGAAGCGCATTCTAGGCAGGAGAAACAAGTGCAAAAACCAAGAGACTTGAAACAACTTGGACTGTTGAAGGAAATGGCCTGAAATATAAGGACCAGGGAGTCGTAGTAAATAGTGCAGTAGTAAATAGTTAAGCTACAAAGGTAGAAAAGAGCCAGATCATGAAAGGCCTTGAACGCTGGGCTGAAAAAGTGGTCTTCATTCCAGGCAAATTATGTAATGCTCTCATGCAGTTTAGTGACCCCATTTGTCATGCAAAATTACAAACTGCATTTCCATTCTGTGAAACTCCACTTTAAAAGACATCATCAATTTCAGACAATACTGATATGTTAATATTTATTCCAAAACCTGCCTTTCCTTGTGCAGGGTGATAGTTTTTAACAGTCACTCTTGAGACATCTGTTCTTTTCATGCCCTCCAGCTGGTGGTACTCATGTGTGCCGGGTACTCACATTTTAGTGAATGAGGGGAAAAAGGAGAGTGAGAGAGAAGGAATAAGAGGTGAGGATTAGAAAACTTTGGGATTCTCTACTCTTCCCCCAGCCATCCCACTACTCTTCAGTTCTTTTCTCTCTTCCCATGCAGAATGGAATCTCCTAAAAAACAGTCACAATCTCATACAGGGTAGCTGATAGCATGCCAAGTGTCTGAGGTTTTGGAAAGAAGTGGGCCAAGTACCATTTGAATTACTGTATGGGTGAATCTGATAGTGTGTGCGCAGTGATTTGTCTACTTCAGTGTTTAAGCAAGGGAGGCCCTAAAACCAACGAACATCTACAGTTATCAACAAATATTCAGCAAATAATAAATCAACAGATATCCACGGGAATCAACAGTTTCAATAGACCTGAGTGAGTGCGACGAGCAAAGGCTCTGCAAGGTCAGTACTATGCCAGGGTGGGGCTTGACTACTGGGGACCCTGCTGAGGCCATCTGCATGAGAAATATTTTGTGTTCCATACTAAATGCGGGTAAGAAGAGGCAGATCACCGAATGATAGCATCTGGGTAGTGCTTGGCTATGTATGTGTAATACAGAGAACTGATATAATAGAGCCGTAGGTTAACTAGGGCTCTCCTTTCATTGGCCCTGACTTCCTTCTTTTATTTTAGTTTTTTAGAGATGGAGGTCTCACTATGTTGCCCAGATGAGACTTGAACTCCTGCACTCAGGGATCCTCTCACTTTAGCTGTACCAGCAGCTGGAACTACAGGCACACACCAGTGCAGCCCTCTAATTTCCTTCTTTAATTAGTCAACCAAGCTTTGAGTTAGGCATTCAGAGCCCACCTCCTCTCTCTCTCGTTCACGAAGACACTGTTTTGTGACACTTGCTCCATCCATTCCATTTGCTTTCTGCTGTGTTATAGGGTGCGAAGAGGAGATTAAAAAAATAACCTCTTACCTTCTAGATGTTTGCTGTTGGTCTCCTGGTCTCATTCATAACATTGGGGTGGGGTGAAGGAAACCATACTGTCCCTCAAAATCTTTCCAGCTTTAGAGATGTCTGAGGAAGAAGTGAGTCGCTGGTGCTCACACCGGTGGACACATTACTTTGATACAATGAAAAGAAAGTCATGTGTGGGTTCTTGGTGGTGCGCAGGTTTATTCAAAGGAGCTGAAAAGCAAAAAAATACAGTGGAGGAGCTAACATTTGAGATTAAGTGAAAAAAAAATTGTCACAAAGAGATTCATGGGGAGGAGGGAAACCAAAAAGGGCTTCCAAGACATCACACTCTTCGTTTACCTCCTACCTCACTGGTGGTGACGTCTCAGTCTCTTGTTTTGTCTCCTCTTCTCTCTGATCTCTTTAAGACCCAGGGCTCTGTCCATGGTCATCTGTTGTTCTCTATGTACACCCACTCCCTAGGGTGATCTCATACTGTCCCATGGTTTTAAATATCATTTACATGGAGAAATTTCCAACTTATGTATCCAGCTTAGTCAGACCTCTCCCATGAACTGCACACTCCAATAACTGCTCAACAGCCCCACTTAATGTCCTAAAAACACCTTCAAACTCAACTTGTCCAAAACTGATTTCCTAGCCTCTCCTCTTCCTAGCACCCATCCAAACCACACCCTTCTTCATCTCTATCAGTGGCAACTCCATCTTCCCAGTTGTTTTATGGAGCCATCCATGACTTCTCTCTTTCCTTACATTTGTGAGAAAATTCTACTTACTCTTCCTTCAAAATATACCCCCAATTTAAATACCTCTCACCATCTCCATTGTTACCTCTCAGATATCATAATCTCACACATAGAATACTGCGATACTCTAACTAGTTTCCCTGCTTCCTCACTTTCTCCTTTATAGCCCGTCCTTAAAACAGCAGAGAGATTTTTTAGAAATATAAGTCAGGTTAATTATCTGCTGAAAATCCACAGTGGGTTTGTGGACATGGGATGCAACACCCAGGTTATGCTTCAGTGATGGACTTATCATGCTGCTTCAGCTCTCACCCCCATTAGAGATTGCCTCAGCTGCTGAAAGCAACCTTGTCCAAGGCTACATCCCTTTCTGGGGCAGCCCACATACAAAGAGTGATTAGTGTAGGTGTTGAAAGGCCTGTAAATATTACTCCAACTCTGAAGGGCCATTCTAGTTCCAAAGCTTCCTGTGGGTGTGGCTGACACTGTCACTGAGTCTTTTTCAGAGCTTCACTCTCTTTGTGCTCCTGCTGCTTTCCCATTTATTCCCCAGGTATTGACCCCAAGGGCACTGCTTAATAAATTTTCTACAAGATTAACTTTGTTTCTGGGTCTGTTTCCTCGGAAAACCCAACTTGTGACAGGCTCCCCATTTCATACAGAGTAAATGCCAAGTCTTTACAATGCCTTATATTATTTAGAACCTTACTTCCTCTCTGACTTCTCCTATGTCTTTCTCCTTCACCTATGTAGCTCTAGCTAAATAAGCCTCCTTGTTAGTCTTTGAACATGCCAAAGACACACTTATCTCTTAGGCCCTTTCCTCTAGTAGTTCCTTTTGCCTAGAATGCTCTTTCTCTAGATATATGCTTGGCTCACTTCCTTCATTTATTTGCTCAAATATTACCTTCTCCATGAAGTCCACCCCAATCTCCCTATTTACCATGCTGACCTACCACTTCCCTTCCCTCTTACCTTGTTCTAATTTTCTTTTTTATAACAGTTATCACTTTTTGACATCCCACATAATTTACTTACTATGTTTTTTGTTTGTTTGTTTGTTTGTTTGTTTTTGGGTTTTTTTTTTAGTGTTAGCCTCCCCTTGCTTGAATGTAAGTTCCATGAGGCATCACTGAATTCTTTGTTCATGAAATATCCCAAATGCCTAGTTAAAGCGCCTGGAACAAAGTAGGCACTGAATACATTTGTTGAACAAACGAATGAATAAAGTAGATTTAACAGTAGGAACAAAGTGTGTGTAGAAAGAGGGTGATAGAGAGGGAAGAATATGAATGAGTCATGGAGAAAAATCACAGCTATGAATCACTTCTCCCTTGGTGCTACTGCTTCTTTCCCATTTCTTTATGCAAATATTAGGAAAAAATGATAATTAGAGCATTACTTGGCATCAAGAGACCTAGTTTCAGTCCAGCACTCTTACTAGCTGTGTGACCCTGGTTTCCTTTTTCTCTTTAAGCTTAATCTCCTTATCTGAAAAATGGAGGTAGTAACACTCAGCTTCCAGTATCCTGTGAAGATTAAGATGTACCCAGCACATACTAGGTGTCCAACAAATGTTTACTGACATTCCGACATCCTCCAAAGGCAAATGATTTAAACTAATAATGCAAATGTCTTGTAGCATGTGCTTGAAAATGTAACCAGAAAAATAGGTATACACATTCATTACATTATATGTGGCCTTCAACTTTATGTTATGTACCTGTTTCATAGATTTGGGGTAGAGGAAGAAATCTGCCCCATTTCCATTTAATCAGTGACCTCTTAGCTACTTTACTTGCTTTCTAGGATAGCAACAGAAAAACATATTTAAGGCCAGGCACGGTGGGACATGCCTGTAATCCCAGCACTTTGGTAGGCTGAGGCAGGCGGATCACCTGAGGTCAGGAGTTTGAGACCAGCCTGACCAACACGGTGAAACCATGTCTCTATTAAAAATACAAAATTAACCAGGTGTGGTGGTGCCTGCCTGTAATCCTAGCTACTCGGGGAGGCTGAGGCAGAAGAATTGCTTGAACCTGGAAGGTGGAGGTTGCA
>NC_045445.1:92470209-92485400 GCF_002776525.5 Piliocolobus tephrosceles | reverse complement strand
GCAATGAGCCAAGATTGGGCCATTGCATTCCAGTCTGGGCAACAAGAGCGAACCTCAAAAAAAAAAAAAAAAAAAAAAAAAAAAAAAAAAAAAAATTTAAAAACTCCCAAAAAAAAAAAAAAAAATACCAGAAAACAACAGAGGTATAGTGTTAGCTGTGCAGAACAGTAGAGAAGAATCACAGGCCCTAGGTTTCAATGTTAAACACATTACTGAATTAATAGCTATGGATAAATGATATCAGGTATTCCAGCCTTTCAACCTGTTTTTTTCTCTCTAGAATACTCCTTCCTCAAATCATTGCATGGGCTGGCTTCATTAGTTATTTGCTAATATCCACTCAGGCCTTCCTCTGAAAACCTTTTGCTGAAGTAGTTCCCTTATTTCACTTCATCTCTATCCATTGCTCTACTTTTTTGTTCTTCGTACAACTTATCACTCTCTGAAATTATACAGGTTATTTAGGTTATTTGTCTACATCTTTGTTGCTTTTCTCCCCTCTATGAGAATGTAAGCACCCTGACAGAATGGACAGTATCTATCTCATTCATCACTATTGGGCAAATGCATCAAAAAGTAGCTGAATGAATGAATGAATGACTGCATTCAGGATAATAACCCCGCTCTCTTAACTGTCCAGTAATGTTATAAAGATTAACGAGCTCTCTGGGAAAACAAACTCAGTTCTTAGCAGAGATTAAAAGAGCTATGTACATCCTAAGAATTATTTAAATAATTTCTTTCACATTTCAGTAATAGAATTTCTGGACCTATATTCACTAGTTAAATGTCACTGGAACATTGCTAAATATAAAGGTTAACCAAAAGGACATGTGGTTTACCCTCTTGAGAATTAAAGGGAATTCACCCTTATTAAGCATCTGTGCTGTACAATGCTACATGCTAAGGATATAGTTTCTCATATAACTCTAAACAGAACTGAGTAAAGGGTGTTACCCTCACTATCAGGAAGGGGAATAGACTCACAAAGATTAAGTAACTTGCTAGTACAGAGCTAGTAAAACCTGGAATTAATGTCCAATCAGCTGACCTTATTGTTTTTTTCGCTTATTCCATCCTTTCTTGAGGAGCATGTGGCCCTCAGATCTGTGCTTCTTAGGCCAAGATCAAGCATACCATCTCCATTGTTGAAATGGGCTTATTTGAAAACAGTGAAAGAAGAAAACAAAACTTTGCTAGTTTAGTCACTGGTTTTGTGAAATCCCAGTGGAGAGAGATGTGGGTAATTTGGAACTTTGTATGATTTGAAAAGCCAAGTTTTTTGCCCCAGATTAAGCTTAGTGAGAACAAGGGCAAGCAGATGGAAGACATATTAGGAAATAAGACAAGGGGCAAGAAAAATCTAATTTCCTAGATCAGTGTTTCCTAATCATTACTGATGATAAAGAATCACCTGGGGTATCTTGTACAGCTGCCCACAGGTCCCTTCCCAAGAGATTTTGATTCATTACATCTAAGATAGGGCTCAGCAATTTATATTTAACAATTGCTCCAGGTAAATCTTATCAGGTAAGTATAGGAAATAATAACTCTGACCTCACTCAATTGTCACTTATAAATCAGTGATTTTCAATGTGGGGTCCCACGACCAGCAGCATCAGTCTCATGTGGGAACTTGTTATAAATACAAGCCCGTGGACCCCACCCTAGACCTGCTAAATCAGAATCTCTGTAAGAGGGCCCCAGAAATTTGTATTTTAACAAGTTCTCAAGGTGATTCTGATGTGTACTAAAGTTTGAGAGCTACTGTACTAAATAATCTCTAATTATAGCCAATAATTAAAAAACTTTTGATTGTTCAACCCCCAGGTGCAAGAAGTTGCATAAGATGAAATAGAATGACCAGTTCAACCCCAAAAAAGGGCATCCCCCCAAGATATGCCTCCAAGGGAGAACGTCTCAGAGAACACAAAGAGGTATTTGACCAAAAGAGTCACTCAACTACTAGGATAGGTAGTCCTTGTCTAACAGGTTATGATATATGCTTTGGACCAGAAACTACTATGCATTGTTTCCTATTTCCTCCCTTTTTCAAATGGTAGTTTTGATTATATTTTTCTGGTTATCTCCCCACTACTGTATACTGGGTGTGTTGAGAAGAGTAGTTTATAATTTAAGTATAGTTGACCAGACTGCTAGGAAGATGGATCTAAAGATGGCTGCATATCAACTAGGGATCTTGAACTTACTGCTAAATGCAGTAACTGGATAAGACTTCAAGTTTTTCTCCTTTGGAGACATGAATTTATCACACCTATGTGTGGCATTTTTTGAAAGAGGATGTGTAGGAAGAAATGTGTCCATGGATGCTAGGTATTCAAATGAAGAAGCTATACTAGATATTTGTGATTGGTGAATAGCATTCATTCTTCATTTCCCCAAAGCCCTTGATTCTGCTGGAAATCCATCTGGTTCCAGAGAGATATATCCTAGGGCAGGGGTCCCCAACCCCTGGGCCACTGACAAATACTGGTCCATGGCCTGCTAGGAACCAGGCCGCACAGCAGGAGGTGAGCGGCAGGTGGGTAAGCAGGCGAAGCTTCATCTGTGTTTACAGCTGCTCCCCATCACTTGCATTACCACCTGGGCTCTGCCTCCTGTCAGATCAGCAGTGGCATTAGATTCTCATAGGAGCATGAACCCTATTGTGAACTGTGCATGCAAGGGATCTAGGTTGCATGTTCCTCATGAGAATATAATGCCTGATGATCTGTTGCTGTCTCCCATCACCCCCAGATGGGACGGTCTAGTTGCAGGAAAACAAGCTCAGGGCTCCTACTGATTCTACATTATGGTGAGTTATATAATTATTTCATTATGTATTAGAACATAATAATAGAAATAAATTGCACAATAAATGTAAGGCATTTGAATCATCCCCAAACCACCCCTTCCCCTCACCCATCCTGTCTGTGGAAAAACTGTTTTCCATGAAACCAGTTCCTGGTGCCAAACAACTGGGGACCACTGCCCTAGAGAGTTTAGGGATGGAACACATGACCTGCTAAGCCAATCAGTGTATTTCATCCCTGAGATTTTAGTGCTTGGTCAAAGTATCTGACCTAAACCAGCAAAGAATACATCATAGGACACAGGCTATCTATCTTTCTCTAGATTGGACTGCTGTAGCCTGGAACTGCTGGTCCAATTTTGCTACCATAAGAAAACACAGCCTGAGAATGAAACTGACACACAGAAGGAAAATCCTAAAGAATCATAAATACTGAGGCTGAGCCCCAATTCAAACTATGCCTGAAGCCCATCTGAGCTCTGGATTTTTTTCTTTTATTTGTATTGATCAATGCTTGGTAACTGTTGAAGCCTGTTTGAAATGGGTTTCCTGTTACATGCAGGCAAGTTCTGTTAGAAAAGGCAAATCAAAGCTATAAATATGAATTTGCATATGTCAGTAGATAAATAATTGTTCCTTTCGTTTCTGGATTAATTATATAGTACCTTAACTTTCCCCACAGCTTCAATGTAAATTGGTTTTCCTTTTAACTTCCCTCAATAAAAATATATTGGCCTCTCTCAAGAAGTTCCTCTCACAGAATATATTATGTTCACATATATTTCACATTCTACTATTGAGAAAAATTGGACTGGCAGAAATTGTGCATTGGTAGGGTCATGTAAGTTTTCATTAAACTGGGTTAGGGTTTGAAGGTTTGAATTAATTACACCTCCTTCCCTTCCAGATTATGAACCAATTAAAAAATATACACAGAAATCAAATAGGGATTAAGATATCAGCTTTAATATATTGTTCAGTGAAAAAAGCAAAATTCAGAACAGCATGTATAGTATGCCACCATTTGTGTAAAAAAAAAAAAACCTGATACACACATACCCACACACAATATGCTTGTAAACACATGGAATATCTCTGGAATGATACATAAGTAACTGGTAACAGTTGTTACTTTTTGAAAATGGGACGGGGGAACTGAGGCCAGGGGTGAGAAGGAGGAAAAGAGACTTACTTTTTAATTGTATACCCTTTTGTACTGTTTGACTTTTACCATAGGCATATGTTATTTTTCTAAAAAACAATTTATATATTAAAACTGTAAAAAAGAATAAAAATAAATACCAGCTTTATAGCTGATAGAGCTGGATTGGAGAATACGGCTTGGACCTGAGGCTGAAATGAACTTCTACCATAAGTCTAAGGACTTTGGGATCCCCCACCCCAAGGAGAGATAGTTGGGTCTACAAAGCAGATGTTTACCCAGCCATGTGGTGAAGGACTGCAGTTTTTCCCACATCTTGCTGTGTGGAACGAACTCAAGATCCAAGAGCCGCCTAAGCTGCCTATCCATTATAACCATTTTCTCAATCTCATCAAGTTATTCCTTCTCCCAAGCATAAGATTGAATGAGTGTAAGAGAAGATGAGTGGAACTTTCTTCCAAACATTTTTGAGAGATGCAAGTCTTTTCCTTTTCTTGAGTCAGGAGCATGGAGAGAGGAAGAGGATAGATCCCATCACACCCTTGTACATTTTCATTCTCTTAAGCCACAATGGTTAACACTCAAGACTCTGGTCAACAAACAGGGCTGTGGCTGTCCCCTTCCAGGGATACCAACAGTATCTTAGAAAAGTTCTGCTCCCATCAATGTAAGATTGGTGAGCAGTTCTGTTTTTGCCCCCAAGAGGCTCTGAAATAAGTCAAAATAGAACAGTAATTAAATTAACTCCAAGGCTACATTACACCCTAGGCTGAAAATTTGATCACAATTGTAGCCCTAATTTACAATTATGTCCAGCCATATTTCCTGACATAGCTGAAAACAATTATACAATGACCCCCAAAGATAGCATTAAAATACTCCAAATACAATATCAACAACATAATAAAAATGCCTTAGTTTGAACTATATGACCTCACCCCCACCCCATCAACTATTAAACTCCAAGGGAAAAAGGACTGCTCAAAATTAAATTTCTAATTCAAAGTCCAAAAGAATTAATGTCCAAAATTCTGCCTTTCCCAATTTCTCGTTTTTCTCATTTCAGCCATATAGATCTCACAAAGATGTCTGCCCAGATATGGGGTTCCTTCAGCAGCTGCAGCCTTGGCTGTCTTCCTCTTGACTGGGTGTAGTTCCTTCAGGACCTCAGGAGTTGAATTAATCTAACCCCACAATTGCATGTCATACATATTAAAGAGTCCAAAGGGTCAATAAGACATAAGATTATCACAATATCAACCTCACATCAAAAAAATTAGAAAGCACACTAGTCCCCAGACACTAGAACAGTTTTTTTAAGCAAATGTATGACCCCAGGACTTAGAACATAAGGCAATACAGACTCACATTGCTGTTGTCAGTCAAACATCATAGTAGACACTTAGTGGCATTACTAAGCAAAAGCAGACAGATAAAAACATAGGAGAAAAGAGAATATCTTCTTTGTTTCATCCTCAGCAGGATGCCAATCTCTGCCGGTAGTCTGGACTCCATGACCTGTGAACTTAAACTAATTTGGAAGATATCTTGCAGTACAGTCCCAATATGATTGTACTGCCTTGAGTCCCAGCCCCAAATGTGCAGAAGTCCATGGCCTTATTAGGCTGTTACTGCTAATGGAGCTTCTGTGAGAACCCCAGTGAGAAGGCATTGGTTTTGGCCAGGTGCTTCTCCCAAAAACCATACTTGTATTTCAACTTTTCTTTCCTAGGCTTTGGTTAACCTCCACCAATGCCTCTTTAATAATGGAAAGCTCAAAGGCCCTTCCATTGTTTACTTTTCTGCCACAGTAGAACTCACCCTTATGTGCATATGAGTTTCTTAGGGACAGCCAAGAAACAGGATAGAGTTAAAAATCAAAACACTAACAAAAATCTATTAGATTTCTATCTACCAATGCCAGCACTTAAAACGTGATTAAGCCTACAGATTACCTACCACTGACTGTGTTCCAAGTCCTGCTGGGATACCACAATAGATGAGCCCACCAGTCCCTGCAAGGAAGTATAGCCTGCTTTCAGCCATTCTTGGTTGTCACAAGTGCCTTGCCCACCTAATATGCTGGGACTCTGAAGTCTCCTAAGAATCAAATCTAAAACTTCTGAGTCTCTCTTAGCACAGCAAAGAAATCTGTATCTCAGCTTGATTCTAGGTTTCTGTTCTTTCATTTTGAGGTTCTGGACAGATCTGTCAACCCTTGCCAAACTCAGCCTTTGCCTTGTGACTGAGGACTCTAGCTACAGCCTGGCTTAATGCTCCTCTGGGCTGGCAAAGACCACTTGTGTTAAAGTCTGCCTGCACAGCTTGTATCAGTTAAAACCCACTCCACGTCTGCAGATACCAGCCAGAGCTATTGGAGACAAGAGAGACCCTAATGCCACTGATGACTAAAACCTTTCACTTAAGCTCCACCAGAAATCTGGATCTCTCCACTCGGAGTTTGGTCCCTAAATGCTTGTCTTCTTATCAGTTTTGCAAAATTTCTCAGCCTATGCTTAGGTACTAAAATGCAAAGTAATTACCTTCTTAATTCTAAAACAGTTGAGCAATAGGTGAAAGAATCAGAAAGAGCAAAATTATTAGCCTTACTTTTGGTACAGTTAGAATTGAGAATGCAACTTGAACAAGAGACCAAAATGGGCTTTCCACTCTTTCCCAAGTTAGATTTTTGAAGCCACCTGGGGGAGATTTGAGATTGCAAAGACACTTACCCAGCCAGTCACATGGGGTATCTCAGCAAGCTTCACACCTCAATGAGTGTAGAGTCCAAGTGCCAAAAAGAATGAGGTGAGAGGTGTTCAGCTACCTTTAATCTATTACCACCACCCAAGATAAAAAAAAAAAAGTATGAGCCAATGGATGTCAGGTTTTACCCTTCTCACTAATCAGTTAAATTGTGGACAGGAATCAGTGAAAAGGTTGGACAGATGGGCAAAAGGTTTCTTCCAAAAACATATGAGAGGGCAGAAGTTCCAATTTTTTGCCAAGCAAAACGTGCAAAAAGGGAGAAGATGGTTCTTACAAACTAGAAAGCAATCAAGACTTTTTGTGTCTACAGATTTAGAGTCTAGTATATTTGGCAAATTTCAAGATGACCTCTAAGATGTTTTTACCAAATCGTAGACATAGATATGGAAATCATCATCAAATTTGATGAAGTACACAGAGGGTTTTGCTTCTACCTGATGAATGACCATGCCAGTTCTCTTGCAGCCATCGTCTTTGGCATATTCCACCTGTTTGCCTACCAGGCTGTCTATGACTTCTCCTGGCTCCCTCTCTGCGGGAGGAGAATCATTGGAATCTTGAAGGATGCGGAGGTCACCGTCTTTATAATCATCTAAGAGCTGGTACATATATAATACAGGATCTTTCTCATAGGTAATGTAAAACCATGTGTTCATGACAGGTGCCTGAGCTAAGACCATCCCCCTCCATTCATTTTTGGAACCTTCCTCTGTCTCAAAAATATGTTCCACTGCTTTGCCAACCATTATTTCTGCCAAGTGTGTATCACTGATTCTAGATGATGCAACTCTATTAGGAAGGACTTCAAGTGATGACACTCTTTCATCTCTGTGAAGTTCCAATCCATAAACACAGTCAAATCCATCATATTTGATAAGATACAGAGAGGGATTTACAGGTACCTGATCCAGAACGGTTCCTTTCCACTGTGTTAGAGGTTCATCTCCATCTTTCCATCCGTGCTGAATTCTACAGCCCACGATGTTCCTCTGAGACTGGGAGGTGGGTCGGCTCCTATGCTTCTTGTGTGCAGCCTTCCTCTTCATCATGGTAACAGACACGCTGCTGTGGCCAGCGCCTGTCCCAGACCGCTGCCCTGCAGCTGCCTTTCCAAACGGGGTCTTCATGCCTGCGTGGAGGAGCACAGTTGCCAGGTGGACTGAGAAAGGAAATTAACAAAATCAGTGCATAACACGGAGACCTTTTTCTCCTAATCAGCGCACCCCGTACACTCACGCCCGTTTTTCCCGAAAGCTACATAGCAAAGCTGGAAATCAAGGCACCCTGGCTGAGTGCCTGCAGTAACCTTCCTCCCCAGCTCAGTCTGGCTACGCTGGAGCAAGAGATCTGCGGTTCGGTGAAATAGGAAGCATTTCCCCATTCCCCTCGCCCTGCTTCCAACACTACCCGGCCAGGAGGCGCAGATTCCCCACCGTCCCGGATTGCGGGCCTCAAGTGCCCAAATCGGACACCTCGCCGTTGCCTCCGCAGTGAGCCTATAGAGAAGGAATATCAGCGGGCTAGCAGCCTGGTGCTTGCAAAAGCTGGGAGAGGATGATCCGTAGGCAAGGAATGTCTCTAAGAGGGCGGCGGGGCAGGCGAAGAGGACCGTGGTAGCGTCCCTTGCTCTTGGCTCCTGCGTCCTCCGCCTTCCTGTTGGCTGTGGCGGTGGCGGTGGCGGTGGCGGTGGCGGCGGCGGCGGCGGCGGCCGCAGCCCCTCTGCCACTTCAGACTCGCTCTAATCGCTGCCGCGCCGCAGTCTCCTCCCTCGTTTTCTAGCGCAGCTTCCGGCCAGTAGAGAGGCCTCCCCTTCCTGCCAAACACCGCGTGGCGCTCCTCCCCCACCAACCTCTACTACAGCGCTGGGCGTGGAAGGTGCTCTTAGGCTGTCAGTCCCTCAGCTTCCCCCAGATCAGAAGCTGGGGATCCCACAACCACCTCTCTCTCACTGCATAGGTTTACCCCCCTGGCTTAGCACACCTCCCTCCCCCAACCTCACCTCAACTCTCAGCGCCCCTGCCCCATCTGCTTTCCACCTTTCCGGAATTGGCCCTTTCCTTTCCCCTCCCTCCCCGCGTCCCCCCACCCGCCATTGAAGGGGATTTGTTGTAGGACGAGAGAAACGCGTTAGTGCTCAGTGTTCAGGCTGCCATCTTGACCCAATCTACGTAATTTTTACTGACTTGTCATTTCCAGACTTAACTTCTTGAGGATTTCTTTTCTTTTCCCCAATTGCAAAATAATTGCATGCACAATATTGACACTGTAAAATTCAGAAAATTGGCATGAAGAGAAAATAATTAACTGTAACCGGCCTCCCATTTTCCAGGGCTCACAGTGAAATAACACTCAGGATTTCCTTTTCCTTTTTTCTAAGCTCTTACAAAGCTTGGATAATTTTGCATACGCACTTTCATGCCCTGCCTATTTGCATATAGAATAAACATTTGCTCAGTTTTTTAGATATTTTCTGAGAACATGTTTTGTAGTAGCTTCATAAAATTCAGCATTAGGATTTTTCATAATTTTGCCGTTGCCTCCTATCTTCAGACGTTTAATTTTTAAATACCTATAAATTGTGCTTTTGCATGAATTATTCTGTTCACTTGAACAGAATAACCTAGACACTAAACTAAGAACAATTGCTATAATTAAAACAGGAATTTGTGAGATCATAAATCTGTGGAGAAAGACATTTTAGAAATGATTCCATCATTTTTATCGTTACAGCCATCCTAGTGGGTATGAAGAGGTATCTTACTGTGGTTTCAATTTGCATTTCTCTAATGACTAATGAGAATGAGCATCTTTTTGTGTGCTTGTTGGACATTTGTGTATCTTTGGAGAAATGTCTATTTCAAGTGCTTTATTCATTTTTTAATTGAATTGTTTGTAGCAGGGCTGTTAATTGTTCTTTTTAAATTCTGGATAGGAGAACCTTACCAGATTTATGATTTGAAAATATTTTATCCCGTTTTGTGGCGTGTCTTTTCACTTTCTTGATAGTATTTTTGATGCACAAAAGCTTAAAACTTGGTTGTGCTTTTGGAGTCACATCTAACTAAACATGGCCAAATCCAAGTTCATGAAAATGTACCCCTATATTTTCTTGTAAAATGTTGTTTTTAGCTCTTATATTTATGTCTTTGACCCATTTTGAGTCAATTATTACATATGGTGTGATGAAGACATGGTGTGATGAAAGGGGACCAAATTCATTCTTTTGCACATGGATATCCAGTTGTCTCAGCACCTTCTGTTGGAGAGACAATTCTTAGCTCATTTAATTGTCTTGGCATACTTGTTGAAAATCAATTTACTACAGATGTATAGGCTTATATCTGGACTCCTAATTCTATCTCATAGAATTTTATGCATAAACCACATTTTTTATTTATCTTTATGCAAGAACCACATTTATTTTTTGATTACTGTAACTGTGCAGTATGTTTGAAATCAGTAAGTGTGATTTCTCTGAAAATATTATTAAGATTTTATTGGCTACCCATGGTCTTTTTTTTTTTTTTTTTTTTTTGAGACAGAGTCTTGCTCTGTCCCCCAGGCTAGAGTGCAGTGGCACGATCTGGGCTCACTGCAGCCTCCGCCTTCTGGGTTCAAGCGATTCTCCTGCCTCACCATCCTAAGTACTGGGGTTACAGGTGTGCGCCACCATGCCCAGCTAATTTCATGGTCGCTTTTGACTCCATATGAATTTTAGGATTGTCTTTTCCTTTTCTGAACAAAAGGACCATTGGGATTTTGATAAGGGTTGCACTGACTCTGTAGATAAACTTGGGGAGTATTGTTATCTCAACAATATTGCCTTACAATCCCTGAACACAGAGTTTCCAGAGGACATAATTTCCCACGAACAGAGTTTCCTATGAACACTGGGTATCTTGGAATTTATTTAGATCTTCTTTAAATTCTTTCAGCAATGTTTTGTAGTTTTGGTTAGATTTATTTCTAAGTTATTTTATTCTTTTTGATGCTATGGTAAATGGAATTGTTCACTGTGATGTTGTGAAATATATATTTACTCTTTGATCTCCTTTTCTGGCATACAGCCCCTAAAACCCTTGAAGTATCCTGAGCGATAAGAGTGTCTTTTGTATGCTAATAAGATGACTGATGATTGGCAGACCCTAGATATCTTCTGGATGTGGACTGTTCACTGGAAAGACCAGGGCATGATTAGAAGATTGGAGCAGAGAGGAGTTAAAGGTTGAATCGATCACCAATGGCCAATGATGTCTACATAATGAAGCCTCCATAAGAACCCAGAATAACAAGTTTAAGAGAGCTTTGGGATAGCTGTACACCTGGAGGTTCCTGAAGGGTGCCTCACTTGAACAGGGCATGGAAGCCTGGTGCCCCATTCCACATACCTTGCCCAATCTATCTCTTCCTTCTGGGTGTTCATCTGTATCTTCTGTAATATCCTTTCCAATAAATGGGTAAATGTAAGTGAAGTGTTTCCCTGAATTCTGTGAGCTGCTCCAGCAAATTAATTGAACGAGAACCCTGATTTATAGTACAGATCATAACCTGTAACTTGTAATTGGCATCTAAAGTGCAGGGCAGTCTTGTGGGATTGAGCCTTCATGCTTTTTAAGCATTGATACTGTATCTTGTCTTAGTTCAGGCTGTTATAACAAATTACCATAGAATGAGTGGCTGAAACAATAAACACATATTTCTCACAGTTCTGGAGGCTGGAAAGTCCAAGATAAGAAGTATGGGCCAATTTGGTTCCTGACGATAGGCCCTCTTCCTGTTTCCAAATGGCTGTCTTCTCATTGTACCCTCACATGGTGGAGAGCAGAGAGAGAGCTAGCTCTCTGGCCACCTCATATAAGAGCACTAGTCCCATCCATACGGGCTCTGCCCTAATGACTTAATTATCTCCCAAAGGCTCCACCTTCAAATATTATCACACTGGAGATTAGGCTTTAACATATACATTTAGGAGGCAGGGCCACAAACATTCAATCCATAGCATATCCTGAAATTTGACTGAATCCTTTTAATTGTTTCAGTACTTACTAATGGATTCCTTAGGATCATCTCTATATACAATGGTATAATCAGCAAATAAAAATAGAATTATATTTTCTTTTCTAATATGGGTAACTTGTATTTATTTATTTTCTTGCTCAGTTGCCCTGTCTAGAACCTACTGCAGTACAATGTTGAATGGAAATAGTGAGGGGGCATTCTTGTCCTCTTCTTATACTTAGGGGGAGCAGTTTTAGCCTTTCACTGTTAAATGTGAATTTAGCTCTGTTTTTATTCATATGTTTCTCTTATCTTGAAAAAGTTACCTTCTATTCCTAGTAACTTATTATTATTATTAGAGGGTGTTAGATTTTGTCAAATGCTTTTTTGAGTCAATAGAGATAATCATTTTTTCCCTTCATCCTATTGAGGTATATTATTTTTATTATTTTTATAAGATTTTTTAATTGGACTAAGCTATACTATAACATAAAATTACCACTTTAAGAGTACAATTTAGTGGCAGTAAGTACATGCACATTGTTGTGCAATCACCATTATCCATTTTCAGAACTGTTTTGTTATCCCAAACATAAAATACATACCCATTAAAAAATAATTCCCTATTCCTCCCTCCCTCAGTCCCTGGTAACTTCTCTTCCTTGGTGCCTCATACAACTGAAATCATACTATATTTGTTCTTTTATGTCTATTTTCACTTAGCATACTGTCTTCAAGATTCATTTATGTTATAGCATTTATCACAATTTCATTCTTTTTTAAGGCTGAGTAATATTCCATTGCACCTATATATCACATTTTGTTTTTCAATCCATCTGACAATAGACAAAATGTTGTTTCCACATTTTGGCTATGTGAATGATGATGCTGTGAACATTTGTTTACAAATATTTGTTCAAATCTCTGCTTTCCTTTCATTCGAGTATATACTGAGAAGTAGAATTACTGGATAATACGATAATTTAACTTTTTGAGGAGCTGCCAAACTGTTTTTCACAGTGGCTGTACCATTTGACATTCTCATCAGCAATGCACAAGTATTCCAAATTCTCCATATCTTCATTCACAGTTTTTATGTATTTATTTTTGTAATAGTCATCATAATGAATGTACGGTGGTACCTCATTGTATTTTTGACTTGCATTTCATTAATGATTAGTGAAATTGAGCATCTTTTTATTCTTTTATTGGCCATTGAGAAATACCTGTTCAATCCATTTGCCCACTTTTTAGTTGGTGCTTGTTTATCATCATTAAGTTGTGGGAATTCTTTGTATATTCTGGATATTAATTTCTCATTGGATATATAATTTACAATTTTTGTCTCATTCTGTGAGTTGTCATTTCATTCTGTTGATGGTGTCCCTTGATGCATTTATTTTAATTTTAATAGAGTCCAATGTATCTCCTGTTTCCATTCCTGTGCTCTTTGTGTCATACCTGATACATTGTTGCAAAATCCAATTTCATAAAAGTTTTCTCTCGTGTTTCCTTCTAACAGTTTTACAGTTTTAGCTCTTATGTTTAGGTCTTTGGTTCATTTAAGACAGCATAGTGTAAGGTATATGGTGTATATGATGTAAGGTAAGGGTCCAATATCTTTCTTTTGCAAGTGTCCATGTAGTTTTCCCAGCATTGACTATTAAAAATATTTTTCTTTCCTCATTTAATAATCACAGCATTCTTGTCAAAAATCACTTACATAAATAAGCAAGAGTCTACTTCACAACTCTCTTTTATTCCATTAGTCTATATGTGTGTGTTTATACCAGCAGCACACTGATTTAGTGCTGTAGCTTTGTAATAAGTTTGAAATCAAGAAGTGTGAATCCTCTTTGTTCTTTTTGAAGAATTTGTTTTCTTTTGTTTTGTTTGCCTATTGCCTCTTGTGGTTCCAAAGGAATTTTATAAAAAGTGTTTAAATTACTTTAAAAACCTTGAAACCTTGTTAAGATTTTGATAGGAAATTCATTGAATCTGTAGATAGCTTTGGATAGTATTGTCATCCTGAAAGACTTCTTTTAACATTTTTTGTAGGGCAGGTGTAGTGGTAATGAACTTTCCTGACTTTTGTTTGCCTGGGAATATCTTAATTTCTCCTTCGATTTTGAAAGACATTTTTGCCAGATATTGAATTCTCAGTTGAAAGATTTTTTTTCTTCATCAGTCTGTCATCCAATTGCCTTCTGACCTTTAAGATTTTTGCTGAAAAAATTGGCTGAAAGTTGGAGGAGAGAGGTGGAGCAAGATAGTGGAACAGGGCTCTCCTCTGATTGTCCCCACACAGAAACATCAATTTGAACTATTTACAAACTAAAATATCTTCATAAGAACAAAGAAAACCAGGTGAGATGTCACAGTACCTGGTTGTAGCACAACAGTAAGAATAGATGCGTTGAAGAGGGTAAGAAGGACAGTTTTACATTATCCACATCACCTCTAAAATAACTGCAGGCAGCACAGTATAAAAATATGTAACATCTGCTTGAAGGAAAGAGAGGGAAATGAGTACGGGAATTGCCTAGGACCAATTCCAGTCCCACTACAGTAAAACCCAGCACGAGACAGGTCCCATGGCTCCCGACTGTAGGTCAGTACCCATAGATTGATCTTCCAGCCTTGCCATGGTGCCAGGTGGGACCCCAGATCTCCAGACTTCAGGCCTGTGAGGTGCACTTGCTCTCTGACTCACTCCAGTGCCATGATAGGTAGAGCAGACCCAGGCTTTGGGCATCCCCCAGTGCCACACTGCCTGTAATGGCTCCAGGGTTTCATCATGCCCCAGAATCATGCTCACCCAACTGGCCCTGGGCATCAATAAAACACAAGATGACCTGCCCAGAATCTCTGGACAGGCTGATAGTGGAAGGGTCTTCCAAAACAAAGCCAGTCTGTGAAGACTGGAGTCAGTACCTACTTCTTCAAATGTGAAGACATCAGGGAACAGCCACAAGGATCAAGAGCAATCAGGGAAACATGACATCATCAAAAGGACAAACAAAAATAGCGGAGACTGAAATGGAGATGTGTGAATTACCTGAAAAGAAATTCAAAATAACTGCTTTTTAAACTTAATCATGAAGAAAAACGCTTTTTAGGAGTTATATTATTCAGTGCATTATTTACAAAATATAATCAAGTCTATGGTAAAATGAATTTCTAATTCAAAAGAATGCTGTTATCCGTGTTTAACATTTTCCCTATAATAATTACTATTTAGAAATAATTATGGTTAAGAATGATGGTTTCCAGCTGCATCCATGTCCCTACAAAGGACGCAAACTCATCCTTTTTTATGGCTGCATAGTATTCCATGGTGTATATGTGCCACATTTTCTTAATCCAGTCTGTCACTGATGGACATTTGGGTTGATTCCAAGTCTTTGCTATTGTGAATAGTGCCGCAATAAACATACGTGTGCATGTGAT
>NC_045445.1:92428173-92455209 GCF_002776525.5 Piliocolobus tephrosceles | reverse complement strand
AAAGTCAGGAAACAACAGGTGCTGGAGAGGATGTAGAGAAATAGGAACACTTTTACACTGTTGGTGGGAGTGTAAACTAGTTCAACCATTATGGAAAACAGTATGGCGATTCCTCAAGGATCTAGATCTAGATGTACCATATGACCCAGCCATCCCACTACTGGGTATATACCCAAAGGATTATAAATTATGCTACTACAAAGACACATGCACACGTATGTTTATTGCGGCACTATTCACAATAGCAAAGACTTGGAATCAACCCAAATGTCCATCAGTGACAGACTGGATTAAGAAAATGTGGCACATATACACCATGGAATATTATGCAGCTATAAAAAAGGATGAGTTTGCGTCCTTTGTAGGGACATGGATGCAGCTGGAAACCATCATTCTTAGCAAACTATCACAAGAAGAGAAAACCAAACACCGCATGTTCTCACTCATAGGTGGGAACTGAACAATGACATCACTTGGACTGGGGAAGGGGAACATCACACATCGGGGCCTATCATGGGAGGGGAGGGGGGAGGGATTGCATTGAGAGTTATACCTGATATAAATGACGTATTGATGGGGGCTGACGAGTTGATGGGTGCAGCACACCAACATGGCACAAGTATACATATGTAACAAACCTGCACGTTATGCACATGTACCCTAGAACTTAATGGATAAAAAAAAAAAGAAACCATAAAATAAATATGTAAATATATATGTATGTGTATATATATATATATATATATAGAGAGAGAGAGAGGGAGAGACAGAGAGAGAGATAGAGAGAGATATGGAGTTTTGCTCTGTCACCCAGGCTGGAGTGCAGTGGCACGACCTCAGCTCACTGAAACCTCTGCCTCACGTGTTCAAGCGATTCTCCTGCGTTAGCCTTCTGAGTAGCTGAGATTACAGGTGGATGCCAGCATGTCTGGCTAATTTCTGGATTTTTAGTAGAGATGAGTTTCGCTATGTTGGCCAGACTGATCTGGAACTCCTGAACTCAGGTGATCTACCCTCTTCGGCTTCCCAAATTTCTGGGATTACAGGCATCAACCACTGTGCCTAGCCAGAATATTTTTCAATATTTTGGTGTTCTCTTCAATTTCTTTCATCAGCGCTTTATAGTTTTCATTATAGAGATCTCTCTCTTTGGTAAATTCCTAGGTATTTAATTTTTTGTATGGCTATTGTAAATGGGATACTTTTTTTTTTAAATTTCTTTTTTGGATTGTTTACTGTTGGCATATAGAAATGCTACTGAATTTTCTATGTTGATTTGTGACCTGCAACTTTAATTTAATTTTAATTTTTTATTTACTTGTTTTTTTATCCCTTATATGTTTTTTGGTTTGAAGTTACTGTGAGGCTTGTCTTATAACCCATTATTTAAACCTGATAAATACTCAACACCTTTTGCGTAAACAAACAAGCAAAAAGAAAAGTAAGAAAAACTCTATGCCTCAACTTTGCCCCCCACACTGCCACTTTTTGACTTTTTGTTTTTTCTATTTCCATCTTCTTGTACTATGTATTGAAAAGTTGTTGTAGTTATTGTATTTGCTTGGTTCATCATTTAGTCTTTTTACATAGGATAAGAGTCATTTATGCACCATAGCTACAGTGTTATAATATTCTGTGTTTTTTGTGTACTTATTATTAGCAGTGAGTTTTGTACCTTCAGTGATCACTTTTTGCTCATTAATGTCCTTTTCTTTCTGATTGAAGTACAGCCTTTAGCATTTCTTGTAGGACATGTCTGGTGTTGATTAAATCCCTCATCTTTTGTTTGTGAGGGAAAATCTTTATTTTTCTTTCATGTTTGAAGAATAATTTCACCAGATATATTATTCTAGGTTAAAAGTGTTTTTCTTCTTCTTTTTTTTAAATCAGTACTTTAAATATGTCATGCCAGTCTCTTTTTAAATCGATGTTGACCAGGTTGGCCTCGAATGTGTGGCCTCACCTCCCCAAGTGCCAGGGCAACCGGCCTGAGCTACTGTGGCTCCCAGTCATGCCACTCTCTCCTGGTCTGTACAGTTTCAACTGAAAAGTCTGTTGCCAGACATATTAGAGTTCCACTGTGTGTTGTTTCTTTTCTTTTGCAGCTTGTAGGATTCTTTATCTTTGACCTCTGGGAGTTTGATTATTAAATGCCTTGAGGCAGTCTTTTTTGTGTTAAGTCTGCTTGGTGTTTTATAACCAATCTTCTTATACTTTGATATTGATATCTTTCTCTGGGTTTGGGAAGTTCTTTGTTATTATCGCTTTGAATACAGTTTCTACCCCTATATTTTTCTCTACCTCCTCTTTAAGGCACATAACTTTTTTTTTTCCCCCAAATAGTGTCTCGCTCTGTCACCCAGGCTGGAGTGCAGTGGTGTGATCTCGGCTCACTGCAACCTCCACCTCCCGGGTTCAAGCGATCGTCCTGCCTCAGACTCCCAAGTAGCTGGGATTACAGGCATGTGCCACCATGCCCAGCTAATTTTTGTATTTTTAGTAATGACAGGGTTTTACCGTGTTGGCCAGGCTGGTCTCAAGCTCCTGATCTCAAGTGTTCTGCCTGCCTTGGCCTCCCAAAGTGCTGGGATTACAGGCGTGAGCCACCGTGCCTGGCCCAGTGATTCTTATACTTTCCCTTTTGAGGCTATCTTCTGGATTCTGTAGGCATCCTCTATTGTTTTTTATTCTTTTTCTCTTTTGTCTCCTCTGACTGTGTATTTTCAAATTACCTGTCTTCAAATTCACTCTTTCTTCTACTTGATCAATTCTGCTATTAAAAGACTCTGATGCATTCTTCTATATGCGAATTACATTTTTCAGCTCCAGAATTTCTGATTAATTCTTTTAAATTATTGTAATCTTTTTGTTAAGTTAAACTGATAGAATTCTGAATTCCTTCTCTGTTATCTTGAATTTCTTTGAGTTTCCTCAATACACCTGTTTTGAATTGTCGGCCTGAAAGGTCACATATCTCTGTTTCTCCACAATTGATTCCTGTTGCCTCATTTAGTTCATTTGGTGAGGTCATGTTTCCAGTGTTAATGCTAGTACATGTTCTTGGATGTGTGGGCATTGAAAATTCAGTTATTTATTGCATTCTTCACTGTCTGGGCTCATTGATCACTGTCCTTTTTTGGAAGGCTTTCCAGATATTTGAAAGAACTTGGGTGTTGTGATCTACATTGTGTCTGCTTTAGGGGGCATGCCCAGCCCTGTAACACTGTGATTCCTGCAGACTCATAGAGGTACCACCTTGACAATCTTGAAAGAATTCCAGGATAATTCTATGGATTACCAGGCAGAGACTCTTTTTTTTCTTCCCCTACTTTCTCACAAACAAAGTCTCTTGCTCTATTCTGAGCCACCTATAGCTGGGAGTGGAGTGACACAAATAGCACTGTGGCCACCAGCACTATGACTGCACTGGGTAAAACCTGAAGCCAGCACAGCACTGAGTTTCACCCATAGGCCTGCTGTAACCACTCCCTGGACACTGCCTATGTTTGCCTGGGGCTCTACAATTAGCCAGCGGCAAAGCCAGCTAGTCCTGTGTCATTCCCTTCAAGGTGGTGAATTCTCCTAGGCCCTAGGTGGGTCCAGAGATGCTTTCCAGGAATCAGGAACTAGGAACAAAAGCTTTAGAATTCTACCTGGTGTCCTATTGTACTGTGGCTGAGCTGGCACTCAACCTACAAGATGCAGCTCTTTCCACTCTTCCCTCCCCTTTCCAAAGGCAGAGAAGCCTCATCTGGTAGCCACTGTTACCACAGGCCATGGGAAGTATTTCCAGACTACTACCAATGTTTCTTTGAGACCTGAGGCATTTTAAGTCAGCTTGTAGTGAAAGCTGCCTGGCATGGTACTCATCCTTCAGGATAGTGGGCTTGCCTCTGGCCCAAGGCAGGTCTAGAAATGCTGCCTATCATGGAATCAACCCAAATGCCCATCAATTATAGCCTGTATAAAGAAAATGTGGTCCATATACACCATGAAATACTATGCATCCATAAAAAGGAATGAGTTCATGTCCTTTTCAGGGACATGGATGAAGCTGGAAGCCATTATAATCAGCAAACTAATGCAGGAACAGAAAACCAAACACCACATGTTCTCGCTCATAAGTCAGGTTGAACATTGAGAACACATGGACACAGACAGGGGAACAACATACACCAGGGCCTGTTGGGGGGTGGTGTGAGGGGAGGGAACTTAGAGGACGGGTCAATAGGTGCAGCAAAGCACCATGGCAGACATATACCTATGTAACAAACCTGCACGTTCTGCACATGTATCCTCTTTTTTTTTTTTTTTTTTTTGAAGAAATAATAAAGAAAAAGAAATTCTGTCTAGGAGTCAAGTCCTGGAACTCGGGACCCCAAGAGTCCACTTGATGCTCTACTGCCCTGTTGCTGTGGTAATAACCAAGGTGTAAGACACAGTCCCCTTTAATTTGCCCTTTGTTTTTCTCAAGCAGAGTTTCCTCAAATAGCCACCACAGATAATAGTGTGCTAAGTCTCACCTGGAGTCATCACGTCTCAGAGGCTCACTTAAGATTCTTGATGTAGTACCTGGGTATCAGTGTCAAAGGTGTTTGAACCAAAGTGACTCCATCTTGAATAGGGGCTGGGTAAAATAAGGCTGAGACCTAGTGGGCTGAATTCCCAGAAGCTAGGCGTTCATAGTCACAGAATGAGATAAGAGGTTCACAGAAGATACAGGTCATAAACACCTTGCTGATAAAACAGGAAGCTGGCCAAAACCTGCCAAAACCAAGATGGCAAATGAAAGTGACATCTAGTCATCCTTATTGCTCATTACATGCAAATTATAATACATTAGTATGCCAAAAGATGCTTCCAGCAGCACCGAGACAGTTTACCAATGCCAGAGCAACATCTGGAAGTTACCCTGTATCTTCTAAAAAGGTAAAGAACCCTCAATTAGAGGAATTGCCTATTCCTTTCCGAGAAAACTAATGAATAATTCATCCCTTGTTTAGCATATAATCAAGAAGTAACTAAGTGTACTCAGTTGAGCAGCTCATGCTGCTGCTCTGCCTGTGGAGTAGCCGTTGTTTATTCCTTTACTTTCTTAAACTTGCTTTCACTTTACTCTGTGGAATAGCCCTGAATCCTTTCTTCTGCAAGGTCCAAAAACCTCTCTTGTGGTCTGGATCGGGATCTCTTTCTGTTAATATCACTGCTGGTTATTCAGGGCCTTAAAACTTTTCAGTTAGCAGACAATAAATGCTGCTAGAACTAGGCATTTCTCTTCAAGGCAGCAGGTTCCCTCTCTCCCAGGGTGTGTTTAGAAATATCATCCAGGAAATAAGTCCTGGAAACTGGGTTTCATGATCCATATTGGTGCCCTATCCTGCTGTGGCTGGGCTGGTAGTCAAGATGTAAGACAAAGTCCTTCACACTCTTACATCTCCCCTTCTCAAGCAGAAGAAAGGAGTCTTTTGGGAGCCATGAGCTGTGTAACTTGGGGTTTGGGTAGGAGTGATGCCAGCACTCCCTTAGCAGTCCAAACCTGTGTATCAGCAGGTCACCTAGCCCCCCCACCACATCAGTTCACTGATTCTGGGCCCAGTTCAGCACTGGAACTCGCCTTAGAGTTTCAGTCCTTTCGGCCTAGACTTCCTTTTAAGTTTACTTAGTCATCCAGAGTAGTTTAGCCCATAGTGATGAGGTTTGTGGAAACTCAAGTTCAGACTGCTGGTATTAGTGATTCTCTTCTAGCTAGGGCTGTTTTAAGTGCTCCCTCTGTGGGTGGACATCAGCTGAATTTGGTCTGATTTCTCTTTCTGCTCTAACAGCACAGCACTGAGTTCAGAGCTTACAATCGCTGTGTTCATTCTCCCCCAGCACCCAGAGAGACTCTCTGCATCAAATCCCCACTGCCTGTCGTAGGGAAGGGTGGCATCAGCAATACAAGGCTGTTTTTTTTCTATCTTTTCAGTGCCTCTTTCAGTCATACAAAGATAAAAGAAGGTAATATGAGGGCTCACCTGTTTTATGGTTTTTATAAAGGTATTTTTTTTCTCTGTAAACAGTTGTTAACGTGGTGTCATTGCAGGCAAGACAATCTGGGAGAACTTCTATTTCATCATCTTGCTCCCTATCTCCCACATTGTCTTTATTTAGTCTATCATTGATGGGCATTTAGGTTGATTCCATAACTTTGCTATTGTGAATAGTGCTGTGAAGAACATGCATATACATGTGTCTTTAGTGTAGAATAATTTATATTCCTTTGGGTATATACTCAATAATGGGATTGTTGGGTCAAATGGTAATTCTGTTTTAAGTTCTTTGAGAAATCACTGCACTGCTTTTCACAATGGCTGAGCTAATTTACATTCCACCAGCAGTGTATAAGCATTCCCTTTTTCTCCTCAACCTCACCAGCATCTGTTATGTTTAGACATTTTAATCATAGCCTTTCTTACTTGTCTGAGATGGTATCATATTGTGGTTTTGATTTGCATTTCTCCAATTATTAGTGATGTTGGGCATTTTTTCATATGTTTTTTGAGCATGTGTATATCTTCTTTTGAAAGGTATCTGTTCATGTCCTTTGCTCACTTTTTAATGGAGTTGTTTGCTTTTTGCTTTTTAAACTTATTTACATTTCTTATAGATGCTGAAATTTAAACATTTTTGATGCATAGTTTGTAAATATCTTCTCCTTTTCTTTACATTGCTGGTTCACTCTGTTGATAGTTTCTTTTGCTATGCAGAAGCTCTTTTGTTTAATTAGTTTCCATTTTTCAATTTTTGTTTTTGTAGCAATTGCTTTGCCAAGGCCTATGTCCACAGTGCTATTTCCTATGTTATCTTTCAGGATTTTCATAGTTTCAGGTTGCACATTTAAGTCTTTAATCTGTCTTGAATTAGTTTTTGTATGTAGTGTAAGGAAGTTGTCCAGTTTTAATCTTCTGTATATGGCTAGCCAGTTATACCATAACATTTTATTGAATAGGGAGTACTTTCCCCGTTGCTTGTTTTTGTCAACTTTGCCAGAGATGAAATGGTTGCAGGTGTGTGGCATTGTTTCTATGCTCTCTATTCTGTTTCATTTGTCTATGTGTCTGTTTTTGTACCAGAACCATGCTGTTTTGATTACTGTAGCCTTGTAGAATAGTCTGAAGTCTGGTAACTTGATACCTCTAGCTTTGCTCTTCTTGGTTGAGATTGCCTTGGATATTTGGGCTCTTTGTTGCTTCCATATGAATTTTAAAATAATTCTTCCTAATTCTGTGAAGAATGTCATTGGTAGTTTGGTAGGAATATAAATGAATCTGTAAATTGCTTTGGGCAGTGTGCTAGCATCTTCTTGCATTGTTATAAAGAAATACCTGAGACTGGTTAATTTATTAGAAAAAGTGTTTTATTTGCTCAGAGTTCTGCAGACTGTACAGAAAACATAGCTGTATAGCCAGTACAGCATAGCTGGAAGCTTGTTGTATAGTTTGAAGCTGAATAAAATGATGCATCCAGGTTTGTTCTTTTTACTTAGAATTGCCTTAGCTATTCACACTGATGTTGGTTCCATAGGAATTTTAAAATAGTTTTCCTAATTCTGTAAAGAATGTCATTGGTAGTTTGATAGGAGTAGCTATGAATCTATAAATTACTTTGGGCAGTATAGCCATTTTAACAATATTAATTCTTTCTATCCACAAGTATGGAATATTTTTCCATTTGTTTGTGTCATTTCTGAATTCTTTGAGCAGTGTTTTAAAATTTTCATTGCACCTCCCTGCTCAGTTGTATTCTTACTGAGCACCTCCCTGCTCAGTTTTCTGCATACAGGGATAGTTAACTTTTTCTCTTATTATTTGGATGCCTTTTATTTCTTTCTCTTGCCTAATTATTTTGGCCACAGCTTCCAGTACTATTTTGAATAGGAGTGGTGAGAGCGGGCATCCATTTCTTGTTCTGATTTTCAACGGGAATGCTTCCAGCTTTTGTTCATTAAGTATAATGCTGGTGTTTGGTTTTTCATAGATGGCTCTTGTTATTTTAAAGTATGTTCCTTCAGTGCCCTGTTTCTTGAAAGTATTTAACATAAAGAGATTTTGAATTTTATTAAAAGTCTTTTCTGCATCTATTGAGATAATCTTATAATTTTTGTTTTCAGTTTTGTTTATATGATGAATCTCATTTATTGATTTGCAGATGTTGAAGCAACCCTGCCTACCAGGGATCGAGTCTACACATTCATAGTGGAATAGCTTTCTGTTATGCTGTTGGATTTGGTCTGCTAGTATTTTGTTAAGCATTTTTGCATCAATGTTCTCCAAGCATATTGGCCTGAAGTGTCTTTTTAACATTTTGCCTCTGCCAGGTTTTGGTATTAGAATGATGATGGCCTCACAGAGTAAGTCAGGAGGGCGTACCCTTTCCACAATTTTTGGAATATTTTCAGTAGGAATGGTTCTACTTATTCTTTACATGTCTAATAGAATGTGCCTGTGAATCTGTCTGGTCTAGGGCTTTTTCTTGTTGATATCCTTTTTATTATTGATTTAATTTTGGAACTCCTTATTGGTCAGTTCAGGGATTTAAGTTCCTCCTGGTTATACCTTGAGAGGTTGTATATTTCCAGGAATTTACCCATTTCTTCTAGGTTTTTTGCTTGTGTGCATAGAGGTGTTTGTAGTGGTCTCTGAAAGTTTTTTGTATTTCTGATGGATCAGTGGTAATGCCCACTTTGTCATTTCTGATTGTGATTATTTGTATTCTCTCTCTCTCTTTATCAGTCTAAATAGTGGCCTGTATATCTTATTAATTCTTTCAAATAACCAATTCCTGTATTTGTTGATATTTTGTTTTTCTGTGTGTGTGTGTGTGTGTGGTCTCAATTTTTTTCAGTTAGCTCTGATTTTGGTTATTCATCATTTGCTAGCTTTGGGGTTGATTTGCCCTTCTTTTCTCTAGTTCCTTTGGTGATGTTCGCTTGTTACTTTGAAATCACTCTAACTTTTTGATGTGGGCTTATAACACTATTATCTTCCCTCTTAATTCTGCTTTAGCTGTAGCCCAGACATTCTGGTATGTTTTATATTTGTTCTTGTTAGTTTCAAAGGATTTTTTGCTTCCTATCTTAATTTTGTTGTTTACACAAAGGTCATTCAGGAGCATGTTGTCTGTCATGTAATTGTAGATTTTGAGCAATTTTCTTAGCAATGATTTCTATTTTTATTTCCCTATCATCTGAGAGTGTGATCAGAATAATTTATTTAAAAAATTTTGATGAGTATTGCTTTATGGCTGATCAATATGATGTTGATATCTCCCACTATTATTGTGTGGTCATTTAAGTCTCTTTGTAGGTCTCCACAAAGTTCATGTAGTTTCCCAAATGTAAACTCACTCTGTGATTTTCTGGTTCTCAATACCTTGTTCAATGGTCAGGTTACAAATATTTTGTTCTATTCTGTGGGTTGTCACTTCACTTTGTTTATTGCTTCCTTGGCTGGTTAGAAGCTGTTTAGCTTGATTTAATTTTACTTTTTAATTTTTTTATTTGGTTGCTTCTGTTTTTGAAACTTGCTTTATCATCAAGAATATGGTCTATTTTGGAGAATTTTTCATCTCAAATGACAAAACTGTATATTCTGTGTTTGTTTGATAGAGCATTCTATAAAAATCTACAGGTCCATTTTGTCTAGAGACAAGTTTTAGTCCAGAGTTTCTTAATTAATTTTCTACTTCAATGATCTGTGCACTGCTCTCAGTGGGGTGTTAAAGTCCTCTACTATTATTTTGTCAATGTCTATCCCTTTGCTTAGGTCTAGTAGTGTTTGTTTTATGAATCTTGGTGCACTGGTTTTAGGTGCATAGAAATTTGGAATACGTATATCGTCTTGTATTTAACAATTTTTCATTATATAATCACTTTATTTTCACTTTTAAAATTGTTGTCGAGTTAAAGTCTATTTTATCTGATATATGTATAGTTACTCCTGCTCATTTATATTTTCAGTTTTCATGGTATATCTTTTTACACCCCCTCTACATTGAGTCTTTTAGTCAGCGTTGTTTTCTAATTACTTTGTATTCTCTGTTGTGTAATTGTTTTATAGAATTGTGAGCTGCACATTTATGTGTGCTTTTATGTTAGTAAGCATCTTCTTGTTTCCATGTTTAGATCTCCTTTAAGCATTTCTTGTAGTTCTGGTCTGGTGATAATGAAAACCCTTGGCATTTGCCTGTCAGAGAAAGACTTAATTTGTCTTTCATCTGTGAAGCTTAGTTTGGCAGGATACAAATTTGTGGTTAGCATTTTTTTTTTTTTTCTTTAAGAAGGGTAAGGCTGGGAGCAGCGGCTCATGTCTGTAATCCCAGCATTTTGAGAGGCTAACCTAAGGTTAGGAGTTACAGACCAGCCTGGCCAACATAGTGAAACCCTGTCTCTACTTAAAATACAAAAAAAAATTAGCTGGTTGTGGTGGTGCATGCCTGTAGTCCCAGCTACTCGGAAGGCTGAGGCAGGAGAATTGCTTGAACCTGAGAGGCGGAGGTTGCAGTGAGTTGAGATTGTGCCACTGCACTCCAGCCTGAGTGACAGAGTGAGACTCCATCTCAAGAACAAAAGCAAAAACAAACAAACAAACAGGCTAAAAATAGGCCCCAGTCTCTTCTGGCCTTTAAAGTTTCTACTGAGAGGTCCGCTGTTATTCTGATTAGAGAGATTTTTTTCATAGGTGATTTGACACTTCTTTCTAGCTGTTCTTAAGATGTTTTCATTCACGGCCGGGCGCGGTGGCTCAAGCCTGTAATCCCAGCACTTTGGGAGGCCGAGGCGGACGGATCACCAGGTCAGGAGATCGAGACCATCCTGGCTAACACGGTGAAACCCCGTCTCTACTAAAAAATACGAAAAACTAGCCGGGCGAGGTGGTGGGCGCCTGTAGTCCCAGCTACTCGGGAGGCTGAGGCAGGAGAATGGCGTGAACACGGGAGGCGGAGCTTGCAGTGAGCCGAGATCGCGCCACTGCACTCCAGGCTGGGTGATAGAGTGAGACTCCGTCTCAAAAAAAAAAAAAAAAAAAAAAAAAAAAGATGTTTTCATTCACATTGACTGGCTAGTTTGATGACAATATACCTTGCCGATGTTAACTTTGTAAAGTATCTCCAGTGTGTTTTCTGAGTTTCTTCCATGTGGATGTCTGCCTTTCTGAGAAGACCAGGGAAAACATCCTGAATTATTTCCTCAGATGTGTTTCCCAAACATTTTACTTATTCTTTTTCCTTAGGAATGCCTGTTACTTGTCTGTTTGATAACTTTGAATAATGCCATGTTGCTCAAAGATTTGTTCATTATTAAAAATTCTTTTTTAAATTTTTGTCTGATTTTGTTAATTCAAAAGACCAGTCATTATGCTCTGAAATTTTTTTGCTTGGTTTCATCTGTTGTTAAAGCTTTTAAGTGGGCATTTTGAAATTTATTTGGTGATATTTTTATTTCCAGAAATTATATTTGTTATATATATATATTCTGAATTGTTTTTCTGTTTTTTTGTGTGTTGGTTTTCAATTTTCTCTTGCATCTCACTGAGCTTCATTACAATCCATATTTTGATTTCATCATCTGTCATTTCAGAGTTTGTATTTTGTTTAGGATACATTGCTAGAAAGCTAGTGTGATCTCTGGGGAATCACAGCACTACTTTTTCATGATCCTGAAGTTATTACACTCATTTCTTTTTATCTGGGTAAGCTTCCACTTCTTATTTTTAATTTTGAATTAAAATGTTTTTCTCTTTGAGAGTGTAACTGTTGATTTTTTCCCTTAATAGTGTAACTGTTTCCTTTTTAAGAGTGTATCTGCTGCATATTCTGGACCTTTGGCTTTCCTTGTTTCTATCTTTAGGGGACCAAGGCTCCGTAAAAATTCCTCGGTTATAGGTAACTTTAATGTAGTGGTTTACCTAAATGTGGGTTGTTTGTAAGTTTTTATAGTAGTGTACTGTGTATGTTAGTAGGCTTACTGTTTCCTGCAGATATGGGGAGATGGAGGTCTCAAGAGGACTATCCTATTCCCTAGTGTCATGCACTTCTATCAGCAGTATATTGGGTTGCATAATTCATTTTATGGGCTAGTTGGTGGCAATTGTGAAAAAAGTGCTGTACAATAGTGTCAGAGAGTTTTTAATGGCAAGGCAGGTTGACTTCCTGGCTGGTAGGTGGTGCTTGCAGGTGATAGGCAGCTGTGGCAGTGGCAGTGGCAGTGGGATTTTTACTTGGCTTTGTTAATCAGGGGAAATGCCCTGCTGTCCTGGGCAACAGGCACAGCATTGGAGCTTCCAGTGTCCTTGTCCCATGCTCCACCACAAACGTAAGTAGAGGGGATAAATCTGGTAGTGGCAGGTCAGGCAACCATGTGAACAAGACTTCCAAGATATGTATCAGTGCCAACCTTGGTAGGGGTCTAGGAGCAGCCCTCAGCAACCCCCAAAAAGGAGTGGAGTGCATCTCCTGTGCCACAGAGCCTGTGCAGAGGAAGAGGAGTAGGACTCACCCAGCTGTCACACCCTAACCCCTTGGGTCTCTCTACAGTGTCCAGCCGCTGGCAGCAGGTCAGGATGGTTAGTTTAAACCCAAGAAGTCTGCACTCTGATCACCAAGCTGTCCCAGGTTATGAGACTGCCATGTGCGGCAGAAATTCTGGCTATTAGGCCACGACATTCCCAGTTTGACCTCATGAAGAAAGACTTACCCAGCTGCCATGCCACAGCATGCACAGGCATCACATTCTTCCCTGTGTTCTGACAGTGCGGGCTCCTTCCCAGCTCAAGATTATATCATAAATTTTGTCTCCAGGTCTCTGTATGATACGCTTGAAGGGGTTCCAAAGCCCAAGCACTAACCATAATAAAGAGGTTTGAACTTCTCCCAGGTCACCACAAAACACTACTCAAATAATGCAATGATGGCTATGCTGTAGGCCTCCCCACTGTGGGAACAGCCAAGTGGGCAGTCTTGAGAGGAGCTGGCCAGTGTGGGGTACATGGTTTGAATGCACCTTGGTCCACAGCAATGGTGGTGTAAACTGTTCGTGGTGTGTGTGAGAGTGCCTGGAACTCTGCTCACTCCCCCTTCTGTCAGATAACAGCAACACCAGCAGCTCAGGCATTATGCAGAGCCCTTATAGATGGGCACCCAGAATCACATTTTGCTGCAGCTACCCAGTGCATGGAAGCCTTTGGGGCTTCACATGAGTTTGAGCAGTGCTGCAGTGTGGTCAAGAAACAGCTCCCTCTTCCAGTCAGGAGGTCTGAAGGGGTTGTGGAGATCTCCTATGGTTAAGATTGCAGAGGTTCATAGTCAAAATGTGAAGCCCCGGAGTCCCCTTACTCACCCCCTCCTTGGATCTGGATTCAGGGGATGGTCCTTCTGCTCAGTAACTTTGAGCAGGAAGCCCTGCTCCTCTATCTTCACTAATATTCCCCATTAGCTCTCTGCCAAATTTCAGTGCTCTTTCTCAAAAGTATGTTCAAAGTGTGAAGATTTACTCAATATTTTGGTTTCTATCTGTGAAAGCGGCACATTCTACCTGCAGCTAGTCAGTAATATTGATCTTTCTGAATTGAGAATATAAAAAGGTTTTTTTCTTAACTTCTTCACTGACCCATTGCTGGTTCAGGAGCATGTTGTTTAATTTCCATGTATTTTTGTATTTTCTGAGGTTCCTCTAGTTATTAATTTGTAGTTTTATTCCATTGTGGTCAGAAAAGATGTTTAATATAATTTTTTATTTAAAAAATATTCAAATGTGCTTTGTGGCGTAATGTATGATCTAAACTGGAGAATGTTCCATGTGCTGATGAAAAGAATATGTCTTCTGTATCAGCTGGGTGAAAAGTTTTGTAAATGTCAGTTAGACCTAATTGATGTAGTGTGTAAGTTAACTCTGCTATTTCTTTGTTGATTTTCTGTCTGGATTATTTTCCCATTACTGAGAAAAGGATGTAAAAATTCCCTATTATTATTGTCTTGCAGTTTGTCTCTGCCTTGCGATTTATTTGATATGGTTTGTGCGTGTCTCCACCCAAATCTCATCTTGAATTGTAGCTCCCATAATCCCCATGTGTCATTGGAGGGACCTGGTGAGAGGTAATTGAATCATGGGGGTGGGTTTTCCCGTACTGTTCTTGTGATAATGAATAAGTTTCATGAGATCTGATGATTTTATAAAGCACAGTTCCCTGCACTTGCTCTCTCGCCTGCTGCCATGTAAGATGTGCCTTTGCCCCTCCATCGTGTTCTGCCATGACTGTGAGGCCTCCCCAGCCATGTAGAACTGTGAGTCCATTAAACCTCTTTTTCTTCATAAGTTACTCAGTCTTCGATATTTCTTCATAGCAGTATGGATATGGACTGGTACATGTTAATGTTGTCTTTCTATACATCGGAGCTCTGGGGTTGGTTTTGGTGTTGGTGTTACAGATACTTATACTTGTTATATTTGCTTGTTGAATTGGCCCCTTTATCATTATATAGTGACAATCTTTGTTTTTACAGTTTTGATTTATCATCTTTTAAATCTGATTTATGTGTAGCTATTCCTTCTTTTTTCTGGTTTCCAGTTACATGGACTATCTTTTTCTACTACTTCACTTTTAGCCTATGTGTGTCTTTATAGGTAAAGTGAATTTCTTGAAGACAGCATATATTTAACTTTCTTTATTCACTGACCCTCTTTTTGCCTTTTAATTAAATACTTTAGACCATCTGCATTCAGCACTTCTTTTTATTTTTAATGTTTGTGATTACATTCTAGGTGTATATATTTATGTGGTGCATGTGATATTTTGATACAGACATGCAATGTGTAATGATCACCTCAGGGTAAGTAGAGTATCCATCACCTCAAGCATTTATCCATTGTGTTAAAAACAGCCCAGGTATACTCTTTTAGTTATTTAAAACAGTACAATTAAATTATTTTTATTATAGTCACCTTGTGCTAGCAAACACTAATTCGTATTCATTCTTTCTATTATTTAAGTACTCATTAATCATACCTAATTCCCCCACCGATCCTTTCACTACTCTTCCTAGCCTCTGGAAGCCATGCTTCTACTCTGTATCTCCATCTGTTTGTGAACATTAGGTTGCTTCCAAATCTTGATTATCATTAATGGTGCTTCAATATACATAGGAGTAAGATACCTTTTCAATATCTTGTTTTTCTTTCTCTCAGGTATATACATAAGAGTGGCATTGCTGGATCATATGGTAGCTCTATTTTTAGGTTTTTGAGGAACCCCCAAATTGTTCTTTGTAGTGATTGTACTAATTTACATTCCCACTAACAGTATACAAGGGTTCTCTTTTCCCCACATTCTTGCCAGCATTTGTTATTGTATGACTTTTTGATAAAAGGCATTTTAACTGGAGTTAGACGATATTACATTGTAGTTTTGACTTGCATTTTTCTGATGATCAATGATGTTGAGTACATTTTCATATGCTTGTTTGCTGTTTGTATGCCTGCTGCTCGGGAATGTCTATTTAGGTCTTTTGCTCATTTTTAAATTGGCAATATTTAATTTATTTCTATAGCATTGCTTCAGTTCTTTATATTCTAGTTATTAATCCCTTGTCAGATGGGTAGTTTGCAAACATTTTCTTGTACTCTATGGGTTGTCTCTTCACTTTGTTGATTGTTTACATTGCTGTGAGAAAGCTTTGTAACTTGATTTGATCCCAGTTGTCTATAGTATGGGAAAGAGATGAGATTCTTTGGGAGCATATGAAACTAGGATGGAGAACCTGGAAACTTCAATAATCTTGTTTTTACATTCTTTAACAACTGGTAGTACAGAATCTCCAAAGAGCTCTCAGTTCTTCATGTTTCTATTTTAATGTAAACTGAAAATAAGAAAAATTTTTAGTATTCTATTTAAAGAGAGAAAACTGAAAAAGAAGTACATGTATAAAGGTATTTCCAAACGTTCACAGCCTTTATCAAGCCTCAATTTTTCCAATTTCATCTTTTGAGACTGCTTTTGCCTATTATATTTTCTTATTGCTTTTGTCCTCGTCACAATTCCCAAACCACAGCATGAATGCCTAAGCATAAAAGGTTTCTTTGAGCCAACACTGTTTATTTAAATAAAATAAGGCTATACTTCGCTAAAACAAAAAATCTAGTATATTTTTAGACATGTATTTTATCATGCAAGTGTGAGAAAATGAATGGTAGCCATGGGCCTTTTCTAATTTTGTTGAGCAAGTTTTACAAATCTTTACACTTTTTAGGAACACAGAGATATCAATTAAAACATTATTGCTAGGGCAAAAAAAAAAAAATCAAACATGAAAACCAATCAGAATTATTTGTTTCTCCTCTAAGGATACTTTTATTGAACCTGGTAACAGTTTTATAAATATTAGGGGTTTATACACAATCCTTTATTCAAATTTTCTTTCAAGGACACATTCCTATTAACAGAGAATGAAACAAATCAGTAAGAGTCTAGAATATTTGCACAGGACACCATGTTGTGTAGAAAAAATAAAATTGTTATTGTTACACATGTTCTAAATGTTATACCTAACTAAATAATTCTATTGGATTGGGTTTGTGCTGCAGAACAATTTTCTTGCACAGCTGTAGGGAAAATGAGAGATCTCCTTTATTTTTTTTCAGATTTTTAAATGAATTATAAATACTTACAATTCTTCTGTTATTAATATTATACTTTAAGTTCTAGGGTACATGTGCATAACGTGCAGGTTTGTTACATATGTATACATGTGCCATGTTGGTGTGCTGCACCCATCAACTCGTCAGCACCCATCAACTCATCATTTACATCAGGTATAACTCCCAGTGCAATCCCTCCTCCCTTCCCCCTCCCCATGATAGGCCCCGGTATGTGATATTCCCATTCCCGAGTCCAAGTGATCTCATTGTTCAGTTCCCACCTATGAGTGAGAACATGCGGTGTTTGATTTTCTCTTCTTGTGATAGTTTGCTAAGAATGATGGTTTCCAGCTGCATCCATGTCCCTACAAAGGACGCAAACTCATCCTTTTTTATGGCTGCATAGTATTCCATGGTGTATATGTGCCACATTTTCTTAATCCAGTCTGTCACTGATGGACATTTGGGTTGATTCCAAGTCTTTGCTATTATGAATAGTGCCGCAATAAACATACGTGTGCATGTGTCTTTATAGCAGCATGATTTATAATCCTTTGGGTATAAACCCAGTAATGGGAGGGCTGGGTCATATGGTACTTCTAGTTTTAGATCCTTGAGGAATCGCCATACTGTTTTCCATAATGGTTGAACTAGTTTACAATCCCACCAACAGTGTAAAAGTGTCCCTATTTCTCACATCCTCTCCAGCACCTGTTGTTTCCTGACTTTTTAATGATTGCCATTCTAACTGGTGTGAGATGGTATCTCATTGTGGTTTTGATTTGCATTTCTCTGATGGCCAGTGATGAAGAGCATTTTCTCATGTGTCTGTTGGCTGTATGAATGTCTTCTTTTGAGAAATATCTGTTCATATCCTTTGCCCACTTTTTGATGGGGTTGTTTGTTTTTTTCTTGTAAATTTGTTTGAGTTCTTTGTAGATTCTGGATGTTAGCCCTTTGTCAGATGAGTAGATTGCAAAAATTTTCTCCCATTCTGTAGGTTGCCTGTTCACTCTGATGGTAGTTTCTTTTGCTGTGCAGAAGCTCTTTAGTTTAAACATATCCCATTTGTCAATTTTGGCTTTTGCTGCCGTTGCTTTTGGTGTTTTAGACATGAAGTCCTTGCCCATGCCTATGTCCTGAATTGTACTACCTAGGTTTTCTTCTAGGGTTTTTATGGTATTAGGTCTAACATTTAAGTCTCTAATCCATCTTGAATTAATTTTCGTATAAGGAGTAAGGAAAGGATCCAGTTTCAGCTTTCTGCTTATGGCTAGCCAATTTTCCCAGCACCATTTATTAAATAGGGAATCCTTTCCCCATTTCTTGTTTCTCTCAGGTTTGTCAAAGATCAGATGGCTGTAGATGTGTGGAGTTATTTCTGAGGACTTTTTTCTATTCCATTGGTCTATATCTCTGTTTTGGTACCAGTACCATGCTGTTTTAGTTACTGTAGCCTTGTAGTATAGTTTGAAGTCAGGTAGCGTGATGCCTCCAGCTTTGTTCTTTTGACTTAGGATTGTCTTGTCAATGCGGGATCTTTTTTGGTTCCATATGAACTTTAAAGCAGTTTTTTCCAATTCTGTGAAGAAACTCATTGGTAGCTTGATGGGGATGGCATTGAATCTATAAATAACCTTGGGCAGTATGGCCATTTTCACGATATTGATTATTCCTATCCATGAGCATGGTATGCTCTTCCATTTGTTTTCATCCTGTTTTATTTCACTGAGCAGTGGTTTGTAGTTCTCCTTGAAGAGGTCCTTGACATCCCTTGTAAGTTGGATTCCTAGGTATTTTATTCTCTTTGAAGCAATTGTGAATGGAAGTTCATTCATGATTTGGCTTTCTGTTTGTCTGTTACTGGTGTATAAGAATTCTTGTGATTTTTGCACATTAATTTTGTATCCTGAGACTTTGCTGAAGTTTGACAAAGAGACAGGAGACACTTTGTAGAACACCATATGAGGATGGAGACAGAGATTGGAGTTCTGTTTCTGCAGGTGCCAAAAGGCCAATGATTGCTGAATACCACCAGAAGTTGAAAGGTTCATGGAACACATTCTCCCCTAGAGCCTCCAGAATTTACCAGTCTTGCTGACACATTGATTTTGGACTTCTGACCTCCAGGACTGTGAAATAATAAATTACTGTTGCTTTAAGCAATCCTGTTTGTGGTGTGATTTCATGTCTTTGCTATTGTGAATAGTGCTGCAGTGAACATACGCATGCATGAGTCTTCAAAATAGAATTATTTATATTCCTTTAGGTATATGCCCGGTAATGGGTTTGCTGGGTCAAATGATATTTCTGTCTTTAGGTGTTTGAGGAATCACTACAGTGTCTTGGTTGTGGTTTATTTTGAAATCAGGTAGTTTGATGGTCTCCAGTTTTGTTTCTTATTTTGCTCAGAATGCCTTTGTCTATTTAGGTTCTTTTGTAGTTACATACAAATTTTAGGACTTTTTATTTCTATGAAAAGTAGTATTCATATTTTGATAGAGATTGCATTGAATCTGTAGGTTTCTTTGGTTTTATGGAGAGTTAAACAATATTAAATCTTTTTATCCAATAGCATAGGAAGTCTTTCCACTTGTTGGTGTCCTCTTTAATTTTTTTCATGGATATTTTACTTTTTCCTGTAGAGGTGTTTCACATCATTAGACAAGTCTATTCTTAGGTATTTCATTTATTGTAGGTATTGTAAGTGAGATTGCCTTTTTAATTTATTTCTTGGCAAGTTCATTTTCAATATATAGAAACCCTATTGATTTTTGTGTGTTGATTTTGTATTTTGAAACTTTACAGAATCTATTTAAAAGAACTAAAATGTTTTTGGTGGGGTCTTTAGGTTTTTCTAGATAACAAACCAGATCATTAGCAAAGAGGGACAATTCAGCTTCCACTTTTTCAATTTTGATGCCTTTTATTTCTTTCTCTTGACTGACTGCTCTGGCTAAGACTTTCAGTACTATATTGAATAGAGTTCTGAAAATGGGCATCTTTGTCAGTTCAGCTTTCCAGAGGAAAGGCTTTCAACTTTTCTCAATTCAGTACAATGTCAGCTGTGAGTTTCTCATATATGAACTTTATTATTTTGAGGTATGTTGCTTCCATGACTGACTCGTTGGGAATTTTTATCATGAAGGGATGTTGAAGTTTATAAAATATTTTTTTAAATCTACCTATTGAGATGATCTTATCAATTTTGTTCTTCATTTTGTTGATGTGTTGTAACATATTTATTGACTTGTGTATGTTGAAAGATTCTTGCAGTCTGGTATAAATTCCACTTGATTGATATCTATTATTTTTTTCTGTGGTGGATAGTAAACTATTTTATTTTAATTTCAACTTTTGTTGTATATATAGAAGGTACATGTGCAGGTTTGTTACATGGGCTTATTGCATGATGCTGAAGTTTGGGTATGGATCACATAATCCAGGTATTGTGAGTAGTACTTGACAGATAATATTTCAACCTATTCCTACTCCTTCCACCCTCCAGTAGTCTCCAGTGTCTATTGTTCCCATATTTTTGTCCATATGGGCACAAGTTTAGCTTCCACTTATAAATGAGATAATGTAGTACTTGATTTTCTGTTCAAGCACGAATTTACTTAGGATTCTGGCTTGCAGTTCCATCCATGTTGCTTTAAAGGACAATATCTCTTTCTTTTTTATAGCTGTATAGTATTCCAGGTTGTATATGTACCATATTTTAACAATCCAATCTATAATTAATGGGCAACTAGCTTATTTTCATGTCTTTGCCACTATGAGTAGAATATCAATGGACATGCAAGTGAATGTGTCTTTTTGGCAGAATAATTTATTTTAATTTGAGTATATACCCAATAATGAGATTGCTGAGTCAAATGGTAGCTCTGTTTTAAGTTCTTTGAAAAGCCTCCAAACTACTTTACACAATGGCTGGGCTAATTTACATTCCCCACAACAGTGTATAAGCATTTTCTTTTCTCTGCAGACTTGTGAACATCGGTTTGTTTTTGACGTTTTAGTAATAGCCATTTTGACTGGTATGAGATGGTGTCTTGCTGTGGTTTTGCATTGCATTTCTCTAATGATTAGTAACATTGAGCATTTTCTATTTTTTCAATGTGTAAGTTCAAGGGTACTTGTGCAAGTTTGTTATACAGGTTTGTTATGTGTCTGATTGGTTGATTTTAGAGTATGTACCATATGGAGATCAGAAGAATGTATATTCTGTTGTTTTGTGGTGGAGTGTTCTGTAGATATCTGTTAGGTCCATTTGGTCAAGTGTTGAGTTTTGGCCCTAAATATTTTTTTAATTTTCTGCCTCAGTGATCTGTCAGTGAGATGTTGAAGACTCCCACTCTTATTGTGTGGTTATCTAAATATCTTTGTAGGTCTCCGATAACTTGCTTTATGAATCCAGGTGCTCATGTGTTGGGTGAATATATACTTAGGATAGTTAGGTCTTCTTGTTGAATTGAGCCCTTTACCATTATGTAATGCTGTTCATTGTCTTTTTTGATCTTTGTTGGTTTAAAATATGTTTTCTCTGAAATTAGACTAGCAACCCCTACTTATTTCTGTTTTCTGTTTGTTTGGTATGTTTTTCTTCATCTCTTTATTTTGAGCCTATGCGTGTCATTGCATGGCATGGGTCTCTTGAAAACAGCATGCTGTTGGGTCTTGGTTCTTTATCCAGCTTACTACTCTGTGCCTTTTAACTGTGGGAAGTTAGGCCATTTACATTCAAAGTTAGTTTTGGTATGTGCAGATTTAATATGTTGTTAGCTAGTTAATATGCAGACTTTTTGGTGTGGCTGCATTACAGTGTCACTGGTCTATGTACTTAAGTGTGTTTTCATAGTGGCCAGTAATTGTCTTTCTTTTTCATATTTAGCTCTCTCTTCTGGACCTCTTGTAAGGCAAGTCTGCTGGTGACAAAATCCCTTAGCATTTACTTGTCCGAAAACATGTTATTTCTACTTCACTTCTGAAGCTGAGTTTGGATGGATATGAAATTCTTGGTTGGAAAGCCTTTTCTTTAAGAATGCTGAATATAGGCTCACATTCTCTTCTGGCTTCTAGGGTTTATGCTGTAAGATCTGATATTAACCTGGTGTGGTTCCTTTGTAGGTGCCTCTTCATTCCAGTTGCATTTAATATTTTTATTTTTCATTTCGACACAAGAATCTGATGAGTTTCTTGGAGATGATTTTCTTCTATATTATTTCACTGGGTTTTCTGCACTTCCTGAATTTGAATGTTGGTCTCTCTAGGAAGGTTGAGAAAATTTTTCATAGATGATATCCTGAAATACGTTTTTCAAGTTGCTTGCTTTATCTCCTTGTCTTTCAGGAATGCCAATAGATTTGGTCTTTTTGCATAATCCCATACTTGTTGGAGGTTTTGTCCATTGTTAATTATTCCTTTTAAAATTTTTGTCTGAGTAAGATGTTTCAAAGAGCATCTGGAATTCTTTCCTCAGTTTGGTTGATTCTGCTGTTAATATTTGCAATTGTGTTATAAAATTATTGAAATAAGTTGTTCAGATCTATCAACTCATTTTGGTTATTTCTTAAAATGGCCACTTTGTCTTTCATCTGCTGTATTAGTTTATTGTGTATCTTACAATCCTTGGATTGGATTTCAATTTACTCCTGAATGTTGATCTTCATTCTTATTCATATTCTGAATTTTATTTCTGTCATTGCATCCATTTCACCGTAATTAAGAATCATTGCTGGGAACGTAGTGCAGTTGTTTTTTATTTTTTATTTTTTATTTATTTTTTTAAATACTTTAAGTTCTAGGGTACATGTGCATAATGTGCAGGTTTGTTACATATGTATACATGTGCCATGTTGGTGTGCTGCACCCATCAACTCGTCAGCACCCATCAAGTCATCATTTCTATCAGGTATAACTCCCCAATGCAATCCCTCCCCCCTCGCCCCTCCCCATGATAGGCCCCAGTGTGTGATGTTCCCCTTCCCGAGTCCAAGTGAGCTCATTGTTCAGTTCCCACCTATGAGTGAGAACATGTGGTGTCTCGTTTTCTCTTCCTGTGATAGTTTGCTAAGAATGATGGTTTCCAGCTGCATCCATGTCCCTACAAAGGACGCAAACTCATCCTTTTTTATGGCTGCATAGTACTCCATGGTGTATATGTGCCACATTTTCTTAATCCAGTCTGTCACTGATGGACATTTGGGTTGATTCCAAGTCTTTGCTATTGTGAATAGTGCCGCAATAAACATACGTGTGCATGTGTCTTTGTAGTAGCATAATTTATAATCCTTTGGGTATATACCCAGTAGTGGGATGGCTGGGTCATATGGTACATCTAGTTCTAGGTCCTTGAGGAATCGCCATACTGTTTTCCATAATGGTTGAACTAGTTTACAATCCCACCAACAGTGTAAAAGTGTTCCTATTTCTCCACATCCTCTCCAACACCTATTGTTTCCTGATTTTTGAATGATTGCCATTCTAACTGGTGTGAGATGGTATCTCATTGTGGTTTTGATTTGCATTTCTCTGATGGCCAGTGATGATGAGCATTTTTTCATGTGTCTGTTGGCTGTATGAATGTCTTCTTTTGAGAAATGTCTGTTCATATCCTTTGCCCACTTTTGGATGGGGTTGTTTGTTTTTTTCTTGTAAATTTGTTTGAGTTCTTTGTAGATTCTGGAAATGAGCCCTTTGTCAGATGAGTAGATTGCAAAAATTTTCTCCCATTCTGTAGCATAAAAACCCTAGAAGAAAATCTAGGTAGTACCATTCAGGACATAGGCATGGGCAAGGACTTCATGTCTAAAACACCAAAAGCAACGGCAGCAAAAGCCAAAATTGACAAATGGGATCTCATTAAACTAAAGAGCTTCTGCACAGCAAAAGAAACTACCATCAGAGTCCTTCTAGACATGTTCCACGCCTACAGATCCTACCCTCCCAGCTTTTGCAAGTGCTCACTCTGTTAGTTGCCTGCTGATCCTCCTTCGCCACAGGCTCCTAGCAGAGGCAGCAGTGAGGGGTCCGATTTGGGCCCCGGAGGTCAGTGATCCCCGGCGGTGCGGGAAGTGGGCCCTGGGCTGCCCGGAGGATTGGGGTTGGTGGGGGCCAGGCGTGAAAATTGGGGTGGGTGCCGGCCTGAGAAATGCAGAAGACTGGGAAGGGTGATTTGAGGGCTGGGGGCATGAGAACCTGAAGAGCACCAGGATGGTATACAAAGGTGGCCAGAAAAGGCACTAAGTTTCTGGTTGGAGCCCAGAAGGAAAATGGAGTTTACCAGGAAGAGACAGGAAACAGAGGTGAGCACCAGGCGGGAGGCTTAGTGATGGGAACATACAAAGGATGAATACCACAGAGCCATGGGGAGGAGACATGGAGACTGCATGTACAGAAATGGAAAAATTAGGTGGGAGCTAAAAAATGGAGAATGTTGGGAGAGGTGACAGGATGGTGACAGAGGGTCAGGGAATATGTAAAGTAGCCCATTTCCTTTTACTGTGCTCTCAACTACCAAGACCACCACACCTACCTGTTCTCTAGCTCTCTTGTGCAGCTAAACAAGCCTGGAAGGAAGCCATTGCAGGCAGGCATCCAAGAGTGTCTTGATATCTAACATTGCTACTGAACACACATGAATAACATGGGTGGCAATGTACCTGGTGCACAGGGACTTCACGATACAAGAAAAAATCTCATACATTTAATGTTTCTCCCTGTTCTCTCTCCTTCTCTTCCAAATATGAAGACACTCCTTCACAAAAAGGCCACTACAAAGCTGCTAACCAGGGAAGCCACATGTCACCACACTGGAACTACAAACATGAGGAAGAAAAAGACATCTCCAAAGAAGCCAAGAGGAAGGCCTTCCTCTCAGTCCTGCAGACACATGATAAGCTGCAGAATTTCTCATGGATAGAAGGAGGGAGATGAGCCCATTGCCCAGTGGAAAGGAACAGTTCTGGATCAGGTGCCTATATATCCCTTTCTTTATCTGGTGAAATATTATGGAATTGACTGTGTTTATGGACTAGAACGTCACAGAGATGAAATAATTTTAAAGCTTAAAATCCTTCCTCATAAGATGCCATTCTCACAAGTCAGAGATTTCTGCCTTGCAAATACCATAATTGGCAAAGCAGTGAAACACATGTTTGAGGGAGAGCATGGGTCTGTGGATAAAGGGAGGGGGATGGTCTTAGCCCAAGCACCTATCATGAAAGCCTGGTTTTATATTACTTATGAGAAAGATCCTGTCTTGTACATGTGCTAGCTACTCGATGATTATAAGGCAGGTGACTTCCGCATCATGCCAGAATCAAGTGTGTCTCATCCAGTGAAGAGGGAGCCAGAAGGATTTATAGATAGCCTAATAGATAAATGTGTGGACTATACCAAAGAAGATGGCTTCAAAAGGACAAGCAAGGTCATCCACCAAGTTAAAGCCAAACCTATGTATTTCATCAAGTTTGATGATGACTTCCATATCGATGTCTACGATTTGGTGAAAAAGTCTTGTTAGGGTAAAATTTGCTATGTTTGTGGAGGCAAATGTGTAATATGCAGGCACACAAAAAAAGTATAACTTTTCAGGGTGTTGAAAGCTCAAGGGTCCTGATAACACAATCTTTGCCTGCATAGCTGTTGTTTTATACTGAAAAATACAAATGTATATGACATGTGTAAGCACTTTGTCTTGTTGAAGATTGGGTGTGTTTGGTGGATGGGGCATGAAAGGAAGGAACAGCTGTCAATTCCGATTATGAACAAAGTTCAGCTAGAATTATAATCAGCTATCTAAAACCTGCAAGAGACTTAACTGGTCTGGTGTGGAGGGGAGAAGGAAAGTAAGTCAAGATTGGCTGTGGAGAGGAGAGGACGAGGTGACTTCTTAGGAAGAGGTGGTGAAGGGCCAAAAGGTAGAGGTTACCTGAGGGAGGAGATGACCTATGTGGAGGAAACATCCAACTGGGAAGGGATGAATAACAGAGGAAGAGTGAGATCTTGGGGCTTGGAGGAAAATGGACAGAATAAATGGAATCGAGTAGGAAGCTCTCTACTCAAAGAAGCTTAGAAGAGGTCAAGAGTAAGGAGTGAAAGATCAAGTTGAAAGGACTCTAGGGAGAGACTAAAGGATACACAAATGGAGGGTCTATGAGAGGCAGGAGTCAGGGTGGTATAAGGGGAAGAATACTAAGAAAGAAGGAATTCAAAGAACAAAGACTGACAAAGGAAGTGAGAATACAGAAGAAGAGGTGTGGACAGTGGGGCCCATTAGAGATGAGAAGACCTAGGGAAAAGTTGGACTTCTGGCAGTATGCACATTGTTCCCTTAGTTCTATGCACAAAGGAAGTGGCAACTGTCAAGGAAGCCATATGCATGAGAAGTTCCCTGGAAAGACATTTGGACAAGGATGACTCAATAGAGTTAAGCAGCAACCAAGTTTACACCTATAAGGCTTTCCTTCTTCCCTGGAGTTCATGACGCACCTGCCTAGTAGAACCCCAACCCACAGCCTAAACACACTAACATGGTTCTCCACAAGTGCTGGGCTATGGGCTGCCTCCTCACATTTGCCCTGTGCTGAATAAACAACACTGGTAGATCATGGATTAGTGAGACTCTCAGAACTTAAGAGATGTTCCATCTTGCATTTGGAAAGAATTTGATTCAGAAAAATTAAACCTTACTGAACTCAGTTACAGCAGTTCTATCATGCTTGTTCCTCCTGTTGGAGTGTTCCTTGTCTTCCTAGAGAGGAGGGGCATCAGATAATTGAGCCTAGTGTTTTTCTCCAGCGCATGGGGAGTACTTGAGTATCCATGCTTCTTTCGGCAGCTACCTGAAACTACAGGTGACTCCATTCAGTGCTCCACAAAAGGTGGCCTACTTCCCCAAGAAGCCCCAATTCTGGCTAGGCCTCTACAAGGCTGGTGTCTGTGGACTCCTCACAGGTACCTTCCAGCCAATTTTGCCCAGCCCCAACTTATGGAGAGCTGTGATAGAAGTCTGAGTAGCTCTTTGTTTCCAGGTAAGGCAGATACCATGGAGAAGTTGGGCTGGGAGGTGTGACTTTGTATAACTAAGTCCTTCAGCTGTATAGTGGAGGGGTTGAGTTTAGTGGAGAGAGGGAGCATCAACTCCCTGCTGTCCAGGCTTCCCTAACTCCATGCATACTGGGGGAGGCAAGGAGCTTTCAAGAGTTGAAAGAAGGTGGTAAATCCAGTTTATTCTCTCTATCCAACATGACCTGAGGCTGACTGCCTCAAGAAATACAAGGTAAGCTCACTCCCTATAACAGGAATTAATTTTCTTTTTTTTTTCTTTATTTTTTTTTATTATACTTTAAGTTCTAGGGTAC
>NC_045445.1:92373453-92398173 GCF_002776525.5 Piliocolobus tephrosceles | reverse complement strand
GAATGCAAAACAGTTTAATAAAATATGTTAACAGTAAAAAAAAAAAAAAAAAGAAATTTGAAACTCTTGAGAAAAAAGATACAACATTGCTGAACGAGAGAAAATATTTGCAAACTATGAATATGACAAAGTTCTAATTCCAGCATTTGCAAGGAACTTAAACAAATTAATTATCAAAAATAAAGACCTAACCCATTAAAAAGTTGGCAAAGGACATGGACACTTTTCCAAAGATAGCATACATGCAGCCAACACACATATGAAAAAATGCTTAACCTCACTAATAATTAGAGAAATGCAAATCAAAACCACAAGGAGATACCATCTCACACCAGCCCAAATGACTATTATATAATGAGTCAAAAAATAACAGATGCTGTCAAGGTGGTGGAGAAGGGAATGCTTATACACTGCTGGGGTGAATGGAAATTAGTTCAGCCATTTTGGAAAGCAGTGTGGTAATTTCTCAAAGATCTTGGATCAGAATTACTATTTGACCCAGCAATCTCATTATTGGTTATATACCCAAGGGAATACAAATTGTTCCACCCGTGAAGACACCTGCATGCATATGTTCATTGAAGTACTCTTCACAGTATCAAAGACATAATTATTCTAAATGACCATCAATGGTAGACTGGATAAAGAAATCTGGGGATTTTGAAGCAGAGGAAAAATGGTGAATAGGAGGCAGGATTAAATTGTAGCTCCCAATTGGACAGACAGAGCAGCATGTGGAGACTTGGATCATGAACTTCTGCTCCAAGAACTACTGCAGGAATATACCAGAAAATCCAAGAGAATTCACAGTCCCTTTGAGGGAAGCAGATTGCTCCTGCAGAACCTGAGAAACAGACCAAATACTATGAGTGCCCATACTGTGAAAGTGGGAAAGGGGGATCATCTGCCCTGAAACACACACCCTCATTGGGGAACCTGAAGCTCTAGATCATGAGAGGATTTGACTTCACCTAAAGTTGAGTTAGTTTAGAGATCAGAGTGAAATACAAGGTCATAGAGGAAGCAGTGAGGAAAGATCTGCTGGCTCTCTGGGTGCCCAGGGAAGCCATTTCTGATTTGACTCACAGGGATCCTTGGGGAGGGTTGCCAGAGGAAACAGGAAAGTATCACAGAAAGGAAACACCCACCTGAACTTTGTAACAATTCCCACCGAATGTGAGATTTCCTGGCCAGAACTTGGGGGGAAGGTGTGAATCTGGTGTGCAGACTCGACAGGTGGGGAACCGCAAAAGTCCTGCTTACTGTTGCAGCTGGGAGGCTTATAGCCTGGGGCAAGTCCTCAGCTCTGCTTGCCCATTGCCTGAAAACAAACTCGGTTCTGTTGGTAGAGGGGAGGAGCATGATGGGAGCAAGACTGGCCTTTTGGGTTGCATGGGAGCTGGCTGAGGCCTGTGGCAGCCAGATTTCCCCAACTTCTCTGGCAATCTTCATGACACAGCAGAGGCAGCCATAATCCTTCTGGAAACAACTCCATTGACCTGGGAACCACACCCCCATCCCCAACAGCAGCTACAGCAAGCACCACCCAAGGAGGGTCTGAACTTAGACCTGCCTAACCTTGCCCCCACCTGATGGATTTTCCCTACCCATCCTCATAGCTGAAAACAAGGGTCACATTCTCTTGGGAGCTCTAGGGTCCTGGCCACTGCCTGATCCTCTGTATACTACCACAGTGGATGCATTCTTGAAAGCACCACCTTCTGGCAGGAGGCCAAGCAGCACAAAACTAGTGCATTAAACAGTTACAACTAAGGACCCTCATAGAGCTCATTTAACTCCCTGGCCACCTCCATAGGAGTAGGTGCTAGTAGACCTGAAGGCTGATAGATCTGAAGGCAGTTCACATCAAAGGACTCTGTGCAGACACACACCAGTACCAGCCCAGAGCCTGATAGCCATGCTTGGTGGCTAGATTCAGAAGAGAAATAACAATCACTGCAGTTCATCTCTCAGGAAGCCACATCCCTAGGAAAAGGGGAGATTACCACATCAAGGGAGCAACCCATGGGACAAAGAACTTGAACAGCAGCCTTGAGCCCCAGATCTTCCCTCTAACATAGCCCACCTAAATGATAAGAAACCAGAAAAACAATTCAGGTCATATGACAAAACAAACTTCTCTAACACCCTCCAAAAATCACATTAGCTTACTAGCAATAGATCCTAATCAAGAAGAAGTTGCTGAATTGCCCGAAAAGGAATTCAGAAAGTAGATTATTAAGCTAATCAAAGAGGCACCAGAGAAAGGTTAGTCCAACTTAAGGAAATAAAAAAAAGACACAAGATATAAGCGGAGAAATCTTCAGTGAAATATATAGCATAAAAAAATAATGGCAACTTCAGGAAACAAAAGACCTACTTAGGGAAATGCAAAATGTACTTGAAAGTCTCAGTAATAGAATCGAACAAGCAGATGAAAGAACTTCAAACTCAACAACAAAGTTTTTGAATTAACTCAATCCAACAAAGACGAAGAGAAAATAATTTTTTAAAGTGAACAAAACTGGAGATTGCTGGCAAGATGGCCAATAGGAAGAGCTCCAGTCTGCAGCTCCCAGTGAGATCCATGCAGAAGGTGCGTAATTTCTGCATTTCCAACTGAGATACCCAGTTCATGTCACTGAGACTGGCTAGACAGTGGGTGCAGCCCATGGAGGGCGAGCTGAGCAGGGTGGGGCGTCACCTCACCTGGGAAGAGCAAGGGGTCAGGAAATTTTCTCCCCTACCCAAGGGAAGCCATGAGGGACTGAGTCTGAGGAACCGTGCACTCCGGCCCAGGTATTGCGCTGGTCCCCTGGTCTTCACAACCCACAGACCAGGAGATTCCCCAGGGGGCCTACCCCAACAGGGCCCTGGGTTTCAAGCACAACACTGGGCGGCCATTTGGGCAGATATCAAAAGAGCTGCAGGAGGTTCCCCCCACCTCCCCCATATCCCAGTGGCACCTGGAATGCCAGCGAGACAGAACCATTCACTCCCCTGGAAAGGGGTGCTGAAGCCAGGGAGTCAAGTGGTCAGGCTCAGCAGGTCCCAATCCCATGGAGCCCAGCAAATTAAGATCCACTGGTTAGAAATTCTCAGTGCCAGCATAGCAGCAGGCTGAGATTGACCTGGGATGCTCGAGCTTGGAGGGGGAGGGGTGTCCGCCATTGCTGAGATTGAATAGGCGGTTTTATGCTCAAAGTATAAACAAAGCCACTGGGAAGTTCAAACTGGGTGGAGCCCACTGCAGCTCAGCAAGGATGCTGTGGCCAGACTGCCAGATTTCTCCTCTCTGGGCAGGGCATCTCTGAAAAAAAGGCAGCTGCCCCAGCCAGGGACTTATAAATAAAATCCCTATTTCCCTGGGACAGAGCACCTGGGGTAAGGGGCGGCTGTGAGCACAGCTTCAGGAGACTTACACATCCCTAGTTGATGGCTCTGAAGAGAGTAGGGGACCTCACAGCACAGTGTTCGAGCTCTGCTAAGGGTCAGACTGCCTCCTCCAGTTGGTCCCTGACTCCAAGGTATCCTGACTGGAAGACACTTCCCAGTAGAGGCTGAAGGATACCTCATACAGAAGAGATCCGGCTGGCATCTGGCAGGTGACCCTCTGGGATGAAGCTTCAAGGAGAAAGAACAGGCAGCAATCTTTGCTGTACTGCAGCCTCTGCTGGCAAATAGGGTCAGCAATGGACCTCCAGGAAACTCCTGCAGACCTGCAGCAGAGGGTCCAGACAGTTAGAAGGAAAACTAACAAACAGAAAGGAATAGCACATCCACTCAAAGGCCCCATCCAAAGGTCACCGACATCAAAGACTAAAGGTAAATACATACACAAAGACTGGGAGCAACCAGCGCAAAAAGGTTTAAAATTCCAAAAACCAGAACGCCTCTCCTCCTCCAAAGGATCACAACTCCTCACCAGCAAAAGAACAAAACTGGATGGAGAATGAATTGGACAAATTGACAGAAGTAAGATTCAGAATGTGGGTAATAACAAACTCCTCCGAGCTGAAGGAGCATGTTCTAAACCAATGGAAGGAAGCTAAAATCCTTGAGAAAAGGTTAGACAAATTGCTAACTAGAATAACCAGTTTAGAGAAAAACATAAATGACCTGATGGAGCTGAAAAACGCAGCACGAGAACTTCATGAAGCATACACAAGTATCAATAGCTGAATCGATCAAGCAGAAGAAACGATATCAGTGATTGAAAATCAACTTAATGAAATAGGGCAACAAGACAAGATTAGAGAAAAAAGAAAAAAAAAAGAATAAACAAAGCATCCAAAAAATATGGGACTACGTGAAAAGACCAAATCTACGTTTGATTGGTGTACCTCAAAGTGATGGGGAGAATGGAACCAAGTTGGAAAACACTCTGCAGGATATTATCCAGGAGATCTCCAACCTAATGAGACAGGCCAACATTCAAATTCAGAAAATACAGAGAAGACCACAAAGATACTCCTCGAGAAGAGCAACCCCAAGACATAATCATCAGATTCACCAAAGTTGAAATGAAATAAAAAATGTTAAGGGCAGCCAGAGATAAAGGTCGGGTTACCCACAAAGGGAAGCCCATCAGACTAACAGCAGATTTCTAAGAGAGTGGGGGCCATTCTTTTCTTTAGTTTAATTAGATCCCATTTGTCAATTTTGGCTTCTGTTGCCATTGCTTTTGGTGTTTTAGACATGAAGTCCTTGCCCATGCCTATGTCCTGAATGGTATTACCTAGGTTTTCTTCTAGGGTTTTTATGGTATTAGGTCTAACATTTAAGTCTCTAATCCATCTGGAATTAATTTTTGTATAAGGAGTAAGGAAAGGATCCAGTTTCAGCTTTCTACTTATGGCTAGCCAATTTTCCCAGCACCATTTACTAAATAGGGAATCCTTTCCCCATTTCTTGTTTTTCTCAGGTTTGCAAAGAGCAGATGGCTGTAGATGTGTGGTATTATTTCTGAGGATTCTGTTCTGTTTCATTGGTCTATATCTCTGTTTTGGTACCAGTACCATGCTGCTTTGGTTACTGTAGCCTTGTAGTACAGTTTGAAGTCAGGTAGCGTGATGCCTCCAGCTTTGTTCTTTTGACTTAGGATTGTCTTGGCAATGCGGGCTCTTTTTTGGTTCCATATGAACTTTAAAGCAGTTTTTTCCAATTCTGTGAAGAAACTCATTGGTAGCTTGATGGGGATGGCATTGAATCTATAAATTACCTTGGGCGGTATGGCCATTTTCATGATGTTGATTGTTCCTATCCATGAGCATGGTATGTTCTTCCATTTGTTTGTGTCCTCTTTTATTTCACTGAGCAGTGGTTTTTACTTCTCCTTGAAGAGGTCCTTTACATCCCTTGTAAGTTGGATTTCTAGGTATTTTATTCTCTTTGAAGCAATTGTGAATGGAAGTTCATTCCTGATTTGGCTCTCTGCTTGTCTGTTACTGGTGTATAAGGATGCTTGTGATTTTTGCACATTAATTTTGTATCCAGAGACTTTGCTGAAGTTGCTTATCAGCTTAAGGAGATTTTGGGCTGAGATGATGGGGTTTTCTAAATATACAATCCTGCCATCTGCAAACAGGGACAATTTGACTTCTTCATTTCCTAACTGAATACCCTTGATTTCTTTCTCTTGTGTGATTGTCCTAGCCAGAACTTCTAACACTATGTTGAATAGGAGTGGTGAGAGAGAGCATCCCTGTCTTGTGCCAGTTTTCGAAGGGAATGCTTCCAGTTTTTGCCCATTCAGTATGATATTAGCTGTGGGTTTGTCATAAATAGCTCTTATATTTTGAGATATGTTCCATGAATACCGAATTCATTGAGTGGTTTTAGCATGAAGGGCTGTTGAATTTTGTCAAAGGCCTTTTCTGCATCTATTGAGATAATCATGTGGTTTTTGTATTTGATTCTGTTTATATGCTCGATTACATTTATTGATTTGCGTATGCTGAACCAGCCTTGCATCCCAGGGATGAAGCCCACTTGATCATGGTAGATAAGCTTTTTGATGTGCTGCTGGATTCGGTTTGCCAGTATTTTATTGAGGATTTTTGCATCGATGTTCATCAGGGATATTGGTCTACAATTCTCTTTTTTTGTTGTGTCTCTGCCAGGCTTTGGTATCATGATGATGTTGGCCTCATAAAATGAGTTAGGGAGGATTCCCTCTTTTTCTATTGATCGGAATAGTTTCAGAAGGAATGGTACCAGCTCCTCCTTGTACCTCTGGTAGAATCCAACTGGTCCTGGACTTCTTTTGGATGGTAGGGTATTAAATATTGCCTCAATTTCAGAGCCTGCTATTGATCTATTCAGGGATTCAATTTCCTCCTGGTTTAGTCTTGGGAGACTGTAAGTGTCCAGGAAATTATCTATTTCTTCTAGATTTTCTAGTTGATTTGCATAGAGGTGTTTATAGTATTCTCTGATTGTAGTTTGTATTTCTGTGGGGTCGGTGGTGATATCCCCTTTATCATTTTTTATTGCATCTATTTGATTCTTCTCTCTTTTCTTCTTTATTAGTCTTGCTAGTGGTCTATCAATTTTGTTGATCTTTTCAAAAAACCAACTCCTGGATTCATTGATTTTTTGGAGGTTTTTTTGTGTCTCTATCTCCTTCAGTTCTGCTCTGATCTTGGTTATTTCTTGTCTTTTGCTAGCTTTTGAATGTATTTGCTCTTGCTTCTCTAGTTCTTTTAACTGTGATGTTAGAATGTCAATTTTAGATCTTTCCAGCTTTCTCCTGTGGGCATTTAGTGCTATAAGTTTCCCTCTACACACTGCTTTAAATGTGTCCCAGAGATTCTGGTATGTTGTATCTTTGTTCTCATTGGTTTCAAAGAATATCTTTATTTCTGCCTTCATTTCGTTATATACCCAGCAGTCACTCAGGAGCAGGTTGTTCAGTTTCCATGTAGTTGAGCAGTTTTGATTGAGTTTCTTAGTCCTGAGTTCTAGTTTGATTGCACTGTGGTCTGAGAGACAGTTTGTTATAATTTCTGTTCTTGTACATTTGCTGAGGAATGCTTTACTTCCAATTATGTGGTCAATTTTGGAATAAGTGCAATGTGGTGCTGAGAAGAATGTATATTCTGCTGATTTGGGGTGGAGAGTTCTGTAGATGTCTATTAGGTCTGCTTACTGCAGAGATGAGTTCAATTCAATTCCTGGATATCCTTGTTAACTTCTGTCTCGTTGATCTGTCTAATGTTGACAGTGGGGTGTTGAAGTCTCCCATTATTATTGTATGGGAGTCTACGTATGTTTGTAAGTCTCTAAGGACTTGCTTTATGAATCTGGTGCTCCTGTATCGGGTGCATATATATTTAGGAGAGTTAGCTCTTCCTGTTGAATTGATCCCTTTCCCATTATGTAGTGGCCTTCTTTGTCTCTTTTGATCTTTGATGGGTTAAAGTCTGTTTTATCAGGGACTAGTATTGCAACCCCTGCTTTTTTGTGTTCTCCATTTGCTTGGTAGATCTTCCTCCATCCCTTTATTTTGAGCCTATGTGTGTCTCTGCATGTGAGATGGGTCTGGTCTCCTGAATACAGCAAACTGATGAGTCTTGACTCTTTATCCGGTTTGCCAGTCTGTGTCTTTTAATGGGACCATTTAGTCCATTTACATTTAAGGTTAACAGTGTTGTATGTGAACTTGATCCTGTCATTATGTTATTAACTGGTTATTTTGCTTGTTAGTTTCTTCCTACCATCGATGGTCTTTACATTTTGGCATATTTTTGCAATGGCTGGTACTGGTTTTTCCTTTCCATGTTTAGTACTTCCTTCAGGATCTCTTGTAGGGCAGGTCTGGTGGTGACAAAATCTCTAAGCATTTGCTTGTCTGTAAAGGATTTTATTTCTCCTTCATTTATGAAACTTAGTTTGGCTGCATATGAAATTCTGGGTTGAAAATTTTTTTCTTTAAGAATGTTGAATATTGGCCCCCACTCTCTTCTGGCTCATAGAGTTTCTGCCGAGAGGTCTGCTGTTAGTCTGATGGGCTTCCCTTTGTGGGTAACCCGACCTTTCTCTCTGGCTGCCCTTAAGATTTTTTCCTTCATTTCAACTTTGGTGAATCTGGCAATTATGTATCTTGGAGTTGCTCTTCTTGAGGAGTATTTTTGTGGCATTCTCTATGTCTCCTGAATTTGAATGTTGGCCTGCCTTACTAGGTTGGGGAAGTTCTCCTGGATGATATCCTGTAGAGTGTTTTCCAACTTGGTTCCATTTTCTCCTTCATTTTCAGGCACCCCAATCAGATATAGATTTTGTCTTTTTATATAATCCTATACTTCTTGCAGGCTTTGTTCCTTTCTTTTTCCTCTTTTTTCTTTGGACTTCTCTTCTAGCTTCATTTCATTCATTTGATCCTCAATCACTGATACTCTTTCTTCCAGTTGATCAAGTCGGTTACTGAAGCCTGTGCATTTGTCATGTATTTCTCGTGTCATGGTTTTTGTCTCTGTCAGTTCGTTTATGACCTTCTCTGCATTGGTTATTCTAGTTATCCATTCTTCTATTCTTTTTTCAAGATTTTTAGTTTCTTTGCACTGGGTACGTAATTCCTTCTTTAGCTCTGAGAAGTTTGATGGACTGAAGCCTTCTTCTCTCACCTCACCAAAATCATTCTCCATCCACCTTTGATCCATTGCTGGCGACGAGCTGCATTCCTTAGTTGAAAATGCAGAAATCACCTGTCTTCTATGTCGCTTGTGCTGGGAGCTGGAGACTGGAGCCGTTCCTATTCGGCCATCTTAAACAAAACAATTGTTAGTCAAAAATTTTGTATCCAGCAAAACTAAGCTTCATTAAGGAAGGAAACATACAGTCTTTGCCAGGCAACCAAATGCTGTGAGAATTTGTCACTATCAAACCAGCACTAGAATAACTGCTAAAGGAGCTCAAAATCTTGATACAAATTCTGGAAACACATCTAATAGAACCTCTGTAAAGCATAAATCTCACAGTACCTATAAAATAAAAACAATCAATAAGAAAAACAGGATACTTAAGCAACAAATAGCATGATGAATGGAATAGTATCTCACATCTCAATACTAACATTGACAGTAAGTGACCTAAATGCCCCACATAAAAGATACAGAATTGCAGAGTAGGTAAGAATTTACCAACCAAGTATCTGCTGCCTCTAAGAGACTCACCTAACATATAAGGACTGACATAAACTTAAGGGTAAAGCGTGGAAAAAGATATTTCATGCAAATGGTCACCAAAATTGAGTAGGAGTGGTTATTCTTATGTCAGACAAAACAGTCTTTATGAAGCAACAGCAGTCTGAGAAGACAAAGAGGGACATTATATAATAATGAAGGACTTTATCTAACAGAAAAATGTTACAATCCTAAATATATATGCATCTAACACTAGAGGTCCTAAATTCATAAAACAATTACTTCTAGATGTAATAAGTGAGAAAAACAGCAACGTGATAATAGTGGGGGAACTTCAATACTTCACTGACAGCAATAGACAGTTCATCAAGACAGAAAGTCAAAAAAGAAACAATGGACTTAAACTATACCCTAGAAAAAATAGATTTAGCAGATAAGTACAGCCATTCTAACAAACAATCACAGAATATACATTTTATTCATCAGTGCATAAAACTTTCTCCAAGATAGACCATATGATAGGCCACAAAACAAATCTCAACAAATTTAAGAAAACTGAAATTACATCAACTACTCCCTCAGACCACAGTGGAATAAAAGTGGAAATCAACTCCAAGAGGAACCTTCAAAACCATAAAATACATACAAATTAAATAACCTGTTCCTGAATGGTCACTGGGTAATCAATTAAGTCTAAATGGAAATTAGAATATTCTATGAACTGAAGAATAATAGTGACATGACCTATCTAAACCTCTGGGATACAGCAAAGTCAGTGGTAAGAGGAAAGCTGATAACTTTAAATGCCTACTTCAATAAGTCTGAAAGAGTACAAATAGATAATCTAAGGTCACACTTCAAGAAACTAGAGAAAGAAAAGCAAACCAAACCCCAAACCCAGCAGAAGAAAAAAAATAGCAAAGGTTATAGCAAAATAAAATAAAATCTAATATAAAAATATAAAACACAAATAAAACAAAAGGCTGTTTTTTTTAAAAGACAAATAAAATCGATAAACCGTTAGCAAAATTAACTGAGAAAAAGGAGAGAATATCCAAATTAGCTCAATTACAAATGAAATGGGAGATTTTACAACCGACACCACAGAAATACAAAAGATTATTCAAGGCTACTATGAACACACACATAAACTAGAAAACCTAGAGGAGATGGATAGATTCCTGGAAAGATACAGCCCTCAACCTTCCTAGCATAAAACAGAAAGAATTAGAAACCCTGAACAGACCAATAACAAGCAGTAGTATTGAAATAATAATAATAAAATTACCAACAATAAAAAAATTTAGGACGAGACAGATTCACTGTTTAATTCTATCAGGCATTAAAAAAATGTGGGTACCAAGCCTATTGACATTATTCCACAAGACAGACAAAAAGAGAATCCTCCCTAAATCATTCTATGAAGAAAGTATCATCAAGGAGAAGACATAACCAAAAAATGAAACTACAGACTAATATCTGTAGGGAGCTGAAGGCCTGTGGGACGTGACCAACTAAGCATTTCACTGGAGGCTATGTGATCAAACAGCAAACTGTTTATCATGAATGCAGGATGTGGGCAAACTCACACTGTGCCTGATGCCAAAAGGTTTGCTGAGGGCCTTCATTCCCTGTCACTGGGCTCCTTGAAGTTCTCTACTGGGAAATTTAGTGCCTATTGTTCGAAGGATGCAGTCTCACAAGCCTGCTGTGAACCAAACGGCAATTGACAATTATCCAACAATTACCACCCCTTCTCTCATTATATCTTTTACCTAATAAATTTGGAGGACTGAAAAAGCATAGGACCCTTGTCCACGAGATGCAAGGTGCCCCCTGACCCCTTCTTCCAAACATATTCTTTTGTCTTTGCATTTTATTCCCGTGTTTGCCCCGTTTGTTCAGTCCCCCAAGGTCCATGCAGGTTACAAGTGGCGTCCAAACACAGGAACTTCAAGGAGGTGAACAAAGAAGGTCTGCTGGAGCAGAGGAACTGAAATTCACAAGGTGAACGGGGACCGTGGGAGGAGTCTGCCTGCAGTGGATATAAGGTTAGTGCCCTAAAGAGGTACTAATCAGTGCCCTAAAGAGGTACTGGGTACTGGGAACAGGAAGTTTTCTGAATCAGGGTAACATGGGGCAGAATTTATCTGTTGAAGAAAAACATGTGCAGTTGCTTAAAGTTCTGTTGAGACAGTCTGGAGGTCAGGTTAATTCACAGACACTAACTAACCACCTGCAGAAGCTACAAAATGTTTTCCACAGGCAGGCACTTTTGATGTGGAAAATTGGAACAGAGCAGGAGATGGATTAAAACAAGCTCATCCAAAAGGTCTTAAAGTTGATTCTTCTGTTTTTTCCACTTGGAGTTTAATTTGTACTGTACTTCTACCATTATCTCCTTATTCTGCAGGACAGCAGGCTGAGTCTAAAAACCTGAAATAATCTGTTGTCCCAACCAAAGCACCAATTGAAAATAAAAAACAAGAGAGGGAGGATAAAAATTGGCCTATAACACCTCCTCCAATTGCAGAAACATCTGTACCACCTTCTTCAGTAGCAGAAATATAAATAAAAAATACAAAGAATTTTATCCTCTGCTGTGATAGCTGAAGAGCCCTTAGGACATTGCACTTTTCCTATTTCTGTAAGGCCTAATCAAAATAATCCACAGCAGCTTATTCATGAACACACTCCACTAGAGTTTAAGTTGTTGAAGGAATTAAAAGTAAGTGTGGTAAATAATGGCGTACAGAGCCCATTCACTTTAGGATTACTAGAATCTGCATTTGGTGCTATGCGTCTTTTACCTTTTGATGTAAAACACTTGACACAAACTTGCTTGTCTGCTAGTGCATATCTGACAGGGAATTTAAATTAACAAGAAATGTGTACAGATCAGGCTAGACAGAACCGTGTTGCTGGACAAAGAGATATTACAGAGGATATGCTACTGGGTAATGGCCCTTATTCAAACCTGGAACGTCAAATGGCACTCCCAGGCGCTGCTTATCAGCAGTGTGCACACGCTGCTGAACACGCCGGGGCCACAATTCCTGAAGAAGGAGTCCCAGTACAATCCATTTTACATATCATGCAAGGGTCACAGGAACCCTTTGCACAATTTCTTGCATGATTACAAGAGGCAGTGAAGCGTCAGATTCCTCATACGATGGATGCAGAAATGCTAACGTTAACTCTAGCTTTTTTTTTTTTTCCACAGAGGTGATAATAAAATAAAATTAGACTGTGTTTTTTTATTCTCCTTTATTTTTACATATTAATATACAGAGTCAGTAAAAAAAAATAATAAAAATGCATTCATATTATCATCTAAAAGAAGAAATACTGTTTTTAATCAACTTTAGCTTTTGAGAATGCCAGCGCAGATTGTAAATGTGCACTGACACCTGTGAGGTGTACAAAAAACTTGGGAAATTTTCTCAGAGCTTGTCAGGATGTAGGAACTGAGCTTCAGCGATCTGCAATGTTAGCGCAAGCAATGGCTAATTTAGCAGTTGACAAATCTAAAAGGAACCAAGGGTCAAACCCTAAAACGTGAAAATGTAATAGTTGTGGGAAAACTGGACATTTTAAAAAGGAAGGCTGCAGGATCTCAAGACAGAAGGCACCTTATAATGCAGTTAACCCCCAACCCCAGTGGAAAAAAATGCCAGAACTTTGTCCTTGCTGTAACAAAGGAAATCACTGGGCTAATCAGTGCTGCTCAAAGTTTCATCAGAATGGCACCCCCTGTTGGGAAGCGAGATGGGGGCCTTGACCCACACCCATCAAACAATGAGGGCATTGCCAGTTCAGACCACAACGCTGCTTCAGGGATGGGTTCCTGGAAGCACATTGATTGCCTCATCCCAGGAACACCAGGAAGTGCAGGATTAGATCTACCCACCAGAGAAAGAATCATGTTAATTGGGGGAGATAAACCCATCAAAGTTCCCACTGGTATCTGGGGACATTTACCAACAGGAAACATGCGACTAATTTTAGGCAAAAGCCATCTTAACTTACAGGGCATTATTGTAGTCCCAGGAGTTGTTGACTCTGATTATGAAGGAGAAATTCAAGTAGTTTTAATGTCACAAGATCTTTGGGTTTTTGAACCAACAGAATATATTGCTCAATTATTGCTTATTCCCTGCAAATTACACCCTTCTCTGCAAAAGAAGAAGCAAGAAAATAAATGGTTTGAGTGCACAACTACAAAGAAATTTATCTATCCCATCTCGTAGCCTCTAATGGACCCAACCTGTGTAGTACAAATTAAAGGAAAGAAATTTTATGGGCTTATGGATACGGAAGCTGATGTGTCAGTAACATCTAAAGATAATTGGCCCCCATCCTGGCCCTTGCAATTAACTTCTATGTCCCTGGTGGGAGTACGAGCAGCTAAGAGTGTTCAACAGAGTGCTAAGATTTTATCTTGTCTTGGTCTGAATGGACAATCATGTACTTTTCAGTTTTATGTTGCAAATATAGCTATCAATTTATGGGGTCAAGAATTACTTACAGCATAGGATATGAGACTTACAAATGAAAACTTTGATAACCCAGGATTTAAAATGTTGAAGAACATGGGATATCAGAATGGGAAAGGTTTAGGGAAATTCCTACAAGGAAACCCTAACCCAATATCAGTAACTAGAAAAACAGATGGAAAAGGGTTAGGATGTCAGGATTTCTGATGGGGGTCATTTATATTTCTCCTCTGCCCACTGCCTTACCATTAGAATGGCTTAGTGACAAACCTGTGTGGGTGTATCAATGGCCCCTAACACAGGAGAAGCTACATCAGCTTCATCTGTTGGTAAAAGAACCTTTGGATTCATATAGAAAAGTCAGTTAGCCCCTGGAATTCACTGGTATTTGTTATTCCAAAAAAGTCCAGAAGCAATAATGACCTCTGGGGTTTCAGCTCAATGCTCAGAGCTAATTGAAGTCATTCAGGTTTTACAGCTCACAGCTTCAGATTCTATCAACATTGTCTGTGATTCAGCTTATGTTGTAAATGTAACCAGTCACATAGAAACCGCTACAAGTAAAAGTCCACTAGACCCAGAACTGCTTAATTTGTTTATGTTAATGTGACCATAGACACTTATTCTCATATGCTGCATGCTACATGCCAAACAGGTGAGACAGCTGGTCATGTATGGCAACATTGTCTGTCATCATTTGCTCATATGGGGATATCTAAACAATTAAAAACTGACAATGGATCCACTTATACTAGTCATGCTTTTCAAAATTCCTTACAGCTTTGGACAATAACCCATAAAGAACAAATTCCTTATAATCCTAGAGGACAAGGCATTATAGAGCGGGCAATCAAACATTGCAATGCATGTTGAAAAGAAAAAAAGGGGATATAAGAGGACAACCACCACCTCAATCAAAACTACATTTAGCCTTATTTACTTTAAAATTTTTGGTTCCTGGTACAGATGGTAAGATTCCAGTGGAAAGACATTGACAAGTGTTAGAGACAAAGACAAAAATTTATCTGAAAGTGCTATGGAAATCCACAGAGGAAGGACAATGGAAAGGTCTGGTGGATTTACTGACATGGGGACAAGGGTATGCTTGTGTTTTCACAGGAGATGAACAAACCGTGTGGGTGCCTCAAGGTGCATGCAGCCATGGAATGGGATACTGGAGGAACCCAGGGTGACCAACCATGGGCCCGGTCCCTCTGGTATGAGCCATGAGCCAGTTGAGCTTGAGTGCAAAGACGGAGAGAAGGACGACCAGAGTCACGAGGACATCAACCCCCATAACCTGGGGACAACTCAAGAACACCATGCAGGAAGCTGAGAAACTACTGGAGCTTCAAGGCGAGACAAAAACCCCTGATTCCATGTTCATTACCATGTTAACCATAATGTCCTCTGCAGTATGTTTTCCCTGTGTAAAGGCAAAAACATATTTGGCATATGTTCCAAATCCCCCAGCAGTATGACCTATACTTTGGAGTGACACTCCTCCTGGGATTTATCACAGTCAGGGAGAGTGGGCTGCAGGACCCATAACTCCCCCTGACATAGAACAATTAGACTTTCAGAATACCGTCATTAATTTGAACGCTCCACTGGAAGGATTTCCTTTGTGTATCACCACAAAGACATCGCTCAACCATAGCTATCTTACAATTCAAGCTCAAACATGGTTGAGTCACTATGGAAAAATAATGTACTTATTAAGTCTTGGTTCTATTAATGTAACTGATGTGCTAATCAACCTTTCCTGGCCCAGTCACCCTAATTGTGCTGACTATATGGAATAGATTCCCTTCAATATTTCCTATCCCCCTCCATGAACCCAGTGTCTTGGCCCACTGGCTAGAAAACAATCTATGTTAACTGGAGACATTGTGGATTGGGGACCTAAAGATCAATTAGATGGAAAAGATGAAAATCAGAAATCATGGCACAAACTTCACTGGCATTGGTGGCGAGCTTTTAATACTTCTTCTTTATACAACACTGGGATCCAATCCACGTCTGCTGCTCAGATTCCTTGTCATGGAGCAGGTTTTAGCCTGCTTCTTCCTCAGTGCCATTATCTAGGGAAGAAAGGACCAATTCAAGAGATGATATGGAAGGCAGCACTCCCATTTATGAATGACAGTAACTGGATTGGGATACTATCCAATAATAGCAATAGTAAGCAATGCTGTCTTAATGTTACATTTGTAAAGAATATCACTACTCAATTTACAGTTTGTGTTTTTAATCCTCATGTCTTTTTGGCAGCTAAGAAGGATCAGCTCCAGGTAAACAGTATCCTATTGACCTGTAAATCTTGCCATTTGTACTACTGCATTAATCATAGCACATTGCAAACACATAATAGCTCAACTTTGATTTTAGGTTGCATCCCTGGGCTATGGATTCTTGTTAATCTGTCCGAGCCTTGGGTTGCCACAACTGCCTTGCATTTTGTGAAACTTCTAACTCAGCTTACTCATCATGTCTGTAGAGCCTTAGGCATGATAATTTTTGCTATTGTTTCTTAGGTCACACTAATAACTTCTGTTGTGATGTCCTCTGTAGCTTTGCATAGTTCTATTCAAACAGCTCAGTACATGGAGAACTGGATGTGCACAGCCAAGCAAGCGTGGCTACACTGAGTTAAAAACTGAAGTGGCAACGTTGAAATCCACGGTTCTATGGTTAGGAGAACAAGTATAAAGCTTGCAGTTGCCACAGCAATTGCATTATCATTTTAACCACACTCATATTTGTGTAACAAACTTAGTATATAACCAAAGTGAGTATCCATGGGACCTTGTGAAAGCCCATTTGTAGGGAGCTTTCACATCCATCATCACCTTTGATATTGGTGAATTACAAGACAAAATTCTTGATTTAAATAGGCAAACTCAAGAATTTCAGTCTTCTTTAGAAGACCGGACTGAATTCCAGAAAGGCCTGGAGAGCCTCAACCCTTGAACCTATCTAAGGCACCACATTAACATCTTATATGTAGTTCTTAGAATAATATTGCTTTGTCTCTGTCTTCTGTTCATAGTCTGTAAAATTGGATGGACCACCAATTGGAAAACAGGTGTTGCCAAGCCTGGACTTACATTCTTTCTATTAATTTGTAAACACAAAGGGGAATATGTAGGGAGCCAAAGGCCCATGGGACCTGACCAACTCAGGATTCCACTGGAGGCTATATGATCAAACAGCAAACTGTTTATCATGAATGCAGGATGTGGGCAGACTCACACTGTGCCTGCCACCAGAAAGTTTGCTCAGGGCTATCACTCCCTGGTGATCCTTGAAGTTATCTACTGGGACATCTAGCACCTATTGTTCAAAGGATGCAGTCTCACAAGTCTGCTGTGAACCAACTGGCTGAGTGACAATTACCCAACAATCAACCCCCCTCTTTCTCATTATGTCTTTTACCTAATAAATTCGGAGGGCTGAAAAAGTTCAGGGCCCTTTTTCACTAGAGGTGGAGTGCCCCCTGACCCCTTGTTCCAAACATACTTTGGTCTTTGTCTTTCATTCCAGCGTTTGCCCCATTTGTTCAGTCCCCAAGGTCCGTGCATGTTACAAATATCACTGATAAACATAGATGCATAAATCCTTAACAAAACACTAGCTAATGGAATCCAACAGCATATTAAAAACATAATCTGTCATGATAAAGTATGTTTCATACAAGGGATGCAGGGATGGTTAAACATATGCAAGTCAATAAATGTGATACACCCCATAAAGAGAATTAAAAACAAAAATCACACGATTATCTCAATAGACGAAGAAAAAGCATTTGACAAAAGCCAGCATCCCTTCATGATTAAAACTCTCAGCAAAATCGGCATACAAAGGACATACCTAATGTAATAAAAGCCATCTATGGCAAACCCACAGTCAACATAATACTGAACAGGGAAAAGTTGAAAGCATTTCCTCTGAGAACTGGAAGAAGAAAAGTATGCCCACTCTCACCACTTCTGTTCAGCATAGTACTGGAGGTCCTAGCCAGAGCAATCAGACAAGAGAAAGAAAGAAAGGGCCTCCAAATCGGTAAAGAGGAAGTCAAACTGTAACTGTTTGCTGATGATATGATCGGATACCTAGAAACCATAAAGACTTCTCCAAAACGTTCCAGGAACTGATAAATGAATTCAGCAAAGTTTCAGGATACAAAATTAATGTACACAAATCAGTAGCTCTGCTATACACCAACAGCAACCAAGCTGAGAATCAAATCAAGAACTCAACCCTTTTCACAATAGCCACAAAATAAACAAAATACTTACAAATATATATATAACCAAGGAGGTGAAAGATCTCTACAAGGAAACCTCAAAATACTGCTAAAAGAAACCATAGATGACACAAACAAATGGAAACAAATCCCATGCTCATGGATGGGTAGAATCAACATTGTGCAAAAGAAAATACTGCCAAAAGAAATCTACAAATACAATTTCAATTCTCATAAAAAAGCCACCATCATTCTTCACAGAACTAGAAAAAAAAATCCTAAAATTCACATGGAACCAAAAAAGAGCCAGCATAGCCAAAGGAAGACTAAGCAAAAAGAACAAATCTGGAGGTATCACATTTCCCAACCTCAAACTATACTGGAAGTCCATAGTCACCAAAACAGCAGGACACTTGTATAAAAACAGGCACATAGACCAATGTAAATAATAGAGAACGCAGAAATAAACCCAAATGCCTACAGCCAACTGATTTTAATCGAAGCAAACAGAAACGTAAAGTGGGCAAAGGACACCCTATTCAACAAACGGTGCTGGCATAATTGGCAAGCCACATGTAGGAGAATGAAACTAGATCCTCCTCTCCACCTTCTACAAAAATCATCTCAAGATGGATCAAGGACTTAAATCCAAGACCTGAAGCTGTGGAAATTCTAAAAGATAACATCAGAGAAACTCTTTTAGGCATTGGCTTAGGCAAAGACTTCATGACCAAGAACCCCAAAGCAAACAAAACTAAACAAAGATAAGTAAGTGGGACTTAATTAAACTAAAGAGTTCTGCACAGCAAAAGGAACAGTCATCAGAATAAACAGGCAACGGACAGAGTGGGAGGAAATCTTCACAATCTATCTATTCAAAAAGGACTAATATCCAGAATATACAAGCAACTCAAACAAATTATCAAGAAAAAACCAAATAATCCCATCAAAAAGTGGGCTAAGGACACGAATAGACAATTCTCTAGAGAAGATATACAAATGGCCAACAAACATATAAAAATGCTCAACATCACTAATGATCAGGGAAATGCAAATCAAAGCCACAATGCAATGCCACTTTACTCCCATGAGAATGGTCATTATAAAAAAATTTAAAAATAATAGATGTTGGCATGGATGCAGTAAAAAGGGAACACTTCTACATTGCTAGTGGGAATGTAAATGAGTACAATCACTTTGGAAAATAGTGTGGAGATTCCTTAAAAAATTGAAGTAGAACTAACATTCCATCCAGCAATCCCACTACTGGGTATCTACCCAGAAGAAAAAAAGTCATTTTACAAAGAAGTTATTTGCACGAGCATGTTTATAGCAGCACAATTCGCAATTGCAAAAATATGAAACCAGCCCAAATGCCCATCAATGAATGCATAAACAAACTGTGGTGTATATATACAACAGAATATTACTCTGCCATAAAAAGAAATGAATTAATGGAATTTGCAGCAACCTGGATGGAATTGGAGACCATCATTCTAAGTGAAGTAACTCAGGAATGGAAAACCAAACATTGTATGTTCTCATTCATAAGTGGGAGCTAAGCTATGGGGATGCAAAGGCATAAGAATGATACAATGGAGTTTGGGGACTTGGGGGAAAGGGTTGGAGTGGGGCATAAATGATAAAATACTATAAATTGGGTTAAGTGTTTACTGCTTGGGTGATGGGTGCACCAAAATCTCACAAATCACCACTGAAGAACTTACTCATGTAACGAACTACCACCTGTTCCCCCAAAACCTATGAAAATAAAAAAAATTAAAGAAATTAAACATCACACTTTGGGTCACCTAGAAAATTCGAATATTGGGGACATATAAACCATGCAATACTATCTAGCCATAAAAAGGAATGAGGTCATGTCCTTTGTAGCCATGTGGATTGAGCTGGAGGCCATTATCCTAAGCAAGCTAACGTAGGAACAGAAAACCAAATACTGCATGTTCTCCCTTATAAGTGGGAGCTAAACACTGACTAGAGATGGACACAAAGAAGGGAACCATAGACACTGTGGCATACTTGAGAGTGGAGGGTGAGTGGAGGGAGAGGATTGACAAAGTACCTATTCAGTACTATGCTTATTACCTGGGTAACAAAATAATTTGCACACCAAACCCCTATGACATATAGTTTACCTGTATTACAAACTTACACATATACCTCTGAACCTAAAATGAAAGTTAAAAAAAAAAACACAAAAGCATGAGCCACAAATATAAAAAAAAGATTAATTCAGCCTCATCAAAATTAGAACCACTTATGCTTGAAAGCACACTCTCAAGAAACTGAAAGGCAAACCCATAGATAGGGAGAAAGTATTTGCCTCTCATGTATCTGATGTGGGACTTGTGTAAAATATACATAAAGAATTCTTATAATTCACCAAAAATAGGCAAATCATCTGAACAGATATTTCTCCAAGGAAGATATACAAATAGCCAATAAGTTCAGAACATTTTGCTTAGCGTCATTAGTCATCAGGGAAATTTAAAGTAAAACACAATAAGGTAACACATCAGACACACTAAAATGGTAAGAACGTAAAAGTCTAATAACAATTGTTGAACATTTAGAGAAATTGGACTCTTCATATACTGCATGTGGGAACGTAAATTTTCACAGTCACTTTGATAAGCACTCTGGAATTCCTCAAACAGACATAGAATTACCATATGGTCCAGCAATTTCTCCCTTGGTATAAACCTAAAAGAAATGAAAAAAAAAAAAAACCTAAATAAAAACATTTATACAAATATTTATAGCAGCATTAGTCATAATTGTCCAAAGGTGAATACAGCCCAAATATCTATCGAGGGATAAATGAATGAACAAAATTTTATATATCCATATGCTCAGCCATAAAAATGAATGATGAGCATGCTACAAGCATGGATAAATTTTGAAAACATTATGCTAATTGAAAGAAGCCAGTCACAAAGGACCAAATATTATACGACTCCATTTACATAAAATGTTCACAATAGGCAGATATATAGGAACAAAAAGTAAATTAGTGGTTGCTGAGGGCAGGAAGGATGGGAGCATTGGGGAAATGATAGCTAAAGTTTAGGGATTCCTTTATGAGGTAATGAAAATGTTCTAAATTTACTGTGACAATGGTTAATTGTATACTTTAAATTAGTGAATCATATTCTATGTGAGTTACATCTTAAGAAAGCTATTTTTAAAATATCTGGTGCTTCTGTATGGTAGGGAGCATGGACAGTCCATGAATACCTTCACTGTTAAGCCATTGTTGAATGGCTTTTGTGATGCAAGATGCACCATTTCCAACTGCAAATGGTCCAGGAAAATAAAAACATGACACATGGCTTCTTCAGGGACCATAATGTTGTGTCAGTGCTAGATAATTGGATTGGAACAGCAGCACTATTAATCTGAAAAATGGTCAACAGTGGTAAGGCACTGCCAATAACCCATAGAGGAGATAAAAAAATTCATTGTCATCAAGGTGCCAAGTACAGTGGTGTCAGGAGCAAAACTTTATGCGATGTGGCCACTCTCACTGGCAGATAAGATTTGGAAGGCCAGAAGTCTAGCATGCAATGGTAGCCTCCACAACAGAAACAATCCTGTACTTTGATCCTGTTTATGAAGGTGGATGTGTTGCCAAATCCAGTAGAATTATGGATTCAGTTAGAAATTGAAGCAACTTAAGTGGTTCATGCTCATTCTGGAGCTTGATTTCAGTGTCATCAGATCATGGTCTCTTACGTGGTCATCATCTACATGAGTAAATCAGATACATTAAGCAGGGCAGCAGCAGCAGCAACAATTTGTTTCTTTAGTTGCAGGCCCAAAGAGAGGTATCTTTAGTCTGCAATTTTGTAGTTTTCCAAGTGGCAACCCAAACAAGTAGGTCATTGTCAATATCCTATGAGTCAGTAAAAGTATAACAAACTTCATCTAGTGGAGGATAACCCAGATCTATGAAAATGGCTTTGCGTTCTGGCCACCGAGGAGAGGATCCATTATCTTTCAGTTTTGCATAGCTAGCAGTAAGATTGAACATATGCAGCAGCCCAGTGGACACCAGCAGGTTTCAGCTTATCTGAACTGGCAGTGAACCAGGCCCACACATTTAGTTGAACCTCTGTGAGTCAAGGGTCTCATTTAGCCAGCTGCTTTACTTCAGGTGGAGAGTAGGGAAAAGAGTTTCCTTGAAAAGGGGTAATAGCCACTTTTTCAGGTAAAGCCTATATCCTGCTGGGGTGAGGCCAAGTAAGTTTTAATATGTAATTTACCTTTCACAAGCAAGGCTTGCTGAGCTCTTCTCAACATTGGAGGTATTAAGTTGAAATTGATCAACCCCAAACAGGAATGTCAGGTTGGAGAGGTACAAGGCTGACCTCCATGGTTCAGGTGTTCAGTTCTGAAATGAGCCCAGTAGCAAAATGTATTAGTCAATTCTCACACTGCTATGAAGAAATACCCAAGTCTGGGTAATTTATAAAGAAAAGAGGTTTAATTGACTCAGTTCTGCATGGCTGGGAAGGCCTCAGGAAACAATAATGGTGGAAGGAGAAGGGGAAGTAAGGTACCTTCTTCACAGGGTGGCAGGAAGAAGAAGCGCAAGCAGGGAAAATGCCAGATGCTTATAAAACCATCAGATCTCATGAGACTCACTCATTATCACAATAACAGCACGGGGGAAACCACCCCCAGGATTCAATTACCTCCACCTGGTCCCACCCTTGACACATGAGGATTACAGGAATTACAATTCAAGGTGAGATTCGGGTGGGGACACAAAGACAAAACATGTCACAGATAATAACTGCTTTTCAAAAGTGGTGTATCTGGTAGTCTTGTCAGGAAGTAGAGGAGTCCAAAACTCCAAGACGTATCTCCAGGTGAAGATTGCTTCCCTTTTCCAGAAATAGCAATTGTAAAATCATCAGTTACAGATACTTATATAGCTCAAAGTTATCATTACAATTGTAGGGCTCCAAAGGTAGAGAACATGACACAACTTACTGGACTGTTTCCATGGCAGAACTTCATTTCAGGCTTTACTCAAAAGATGCTGATTTGTGGGTTAGTTAATATAAAGGACCAAGCAGAATGTCCAAGCAATCACAAAGCATTTCCAATATCCAAAGAATCCAGTTAGTTGCTGAAACTCCTTTTTGGTGGTGGGGGTGCTGAAGAGACAATTTTTCTTTGCCTGAGGTTTTATTGTGAATTTTCCTACATACTTTCAGGAAACATTACCGGCAAGCAAGAGACATTACTGGCAAACAACATTACTCCTGAATTTTGGTGGTGATTTTCAATATTAATCCTGATTTTTTTTTTTTTTGGAGACTTTCAGTCATTCTTCCTAGAGGATGTGTGATAATACCACAGCTAGGTAGGGCTATTGAGACTGAGACTTCTTACTGCCAAACATCAGGACGTCATGTATAATGAAACTTTTGGAAATCTGAATGAAGAAGAACTTGTCCCAAATTCTAACCTATTCAATTTTGGCAAATGGCACTGGAGTTTAGGTAACACTGGCGAAGTACAACAAACATGTATTAGAGGCCTTGTCACATGAATGTGAACAGATCTTAATTCTCAGATGCTAGTATGGGAAAGAAAGTGTTGTCAATGTTTAAAATAGTGCACCATGTTCTATTAGTCTGTGTAGTAGATTCGGATAGAGTCAAGATGTCTGCAACAGTTGGGGCCACTGGAGAAACAATTGAATTTATTTGAAAATATTCCACTATCAGTCTTCAGCTCCTGTTAAATTTTGCACTGGGCATACAAGGCTGTTCTGTAAAGATCCTGCATCTCTTACTACTGCCTCCTATAGGTACTAATATTTATTCAGGGCACAGATTTTCTTTTTTCTTCCTAGAATTCTATGCTTTGTGTTGGATCAGAAAGCACAGAATGTGGGAGAGACAAGAAAGCTAGTGACAGACAAATTTATGTGTCCCACTATTACTTATCTATGTATGGCTGAATTTCATCTGGCACTTATGAGACAGGGAAATACAAGCATCAGTTCCCAGTGATATTCAGATGTGAAGGTAGCAGCATCAGTATGCAGAATTAGCCTAAAAAGTTTTGTTCACAAGGCCATACTGGCTTCTTTCTTTCTCCTGCTGTAAACCTGGCCAAACCCTGTTATCTAATTTGGGATGCTATCTCCTTCCAGGAGTCCAGTAGAAGAGTTTACTTGGGCATCCATATCTAACAGAGCCATAAAAGCTTGATTCTTTCCCTCATGAAAATTCTCCAACCTACTAAGATGGATGCATATGGAACTTGATCTCCATTAAGGACAGAGATCACTTGCCCCATTCTAATGATTTTTCTCCTTATGGCAGCTGTGCTTGAGAAAGTAGAGACAGAGCTGCACCGTACCATTAGCAAGGCTTAGCATTTACTTTCGATTCTGTGTGGCATAATGGCTGCTTGTGTCTCAAAACATTAAACTTCCAATGTTTTTGGCTGACTCAATTCTCAATATCAGGCAACAAAGTCCACATAATAGCTAGGGGAGTTATCCAGAGGGGCAAAGCTAATAACAATAATTTATCAATGAGTCTCAGGGTTGGTTTCTCATTCCCAGAGATCACTTCATCAGAATTGTATACCCAATCTAGGCATTGAGTATAGAGCCCAATTCTGTCGTCTATGGTATTCACTGGGAATTTCTTTCTCTTAAGAAAATCTTCAAAAGAAGACCAGAAAATGTCGTGCTGTCCTTGACTGATATTTATCTTCTACACAGTATTATCAAATAGGAAAACATGCAGGGTATACCTGAAAACAGCCAGATCCAACTAATTTT
>NC_045445.1:92363775-92373443 GCF_002776525.5 Piliocolobus tephrosceles | reverse complement strand
TATTTGTTTTGGCTACTGTCTATCCCCCACACTAAAATGAAAGCTCCTTGAGGATAAGAATTTTAGTTTGCTTCTTTCATTCATTATTACATCATCAATATCCGTGCCTAGAAGAGTACCTGGCAGAGAGCCCACCTGAAGTATTTGTGGGGTAAAGATAAAACAAGTAAATTAAAGAGCAAATGGGATCAAAGCAAGTCAAAGGGGCAGTGTTTCCAGGGTGTAGCCCCAGTTACAAGTGCAAACGCTTCCAGGGAACAACTGTGCATTTTATTAGAGTGAAGCAGGCCAGCTGGGGGTGTGGCCAACTGGAGAGGGTATTCCGAGTCTAGACTGGACTGGGACCTACCTAAGGCCCAGCTGCATGTATCCTTGTTGGAATGAGGACCCCAATCCTCACGTTGTTGTTGTTGTTGTTGTTTGTTGTTGTTCTGTTTCACTTTCAGGAGATGCCAGAAACAAATTTTCATTGTGTGAAATCTCTCAAATGTCTAAAGTACTTAATTAAAAACAGAAAACAATGAAAACACAAACAAAACTTGGAAGCTGACTGAGATTGGTCCCTGGGCAGCCTGCTGGATTTTGTTGGACTGAATTGTGTGATGTATACAAGAAAATTAATCCCTGCTATGGTGAGGTAGGCTTTCCTTGTGTAATTCTTGAGGCAGTCAGCCTCAGGCCATGTTGGGTGCAGAGAATAAACTCTATTTACCGTCTTCTTTCAACTCCTGACAGCTCCTTGCATCTCCCACTAGCAGTGGTCCTAGCTCAGAGCCCACTGCGCTCCCTGAACCCCTTACTGCCACTAGCATCCACTCTCATTCCCCTGCAAAGCGGCCTTGACCAGCACCCACTACCCTCATGCCCTGAGTGCCCCTGCTGCTGTACATAACCCCCACTGCCTATCCTGACCACTTCCCTGGTACCTACCTCCCTTGCTTCCTGGGTATCACCTTCAAATCCTTGTCTGGCTCCTATTCCTACCCCTTTCCCTGTTGGCCACTGAACTCCCCCACCCCACCCTTGCCTGGCGCCCAACTCCACCCCATGTCTCCTGCTGGATTCCTTCCCATCCCCCTCTCCATTCTGGTGCCCACCAATGGCTTTGCTCTGCCTGACACCCACCGCTGCGGATCGCGGGCCTCGCGTGCCCAAATCGGACACCTCTCTGCTGCCTCTGCTATGAGCCTGTGGCAAAGGAGGGTCAACAGGCGATTGGCTGTGTGAGTGTTTGCAAGAGCAGGGAGGGTAGGATCCGTAGATGAGGAGCGTGTCTAGGAGTGCGGCGAGGCAGGCAAAGAGCAATGCAGCGGTGTCCCCAGCGCTTGGCTTGCTGGCCGTCTGCCTCCCTGTTGGCGGTGGCCGCCCCTCAGCCACATCGGGCTGCCACCTTTCCCTGCTGCAGTGGCTGTAGTCTCTGCCCTTTTTCTGCACAAGACTGCAGTGTTAGTTTCCTCTTAGTACTGATGTCTTCCCTTCTTCTAAACACGGAGCAGGTCTGCCTTTCTTTCCCTGGGGCCCCTCCTGGGGTCTTCCTTCCCTTTCCACAATTCACAACAGTGGAACCTGTTGGTGGCCTTTTCTCTCTTCCTGTCTCTGCTCACTGAATCCTTCAAGCTCTCTAGCTCCTCCGCTCAGCTCTCCTGCTCCATCTGTTTTCCATCTTTCAGACATTTCTCACATTCTTTGGAAACCTACCAATTAACATAGAAATACCATGTGTATACACTTATGGAGACTTGAATTCATTACGACCATACACAAATGTGTAGCATACATACTCGCTAATACATATATTAAGTGTTTCTCCAAAGCATTGTGTAGGCATATTTTAGATTTGGAGACCTGGCTTATTTTAAACTTAAGGAGTTATTTTTGAATGTGATTACAATACTTAACAAACCTTATCTATTCCGCATAAAGTGACATCATTTAATTTTGTGTGTGTGTGAGTTACAGTTTTTCACAGTATCCTATAATTCTGAAAATAATCAACAATATTAGATTGCTATATCAAGTAAGATGTTTTCAGTTACATGTTTTAGGATAACAAACCAAATGGGTGTACAATAAAAACAATATATTGACTAACGTATTTGAAAAGTTAAATAGGTGTTAGGTTAATCTTAATCGATGGTGGAATAATATTTTATTATATATATATCACGTTTTTATCAATTTATTTATTGATGGACAGTTAAGTTGATTCCATATCTTGTCTATTGTGATCAGTGCTGCAAATAAATAGGTGACTGCAGATAGCACGTTGATAAGCTGATTTCCTTTCTTTTGGATATATACCCAATAGTGAGATTGCTGGATCTTATGGAAGTTTTAGTTTTAGTTTTTGAGGAGCTACCACACTGTTTTTCATAATGGCTATGCTAATTTATATTCCCACTAACAATGTACAAGGATACCCCTTTCTTCACTTCCTTACCAACAGTTTTTATTTTCTGTGTTTTTGATATAGCCATTGTAACTGGGGTGAAATGGTATCTCATTGCTATTTTGATATACAATTACCTGATGATTAGTGATTTAGAACACTTTGTATATATCTGTTGTCCATTTGTATGTCTTAGTTTGCGAAATGTCTACTCAGCTCTTTTGCCCATTTTTAAATCAGATTATTTGATTTTTTACTGTTGGGTTGTTGGAAGTTCTTATATATTTTTATTATTAATCCCCTGCCAGTTGAATAATTTGCAAATATTTTCTCTTGTTATCTAGGTTGTCTCTTCATTTTATGATTGTTTCCTTTGCTGTGCAGAAGATTTTTAGCTGATGTGATTTCATTTTCCCATTTTTCCTTTGGTTGCCTGTGCTTTGAGGTCTTACTCAAGAAATCATTGCACAGACCAATGTTCTGAAGCTTTTCCCCAAAGTTTTCTTCTAGTCACTTCATAATTTCAGATCTTAGATTTATGTCTTTAATCCATTTTGATTTGAGTGTTGTATATGGTGAGAGATAGATGTGTCTAGTTTCATTCTTCTGTGTATGGATACCCAGTTTTCCCAACAACATTTATTACAGAGACTGTCTTTTCTATAGTGTGTGTTCTTGGCTCCTTTGTTGAAAATAAGTTGACTATAAATGCATAGATTTATTTATGAGTTCTCTATTTTGTTTCATTGGTCCAGGTGTCTATTCATATGCCAGTACCATGCTGTTTTGGTTACCATAGGTTTATAGTATAATTTGAAGTAAGGCAACTTGATGCCCCAGCTTAATTCTTTTTCCTTGGGATTGCTTTGACCATTCTGATCCTTCTGTAGCTCCATACGAATTTTAGGACTGTTTATTTTCTGTTTCCATAAAGAATGTCTTTGGTATTTTGACATAGATTGTGTTTATGTATATGTAGATAACTTGGAGTAGTATGGACATTTTAACAATATTAATTAGTCCAAATCATGAACATGGATATATTTCTATTTTGTGTGGTCTTTATTTTTTATCAATGTTTTATAATTTGTATTGCAGACATCTTTCATTTCTTTGGTTTAGTTTATTTCTAGGTATTTTATATTTTGTAGTCATTGTAAAAAGGATTGCTTTCTTTATTTCTTTTATACATTTTTCACAGTTGGCATTTAGAAATGCTACTGATTTTTGTATGTTGATTTTATATATAAAATCAGTTTCTTAGTTCCAATTCGTTTTTGGTGGGGTCTTTAGATATTTTTCTAGATATAAAATCATATTATCTGCAAATAAAGACAATTTAACTTCTTCCTTCCCAATTTGGGTGTTGTTTCTTTCTCTTAACTAATTGCTCTTGTTGGAATTTCCAGTACTATGTTGAATAAAAGTGGTGAAAGCACCGTGGAATCCTACACAGCCACCAAAAAGAATAAAATTATGCCCTTTTCAGCATCATGGATGCAGCTGAAGGCTATTATCCTACGTGAATGAATGCAGAAACAGAAAATCAAATACTGCATATTCTCACTTATAAACGGGAGGCAAAAAATGGGTGCATATGGACATAAAGATATAAATAATAGACACTAGGATTTCCAAAAAGGGGGAGGAAGAGAGGAATGATTGAAAAACTACCTATTGAGTACTATGGGTGATGGGTTCAGTAGAAACCCAAACCCCAGCATTATGCAGTATATTTATGGAACAAACCCACACATTTACCCCATGAAAATAATATTTTTTGTGTGGTAAAAGCAATTATTTTGTCTTGTTCCAGGTCATAGACAAAGGGCTTTCAGGTTTTTTCCCATTTAATATGATGCTAGCTGTGTTTGCCATACATGACCTTTATTCTTTTGAGATATGCTCCTTCTATATCCATTTTGTTGAGAGTTTTTTTCATGAAACGATGTTAAATTTCATTGAATTTTTTTTTTTTGGCATTTATTGAAATGTCCTTATGGTTTTGGTACTTTATTCTATTTGTGTGATATATCGCATTTATTGATTTGTGTATGTTGAACCATCATTGCATCCCTAACATTAATCCTATTTGATCATATGAATGATCTTTTAAATTTGTTGTTGGATTCAGTTTGCTAGCATTTTGTTGAGGATTTTTGCATGTATGTTTATTGGTAATATTGGCCTATAATTTTCTTTTTTGGGGTGTCTTTGGTTATGGTATCTGAATAAGGCTAGCCTTCCAGGATGAGTTTGGAAGCATTCCCTCCTATTTGATATTTTGGAATGGTTTGAGTAGGATTTGTATTAGTTCTTCCTTAAACTTTTGGTAGAATTCAGCAGTGTAGCCACAAGATCTTGGGCTTTTCATTGATGGGAGACATTTTATTACCATTGCTATCTCATTACCTATTATTGGTCTGTTCAGGTTTTCTATTTCTTGATGGTTCTATCTTGGTAGGTTGTATGTGTCTAGGAATTTACCCATTTCTTCTAGGTTTTAAAATTTATTGGTGCTGCTCGTAATCATCTGTAATAATCTTTTTATTTTCTGTGGTATTACTTGTAATGTCTCATTTTTCTTCTTTTTTTTAATGTTACTTTAAGTTCCAGGATACAACTGCAGAATGTGTGGGTTTGTTACATAGGTATATGTGTGTCATGGTGGTTTGCTGCACCTGTCAACCCGTCATCTAGGTTTTAAGTTCCACATGCATTAGCTATTTGTCCTAATGCTCTCCCTCCACTTGCCCCTGACACCCCGGTCTAATTTTTCATCTGTCATTTTATTTATTTGAGTCTTCTTTTAGTCTGGCTGAAGGTTTGTAGATTTTTGTCATGTTTTCAAAAAGCCAACTTTTTGTTTAATTGATTTTTTGTATTGTCTTTCAGTTTCAATTTTATTTCTGCTCCAATTTTTATTATTTCTTCTACTAATTCAAGGTTTAATTTGTTCTTGATTTTCTACTTCTTTAAGGTGCATTTTTAGGTTGTTTATTTGAAGTTTTTGTGCTTTTTTTGACTTAGGCATTTATTGCTACAGTCTTTCCTCTTAGTATTGCTTTTGCTGTGTCCTCTAGGTTTTGGTATGTTGTGCTTTAATTTTCATTTGTTTCAGGAAAGTTTAAAAATTTCCTTCTTAATTTCTTCCTTGACCCATTGGTCATTTAGGAGCCTGTTGTTCAATATTCATGTATTTGTATAGTTTTCAAATTCTAGTTATTTATTTCTATTGTTTTATTCCATTGTATTTAGAAAAGATACTTGATACAATTTTAATATTTTAAAAATTTTTTGAGATTTATTCTGTGGCCTACCATATGGTCTTTCTTAGATAATGTTCCATGTGCTGAGGAGAAGAATGTGTATTCTACATCTTTTGGATGAAATGTTTTGTAAGTGTGTAATAGGTCCTCCAAGTTTATAGTGCAGATTAAGTCTGACATTTCTTTGTTAGTTTTTTTTGTCTAGATGATCTTTACCATGTTGAAAGTGGGGTGTTATAGTCCACACCTGTTATTGTTTTGGGATCTACCTCTCTCTTTAGTTGCACTAATATTTTTAAATATATCTCTGTGCACTGGTGCTGGGTTCATATATATTTACAATTATTATATCCTCTGCTGAATTGACCCCTTTATCATTGTATAATGACCTTTGTATAAATGACCATTGTATAATGACCTTCTTTGTTTCTTTCCACAGTTTTTGGCTTGACATCTACTTTATCTAAGTATAGTTATTCCTGCTCTGTTTTGGTTTCCATTTGCATAGAATATCTTTTCCATTCCTTAAGTTTCAGTCTGTTGTATGTCTTCATCAGTAAAATTAGTTTCTTGTACACAGAATCTACTTTGGGTCTTATTTTTTGATTCATTCAGCCACTCTAGGTCTTTTGATTAGATAATTTATTCCATTTACTGCCAATATTATTATGGATAGGTAAGGACTTACAACTTTCATTGTGTTATTTGCTTCCTGCTTGTTTTCTAAGTCCTTTTTTTCTTTATTTCTGTCCTTCCTTGTGTGTAAGTGATTTTTTTCTGGTAGTATATCTTAATTTCTTGCTTTATATTTTTTGTATATTTGTTACAGACTTTTGCTTCATGGATACAAGGAGACTTGCAAGACTATTCTAAAGAATTGTTTTAAACTAAAGACAACTCTGATGATGATGGAGAAAAAAAGAGAAAATTGAAAAAGTGCTACACTTTAACTCCATCCCCCCTTATGACTTTTTGTTGTTTCTATATATCTTTTTATATGGTCTGTCTCTTAAAATTGCTTGTATTATTATTATTATTATTGAGATAGGATCTCACTGTGTCACCCAAGCTGGAGTACAGTGACATAAAAATCTTGGCTCACTGCAACCTCTGCCCCCAAGGCTCAAGTGATCCTTTTACCTCAGCCTCCTGAGTAGCTAGAACTACAGGAGTGCACCACCATGCTCAGCTAATTTTTTGCATTTTTGGTAGAGAGGGGGTTCCGCCATATTGCCTGTGCTGGTCTTGAACTCCTGACCTCAGGTGATTGACCCATCTTGGTTTCCCAAAATGCTGGGATTATAGGCATGAGCTACCATGCCTAGCCTGTTATTATTTTTGATAGCTTTGTCTTTTAGTCTTCACAGTAAAGATATAAGTGGTTTATATACAAGTACAGTACTATAATATTCTAAATTTGTCTATGTATCTACATTTAACAGTGAGTTTTAGATCTCCAGATGATTTCTTGCCTTTTTGTGTCATTTCCTTTCATATTGAAGTGAACTCAGTATTACTTGAAAGACAGGTCTAGTAATGAATTTCATCAGCTTTTCTCTGTGAAAGTCTATCTGTCCTTCATGTTTTAAGGGTAACTTTGTGGATATTCTCAAGTTAAAGATAACTTTGCTGGCAGTATCTTATACTAAAGTCATCCTATTCTTTAACTGGCTTGTAAGATTTCTGCTAAGAAGTCTGCTGACAGACGTATCAGAGGTCCTTTACATATTATCTGTTTTTTTCTCTTGCTGACTTTAGGATTCTTTATTTTTCCTTGACTTTTGTGAGCTTGATTATTATATGCCTTGCAGTCATCTTATTTAGATTGAGTCTTCTTGGTGTTCTTTAACATTCTTGTATTTGGATATTTATATTTTTCTCGAGGTTTGAAAAATGTTTTGTTATTATTTATTTGAATAAACATTCTACCCTGATCTCTCTACATCCTCTTTAAAGTAAGTAATTCTGTGGTTTTTTTTCCCCCACTTGAGACAATTTTCTGGATCTCATAAGCACACTTCATTCTTTCTTTTTTATTAGTTTTTAAAATTTCCATTGGTTTTTGGTGGAACAGATGGTATTTGGTTACATGAGTAAGTTCTTTAGTGGTGATTTGTGAGATTTTGGTGCACCTATCACCCAAGCAGTATACACTGAACCCAATTTTCAGTCGTTTATCCCTCAGCCCTCCCTCCCATCCTTTCCAAGAGTTCCAAGATTCCTTGTATCATTCTTGATCATTCTTGCGCCTTTGCATTCTCAGAGTTTAGCTCCCACTTATGAGTGAGAACATACAATGTTTGGTTTTTTATTCCCGAGTTACTTCACTTAGAATGATAGTCTCCAATTCCATCCAGGTTGCTGCAAATGCCGTTAATTCATTCCTTTTTATGACTGAGTAGTGTATATACACACACACACACACATATATATAAATATATATATTCCACTATATATATATTCTACTATATATGCATATTCCACTACATATATACATATTCCACTATCTATATATATGTATATGTATGTGTGTGTGTATACACACATACACACACACACACACACACACACATATCCCACAGTTTCTTTATCCACTCATTGATTGATGAACATTTGGGCTGGTTCCACATTTTTGCAATTGCGAATTGTGCTGCTATAAACATGCATGTGCAAATATCTTTTTTTGTATAATGACTTTTTCTCTGGGTTGGTACCCAGTAGTGGGATTGCTGGATCAAATGTTAGTTCTACTTTTAGTTCCCTAAGGAATCTCCACACTGTTTTTTTTCTAGTGGTTGTACTAGTTTACATTCCCACCAGCAGTGTAGAAGTGTTCCCTTTTCACCACATCCATGCCAACATCTATTAGTTTTGGATGTTTTTTTATTATGACCATTCTTTAGGGGTAAGGTGGTATTGCATTGTGGTTTTGATTAGCATTTCTCTGATCATTGGTGATGTTGATCATTTTTTATATGTTTGTTGGCCATTTGTATATCTTCTTTTGAGAATTGTGTATTTATGTCCTTACCCCACTTTTTGATGAGATTATTTGCTTTTTCTTGCTAATTTGTTTGAGTTCCCAGGAGATTCTGGATATTAGTCCTCCGTTGGATGGATAGATTGTGAAGATTTTCTCTCAATCTGTGCATTGTCTGTTTACTCTGATGACTGTTCCTTTTGCTGTGCAGAAGCATTTTAGTTTAATTAAGTCCCACTTATTTATCTTTGTTTTAGTTGCATTCGCTTTTGGGTTCTTGGTCATGAAGTCTTTGCCTAAGCCAATGTCTAGAAGGATTTCTCCAATGTTATCTTCTATAATTTTTACAGTCTAAGGTCTTGGATTTAAGTCCTCGATACACCTTGAGTTGATTTTTGTATAAGGTGAGAGATGAGGATCTAGTTTCATTCTCCTACATGTGGCTTGCCAATTATGCCAGCACCATTTGTTGAATAGGCTGTCCTTTCCCCACTTTATGTTTTTGTTTTCTTTGTTGAAGATCAGTTGGCTTACATTTGGGTTTATTACTGGGTTCTCTATTCTGTTCCATTGGTTTATGTGTCTGTTTTAATACCAGTATCATGCTGTTTTGGTGACTATGGCCTTATAGTGTAGTTTGAATTTGAATTTGGGTAATGTGATGCCTCCAGATTTTTTTTTTTTTTTTTTTTTTTTTTTTTTTTTTTGCGTAGTCTTCCTTTGGTTATGCAGGCTCCTTTTTTGGTTCCATATGAATTTTAGGATTGTTTTTTCTAGTTCTGTGAAGAATGATGGTATCATTTTGGTGAAAATTGCATTACATTTGTAGGTTGCTTTTGACAGTATGGTCTTTTTCACAATATTGATTTTACCCATCCATGAGGATGGGATGTTTTTCCATTTGTTTGTGTTATCTGTGATTTCTTTTTTTTTTTATTAGTTTTATTTATTTTTATATTTTTATTTTTTTACCCATCAATTCATCATTTATATCAGGTATAACTCCCCAATGCAATCCCTCCCCCCTCCC
>NC_045445.1:92333402-92333775 GCF_002776525.5 Piliocolobus tephrosceles | reverse complement strand
TTATACCTGATATAAATGATGAATTGATGGGTGCTGACGAGTTGATGTGTGCAGCACACTAACATGGCACAAGTATACATTTGTAACAAACCTGCACATTATGCATATGTACCCTAGACGTTAAAGTATAAAAAACAAAATAAAATAAAATAAAATAAAATAAAGTAAAATAAAATAAAATATTGCTGAAATAAATTAAAGACAGCTGAATAATTGAGGACTTATGTATGAATGTGTATATGTATATATCATATTCATGATTGGAAGACCCCACTTTGAAAAAAATGTCAGCTCTCCCCAAACTGGTCTATAGATTCAACGGAATCCTAATAAAAATCTAAGGAGATCTTTTTTTTTTTTTTTTTTTTTTTTT
>NC_045445.1:92283256-92333302 GCF_002776525.5 Piliocolobus tephrosceles | reverse complement strand
TTAGAAAATGAACAGAAGACATGAAAAGATTTGTCACCAAAATGAATGTATAGATGTCATACAAGCTTATGAAACTGTATTAGCCACTAGGCAAATGCAAATTTAAACTATGTTAAGCTATTGCTTTGCACCTATCAGAATGGCTAAAATAAAAAAAAAATTATGACAGTAAGAAATGCTGCTGAGCATGCAGAGAATCTGGATGACATATATTGCTGATGGCATAAAATGGCATAGCCACTTAAAAAGATTATTTGGAAGTTTCAAAAGAAAAAAAGCTAAAAATGAATCTACCGTATGATCCAGCAATTGCACTCTTAGATACTTATCTTAGAGAAATTAATACCTTTGTTCACACAAAAAGTTGTTCATGAATGTTTACAGCAGCTTTATTTATAATAACCAAAAGATGTAAATGAATAAAAACCTTACAGATACCCTTCAATAGTGAAAAGGTTAAACAAATCATGGCACATCCATATAATGGAATACAATGTAACAATGAAAAATAAACGATTATTGATACACATACAACCTGGATAAATCTCCAGTGATTTTGCAGAGTGACAGAAACAAACCCCAATTGGTTACAATACTGTATGATTTGTTTATATGACATTCTTGAAATGAAATCATAGAAATGGAGAACAGATTGGTGGTAGCCATGCAATAACGAGGGGATTGGGCAGGGGTGTGGACATAAAAGGACAACATGAGAGATCTGTGTTGTGAAGAAAATGTTCTATATTAGCTCTAGTATTCTCATTATGCCATTGTACTTATTTTGAGGATGTTACCATTGGGGGAAAATGAGCAAAGGGCACCTGGAATCTCTCTGTATTATTTCTTACAGCTTCATGTAAATCTACAATTATCTCAAAATAAAAAGTTTAATTAAAATAATGTATGCAAAATAAGTTTATTTGGTGGTGGACATGGTCAAAAGTTTATCATTTCCTATTCACCCATTTTGTTACACTTATTAAGACACACCCACTTTTGCCTACTTTTAGCACAAGTTTATAGTTACTAAGACATACATTTGTTTTTATATTAGTTAATATTTGGGAAAGGGTAACAAGAAATTTGATTTACATGGTTGTATATGTGCATGTGTGCATCCTCAAGTATAAGTTCATATTTTCATTATGAGTATATGTCTTTTTATGTGTTTTTTAAACTTTTATTTTAGGTTTAGTGGTACATGTATAGGTTTGATATACTGGTAAATTGCATGTCATGGAGGTTTGGTGTGCAGATTATTTTGCCATTCAGGCAATTTGCATAGTACCAATCAGGTAATTTTTTGGTCCTAAGTCTCCTCTCTCCCTCCACCTTCAAGTAGGCTGTGGTGTCTGTTTTTCCCTTCTTTGTGGCCATATGTCCTCATTGTTTAGTTCCCACTCATAAGTGAGAACATGCAGTATTTGGTTTTCTCTTCCTGTGATAGTTTACTTAGGATAAGGGCCTCCAGCTCCATCCATGTTTCTTCAAAGGACATTATCTCATCCCTGTTTATGTCTGTGTAGTATTCCATGGTGTATATGTACCACATTTTTGTTATCCAGTCTACTGTTGATGGGCATTTCGGTTGATTAAATGTTTTTGATATTGTGAATATGGCTGCAAAGAACACACACATGCATGTGCTTTTGTGGTAGAACAATTTATATTCCTTTGGGTGTATACCCAATAATGGGATTGCTTGGTCAAATGGTAATTCTTTCAGTTCTTTGAGAAATAAACAAAATGCCTTCCACAATGGTTGAACAAATTTATATCATCTATAGCAGTGTATAAGCTTTCCCTTTTCTGTACAACCTCACCAGCATGTGTTATTTTTTGGAATTTTAATAATAGCCATTCTGACTATGTGAGATGGTATCTCATCGTGGTTTTGATTTACATTTCTCTGATGATTAGTGATGATGAGCATGTTTTAAATATGTTTTTTGACCACTTTTATGTCTTCTTTTCAGAAGTATCTGTTTATGTTTCTTGCTCACTTTTTAATGGGGTTATTTGTTTATTGCTTGTTGATTTAAGTTTCTTAGAGATTGTGGATATTAGATCTTTGTTGAATGTGTGTGAATATTTTATCCCATTCTGTAGGTTGTCTGTTTACTCTGTTGATGGTTTCATTCTTTCTGTGTTTGTTGATGTTCCTTCAACTGTGGGGTAATATGAATATAATTAGTTGACTTCTTTTCTGAATGTTTTCAGCAGTCTAAGCTTTTTTGCAAGGTCTTTATTTGTAGCTTAGTTCTTGTCCTTGGTTTCACTGGGGGATATATTAACAGTATTTTCGGTGTTGAGGAATTTGGTTGTAATCCACTAGATGGTGCTTAAGTGTAATGGCTAATAGTTATGCTCTTGCTTAGCCATGTGACTCCCCTGTATTTCCTCATGATTGCCACCAAATTTTCTTTTACTGTTCTGAAAGTGTAGGCTCCTCTCCCACTACAGTGCTGTCTGTAGATCTCTGTTTGGCACTAGTGAGCTGTACAGCACAACCTTGTGGCTAGCTCGTCTTTATTTTCTTCCCCCACTTTGGAGGCAGCAGGGGATGAGACCTTGGCATTGGCTATGGCAGAGGGTCTTTCCCATGTCTTTTGGTGCTCTACCCTAGAGAAATGCAGAGCGGATATCAACTAGTGCAATCAGTCAAGGGTGGGGCAGCTGCCTTGTTGGCCCAAGCCATGGGGACCTGCCTGGTGATGAGAAGGGGATTGTGGAGCGAACAGACCAGCCTCTTCTCCTTATGGTGGTTGTGGCTTGCTGGAGGTGTGGTTAAAGCACTCTGCATCTTTGCTTCTTTCCCAGTCTGAGGGCAGCAAGGGCACTACCATTGCAGTGGCAGGGGCAGAAAGGCTTTTGGTTGTCTCTGGGAGCTCCATCTCAGATAAAACACAGTCACTGCTACTGGGGATGTTCAGCCAGTGGGTGAATCAACTGTGCTGCTGGCCTGAGGTGGGGACCCCACTTGGTGGAGAGTGGGGGTTTGAAGGATAACAGGGAGGAAAGAGTGGGCTCTTCTTTGTATGGTGACTGTGTCTTGCTAGAAACGTGAGTAAAGCCCTCAGGATCTTTGTTTCTTCTCCAATCTGTGGGCAGCAGGGGAAGAATCACTGCAATGGCAGTGGCAGAGGGGCTCTCAGTTGCCTCTGGGAGCCCTTCCCCAGAGAAACACAAAGCCACTAGCAGAGGGAATGCTCAGCCAAAGGTGGGATGTCTGTGTACATCCAGGCTTGCGGCCCTGCTTGGTGAAGAGTGTGGAGTGGGAGCCTACATGGAAGAGAGACTGGGCTCCTCTCTGTATGGTGGCTGCAGCGTGCTAGAGGCTCTAGTGTAGCAACTCGACCTTTTGTTTTATTCCCTGGCCTGAGTGCAGCAGGGCAGTACCACTGCAGCTGCAATGGCAGAGAAGCTGTGGGTTGTCTCTCGGATTTCCTCCTCAGAAAAGCAGAGCTGCTACCCAGTGAAGTGTTTAGGTGGAAGCAGAGTGATTGTGCTTGGGGCCAAGGTCAAGAGGCACTGCTCATTGAAGAGTAGCGGAGGTGGGACACACGTGGAAACAGTCTGGCCGCCTTTCCTTTAAGGTGACTGCACGGTGCTGTGGGTTCGCATCAGTCCCCAACTTCTATACTACCTCCAGATCCTGATGAGAACATGAGCGAGGAAAAACGTCAGCTTGTCTGCTCCCGCTGTGAGCTCTGTCCCAGGAAAGTGCAGAGCTGCTTCCAGCCAGAGAACTCAGGCAGGGCTGGGGTAGCTTTGTTAATGTCCCAGGCTAACGGGCCTTATCCTGCGGCGTGCCCCGGAGGAAAGCCTGCAATCTGTTCCTACTCTGCCCTGTGGATTCGGCCCCTTTCCTGAGGGCCTGCGGAGAGCCTGACCTGCCCTGTTGCTGGTGCTGCAGCCACTGGTGCCAGGGTCCCCGGGGATTCAGGGATCCTGGGACTCCATGCATGCCCCAGCGAGTCCCCAGTGCAGCATAGTGGTGGGAGTCACGGGGAACTTCCTGAGCACACGATGCAAAGGTCCATGTCAGAAGTGTGGGTCCCCAGGGACTCTCACTCACTCACCATTTCTCAGCGGTGGGGGGACTCCCCTTGACTCTGTGCCACTCCCGGGTGGGCAGCGTCTTGTCTCACTCTTCTCCATGGGTCGCGCTCTTTCTCCAATGAAGCCCAAAGTGTCCACTTGGATGTTCTGGTTGAAGAGGTAGTGTCCACACACGACTTTTCTCTCTCAGAGCAGCTGCACACTAGCTGCTTCTAGTCAGCCATCTTGGTCCCCTTCCAGGTATATTTATTGATATGGGTGTATATTTCCATATGCATGTATAGTTGTGTTTATCTACGTGGGTTGTAGTGGGTTGAGTGCTTTGCACATCTGTGTGAGAGGGCATACTGTCACGAGTTATCAAACAAACTATGATGGCTCTATTCATTCATCTATGAATTAAATCAATATTATTTGAGCACCTACTCTGTTCTAGGCTCTGGTGGTATAGAGAAGACAGAGTCCTTGCCTTAAGCTGTTGGGGAGGGGAATATTTAATTACAGTGCAGTGTATTGAGTACGATGATAGGGTAAAATGATAGGCTAAAACACGTTGTGGTGTAGAAAAGAAAAAGGAAGTGAATCTAATCAGACTAGGACTCCAATAGTCAGAAAAAAGCTTCCTAAAAATTGATGTCTGAGTTAAATCTTGAGATTTGAATAGTTGTGTATGTTTCAGAGGGACAGCAAGAGGGAGACTGAAAGTAGATACCAGATATAGGACTATTATACAGTATATGTGGTTAAGGGCAGTGTCTTCAAGGTGTAGAGAATCTGCAAGCACCTCTGGAAGTAGACAGGTGATATATTGGAGTGAGGAGAATACTAGGACTTTAATAAATTCTGTCCTTCAATTATATTTTTTTGTTCTACAATATACATTTTATATGAATCTAGTAGCATATAATCTTAATATCTGTGTTAACACAGTACAATATGGTGAATAAGTAAATAAATGCAAATAAAAGCAGTTGCAGTTTGGAGAACACTGTTTTAGGAAATTGCAAGTAGTTTGATATAGTCAGAGCAAGGGTATGTGTGTGTGTGTGTGTGTGTCTGTGTATGTGTGAAGAAATGGCAGGAGGTAAATCCAAGGGAATAAGCAATCATCATACCTTCAATCACCATGACTCCATGCTAGAATCTATCTGCACAGTAGAAAAATTTCTGCAAATAAAATCAGAAAAGAGGGACAATATAGGTGAATTGTTAATTGACAGTTGAGAAAATACACTGAAGACAATAACACAAAGGTAAAATTTCGTAGACTTGTTTGCATAAACATTTAAAATGTCTTTGTTTAAACATAACTTTTAATGATAGAAAATCAACATATAAGGCATATACTATCAAAATTAAAACCCTTTCTATACTAAAAACTTTCAAAAATTAGCTTTAAAAGGATAAAACATGCAAAAATATGTAAAGAATTATGAATCAATAAAAACAGATAATTTAAAAAGCTATAGAATCTCAAAAGTCAATGAAAAATGTATGGTAGACATGAATAGGCAATATACAATAAAATAGATATAAACGGCCTATAAGCATATGAAAAATGTGTTCATTATTACAGTAAATCAAATAAATATAAAAACAATGAAGATCACTTTTTTACCTATGAAATTGGTAAACAAGATAATACCTAGTTTCATGAGGGTATGAAAGACAGGTCAAATACATACAATATGAATAGGAGCATAAATTACTTTACCAGAAAAAATAAAATTGAATTTTATTGAGTGATTTTGAAAGAGGGTAGATTGAAGGCAGCATAGTACCAATTGGGCAAGTACTACATAATAATAGCAGTGATAGCAATAATACTGGCAATGATAATGAAGAGTAGAGAACAGGTTGCAGACATGGTAAGGATGTAAGACCTATAGTGTTAACTGAGGTTTGGGAAGAAGTCAAGGATAACTCCTGAGAATCCACTTTTGATTTTTTTTTTTTTTTTTGAGAAGAATGCCTGTTTTTTCTTTTCTTTTCTTTCTTTTCTTTTCTTTTCTTTATTATTATTATTATACTTTAAGTTCTAGGGTACATGTCCATAATGTGCAGGTTTGTTACACATGTATACTTGTGCCATGTTGGTGTGCTGCACCCATCAACTCGTCAGAACCCATCAACTCGTCATTTACATCAGGTATAACTCCCAATGCCATCCCTCCCTCCTCCCCCCTCCCCATGATAGGCCCTGGTGTGTGATGTTCCCCTTTCCGAGTCCAAGTGATCTCACTGTTCAGTTCCCACCTATGAGTGAGAACATGCAGTGTTTGATTTTCTGTTCTTGGGATAGTTTGAAGAGAATGATGGTTTCTAGCTGCATCCATGTCCCTACAAAGAACACAAACTCATCCTTTTTTATGGCTGCATAGTATTCCATGGTGTATATGTGCCACATTTTCTTAATCCAGTCTGTCACTGATGGACATTTGGGTTGATTCCAAGTCTTTGCTATTGTGAATAGTACTGCAATAAACATACGTGTGCATGTGTCTTTATAGCAACATGATTTATAATCCTTTGGGTATATACCCAGTAATGGGATGGCTGGGTCATATGGTACTTCTAGTTCTAGATCCTTGAAGAATCGCCATACTGTTTTCCATAATGGTTGAACTAGTTTACAATCCCACCAACAGTGTAAAAGTGTTCCTATTTCTCCACATCCTCTCCAACACCTGTTGTTTCCTGATTTTTTAATGATTGCCATTCTAACTGGTGTGAGATGGTATCTCATTGTGGTTTTGATTTGCATTTCTCTGATGGCGAGTGATGATGAGCATTTTTTCATGTGTCTGTTGGCTGTATGAATGTCTTCTTTTGAGAAATGTCTGTTCATATCCGTTGCCCACTTTTTGATAAGTCAAACAGGGACAATTTGACTTCTTCTTTTCCTAACTGAATACCCTTGATTTCTTTCTCTTGCCTGATTGCCCTAGCCAGAACTTCCAACACTATGTTGAATAGGAGTGGTGAGAGAGGGCATCCCTGTCTTGTGCCAGTTTTCAAAGGGAATTTTTCCAGTTTTTGCCCATTCAGTATGATATTAGCTGTGGGTTTGTCATAAATAGCTCTTATTATTTTCAGATATGTTCCATCAATATCGAATTTATTGAGAGTTTTTAGCATGAAGGGCTGTTGAATTTTGTCAAAGGCCTTTTCTGCATCTATTGAGATAATCATGTGGTTCTTGTCTTTGGTTCTGTTTATATGCTGGATTATGTTTATTGATTTGTGAATGTTGAACCAGCCTTGCATCCCAGGGATGAAGCCCACTTGATCATGGTGGATAAGCTTTTTGATGTGCTGCTGAATCCAGTTTGCCAGTATTTTATTGAGGATTTTTGCATCAATGTTCATCAGAGATATTGGTCTAAAATTTTCTTTTTTTGTTGTGTCTCTGCCAGGCTTTGGTATCAGGATGATGTTGGCCTCATAAAATGAGTTAGGGAGGATTCCCTCTTTTTCTATTGATTGGAATAGTTTCAGAAGGAATGGTAGCAGCTCCTCCTTGTACCTCTGGTAGAATTCGGCTGTGAATCCATCTGGTCCTGGACTTTTTTTGGTTGGTAAGCTATTAATTATTACCTCAATTTCAGAGCCTGGTATTTGTCTATTCAGGGATTCAGCTTCTTCCTGCTTTAGGCTTGGGAGCGTGTAAGTGTCCAGGAAATTATCCATTTCTTCTGGATTTTCTAGTTTATTTCCGTAGAGGTGTTTATAGTATTCTCTGATGATAGTTTTTATTTCTCTGGTGTTGGTGGTGATTTCTCTTGTCTTTTTTATTTACAGTCAGAAAAATGGACAGTGTCCCGTTTCTTTGTCCAGTGCAAATGAATATAATGCACTATAATGTATTAGAAAGGAACTGTCAAAAGTTTTATACACATACTTGGTACTGGCATAAATTCAGACTATTACACCAATGAAACAGAATGCAGCACAGGTAAAATCTCTTGCATGCACAGTCAAATGAAAAGTTATTTTTACACCATTTATTGCAGCATTATTCACAAAATCCAATAGGTGCAAGCAACCCAAACTTCCCTCACCAAACGAATGGATAAATATAATTTGGAATATAAAAATAACAGAATAAGCTTAGGCACAGTGACTCATGCCTGTAGTCCCAGCACTTTAGGAGGCCAGGGCAGGAGGATCACCTGAGGTCAGGAGCTCAAGACCAGCCTGGCCAACATGGCAAAACCTCTACTAAAAATACAAAAATTAGCTGACGTGGTGGTGGGTGCTTATAATCCCAGTTACTTGGAAGCCTGAGGCAGGAGAATCGCTTGAACCCAGGAGGCAAAAGTTGCAGTGAGCCAGGATGGGCCCACCAGCCTGGGCGACAGAATGAGACACTGTCTCAAACAAAACAAAACAAAACAAGACCAAAACAAACAAACAAAACAACAACAACAACAAAAACAAAATGGAATATTTCTCAGCTTTTTAAAAGCAGGAAATTTAACATCTATTTTAAAGATAAATCTCGATGGTCTTATGATAAGTGTAATTAAGTCCATCACCAAAAGTATGAATCCACTTACACGAGTTATCTAAAGTAGTTACACTTTGAAAAAAAGAATATAGAATGGCATTTGTAAAGGGCCAGTCAATGGGGAAAACAGGTAGTCGATTCATATATAGTATGTATTCATTTTGCAAGATAAAAATGTTCTGGTGATATGTTGCTAACAATGTCAGTATACTTAACATGATCTAACTATTAATATAAAATTAAAATATTTAAGATTATAAAAAAACCCAGAAGTTTTACATCCACATGTGATTTAATCTTCTTAACACCATATGGCAGCTGTTATTCTACTTTACAGATGAGAAAACACACCCAGGGACATTAAGTGATTTGTACAAGGTCAAAAATATAATGAGTGCAGGGTCTCGGATTTGGATTCAGGTCTGTCTGGTCAGTGCCCAATCAGTGAGCATTCTTTGTACCTCAGGCTCACATATTGGTCATTTACAACTTAAATAAAGTAACAAAACTTAGGCAAAGGAAATATTTTCATTTTGACAAAACCTTTCTCTGGTAAAGAAGGTTCACTCAGCTACAGGTTTTGCTCAGAAGTGTAATGGAGCCTAGATTATGACAACCTGCTTTATCAGCTTTGTTTACTGGATCTGCTAGATATACCTGTCATGATTAATCTGCTTTCTACCAGGTGCTTGAATTAGGCTAGAGGTGTTGTGATGACACTGTCAGTATCAATGTAAGTTTTAAAGGTAAAAAGACAGTGACCTGGATGACTTAGTCATTTCACCTGCCCAAGACCTTAAATGCCAAGCTCGAATCTCTATCTGCAACACTCATTATTTCATAATCACATGCCTTCAACCAACAAACCTGTATCGACTTCACATCAAGCCCTATATTATGGTCTGGCGATACAAAGAGGAATTAGAATGAACCTGTTCTTCAAGGAGTTTATATCTAGATGGGGCATAGATACAAAAACCTAACACATAACAAAGGGTTGTAAGTGCTATGATTTTGTTAATCTATGGAGCGCAGAGTTACAAAAGAGTGGCATCACACCCAGTTGTAAGTTCAGGGAAGACTTCCTGGAGGAGGTGGTACTTGTCCTGAACTAGATGAAGAGCTTGGGAAAGCAGATGCAAAGATAAGGAGGGAAGAGAGATCTTTCGGATAGTTGTTTGTCAGGAGGGATGGAAGGGGTTAGGGATGAAGCACAGAGTTTTTCAGACACCAGTCATGAGACTCGAATGCCAGACAAAGTAGATGGGTCTTGAACCTGTGGAAAATGGATAATTATTTCGGAGTTATTGGCAGGGGATTAATATTGTCAGACTTACATATTAGAAATAACACTCTGTAAATAAAGACAGGGTGATCAGCTAGATTATTTGTAGAAGTTCATGTAAATGTCAGTGAGATCTGAGCCAGACTGAGCTGAGAGGGAAGGGCTGGATTCTCTCATGAGAATGAGAGAAATGGAAGAATCTGAGGTGATTCTAGGTTTTTGGCATGGCTGATTGGGTGGGTGAAAATTCCATTTGTAAACCTGTAGGGGCAGCAGTTTGGGGGAGAAAAGGATGAGTTTTGGATTTGTTGAATTTGAACGATCTGGAAGACGTTCCCATGGAGATGTCAAAAAGGCATTTCAAGTCTCCAGTTTAGGAGACAGATGGGCCGGAGATTTGTTGTTCTTCAGTACTACCTGTTAGTGATCTTATAAGGATTACATAATATGCATATGGAAAATATGTATATGCTTGCCATTTAGTTGTTTGTTGAGCATACTGAATATTTGCATACAAAGGTATATTTACAACACTTTTAAAATAAGCACAACTGAAACAAACTATAACAACTACCACTTATACTATTTACCATACATTGTGCTAAATGTTTTATTTATTATCTAGTGTTTGTGGTAACCCTTTGATATAGAAGTAGTTATTACCATTTTTATCTTATGAGTAAACTGACTAGGAGATATAGTGTAAGTTGGCCAGGGCTACGCAGTAGCAGAACTGGGGAATTCTGAAGCCAGTGTTCATTCTTATGACTCACTTTCTGTCTTGGGTTACAACAGCACTAATAACAGGTAGCATTGCACACAGGCAGCTGCTGGGAAGGCTCCGCCCTGCAAGTGATGATAAACAAGCTCCTGTGGAATTGTGGGTAGACACTGGACTTGTAAACGAAAATCTTCATAAGTACCTCTTTGCTTAGTATTTTGTTCATCCTTTCCCCAGGGTGCACGTAACCCTCAAGCACTAGGACCGTGCGGAATCCAGGCTACGATGGCACCTTCATTTACCGCCCGCATTCAGTTGTTCCTCTTGCGGGCTCTAGGCTTTCTCATAGGCTTAGTAGGCCGAGCAGCTTTAGCCTTAAGGGGCCCAAAGTTTGCCTCAAAGACCCCTCGGCCGGTGACTGAACCATTGCTTCTGCTTTCGGGGATGCAGCTGGCCAAGCTGATCCGACAGAGAAAGGTGAGAGTGCAATTCAGAAGAGGCTGGAGGGACAGGTATTTTAGCGAGATCCAGGAAGCTTAGTGGTGGCGGTGGTTGCGGTTTCCTTTCCATTCTCTACTAGGGCGACTTGACTTAGGAGAGGCATTTATTGGGAATGAAGGGAGACTTCTGGGTGTTGTAGTACGTTTATTTTTACCAAGGACGTTTACCGTGGGCATGGGTTGGTACCCTTATAGTCCTTCCTATCCATTTGTCCTATTTGTGCATAATTACTGTGTGTGGGGTAAACCAGGTGTGAGTTTTCAGTCATGGAAAGTCAGTCTCTCTCTTTCTCCCTCTCCCTTTCTCTCTCTCTATTCCTCCCTCTCTCACAGGCCCCAGATCTACCTGCTGCTTACGATTCCACCAATTCTTTTTAAAATTGATTTAAAATGAAAGTAGTACTTGGTCTAGGATAGTAAAAGGTGTGTCTACCATATATTTAGTGCATAGTATGTGTGAAACACTCTGCCTGGGTACTTAAACATATTCTATTTCACGGATGCAGTTATATAGGTAATATTCATATTTTATGCATAAGAAAACTGAAGTAAAATGATTTGCACAAAAATTATTGAAAGTTCTAAATTAAAAAAAATTTAAGCAGCTCATTCGTTCTCTCTAGAGTTGTGCAAGCAGGACTATTCATCTCTGCCGTATAAATAATTGGTTACCTAGAGATCTTGAGCTACAGTCTAGTATTGTTTATTTATACTCTGCTTGTTTTCACCTCTCTGCTGTTTCATTTGTTTTTCATCATTGTTTTATTTCTGGAATCTACAATACTACTTAACAAAGAATAGGCATGCAGCAAATACTTCCTGAGTATCTCAGTATGTGTTCCTGACTCTATGAATTAATAATATTTGTATTACACTCCTGGTTACCTTTCAAAGACCTATCCTGTCTTTTTGCCGTATCTCCTCCCCAGCCTCTACCCACCCATGCATGCTTTTCTAACTTTCTAAAAGTTAGGGAGGCAATGGGATGTATTCGGTTGGTGCAAAAGTAATCGCGATTTTTGTAATTGAGATTTTGACATTAATTTTAATGGCAAAAATCACGATTACTTTTGCACCAACCTGATAGTAGAAAGGTGATATATTTCAAATTTTGGACTGTCTGTCCATGGCTGTGTGACCTTGTGCCACAACAATTGGAGATAATACATATCAAGCACCTGGCACATAGGAGATTGTGTAATATAATGATTAGAAGGATGGACTCTAGAGTCAGACTGCCTGGGTTCAGAAATCCTAGCTTTTCTACAATCTAGCTCTGTGATCTTAAAACATTTCTTTTCTTTTTTCATTTTCTTTCTTTCTTTTTTTTTTCTTTTTTTTTTTTTTTTTTTGTGGGAGAAGTCTCGCTCTGTCGCCCAGGCTGGAGTGCAGTGGTGCGATCTCGGCTCACTGCAACCTCCGCCTCCTGGGTTCACGCCATTCTCCTGCCTCAGCCTCCCAAGTAGCTGGGACTATAGGCACCCACCACCACGCCCGGCTAATTTTTTGTATTTTTAATAGAGACGGATTTTCACCGTGTTAGCCAGGATGGTATCAATCTCCTGACTTCGTGATCCACCCGCCTCGACCTCCCAAAGTGTTGGGATGAGGGGGGTGAGCCACCGCGCCTGGCCTTAAAAACATTTCTTAACTTTTTGTGTATCTGATATCCTTTAAGAAAAATGAATTTGATAATAGAATCTACCTTTTAGAGTTGTTGTGATGAATTAAATGAATTCATATAAGTAAAACTTATAGAACATTGTCTGGCATACTAGTCCTATGTAAATATTAACTATTACTGTTATTACTATCATCAGGTTTTTGATAACTAGCCATTTTTTATTCATGCTTGCCCATGAGAAGAGATAATCCAGATATAGTTTATCTAGATTTATAAAAATGTTCTGAAGGGGAGAAGTGGAGTGGATACAATATTTTGTTTATCCCTTAGTTTCTGCCTTTTTTACACATGGAAATATTATTACTGCAAAACAACTAAATTTATTAAACACCTACCATGTGCCACTTGATAAGGCAAATATTTTACTTAGATTTTTGTAAATTGAATCTTCATAATGACATTTTGAGGTACATGTAATTATCATCATCTTACAGAAAAGGAAAATAAAGTTTAGAGCTTTCTAATAGCTTGTCCAATGCCATACAGCTAGAAAGTGGTAGAGCCAGGTGAATCTTACTCAATTTTTGTTGACACTTTATGGAAGAGTATGCTTCTTGATAACGAGCTCTGATTGAACAGTCAGTTTCCTGTGAGTCAGTGTCTATTGTCTTTATGCTTGCTTTTGTATCTCTATATGGTTACTCTTCTATTATTCAGAATTCAGGCTACCACTATGTCATCTGAACCTCCACAGCCTCAGTTGGTATCCAAGGTTGGGCCTTGCCAAAAATACATCAACTTATGGCCACCACCATACATAGCCTGGTCATTGTTTTCGCACATTTGGATATTTGATTTTGTTGATGATCTGAAAGTCAATGAAGTTTTGAAACCGTTAGTCCCACTCTTTATTCATCTCCTTTGTTAGGAGACAAGGGTGGAAAGAGGCTTCATTGCATGATCTTTTTTACTTTCAGATTTTTGAAACATGTGTTCATGTTACCTATTTATAATAAATATAATCAATACTTTTGAAAATTAGAAAAAAAGTATTTTCAGTGTTTAGATAAGTAATAAAAAAATCACTAGTTCTTCCTTTAGTCTGTCCATACAGAGAAATACGGTACAGCCATTAATAAGTATGAAGTTGATCTAAAGGAACAGATATGTAAATAGTTCTGAATTATGTTAAGTGGTAAAAATATAAGGTACTGAACAATGAATATAATATAATTCGTTTTGTGTGAAGGAGGGAGACAGCTGAAGAGAGGGGAGAAGGGAATAAGGGAGTGAGGGAGGGAAAGAGAGAGAAAGTGAGAAGCTTTCACTTTTCATTTGTACTTTTCTGTAGTGAGTGAATTTTCTAACCATGTACCTAGTCTTCATTTCTCTTACGACAGCAAGGTTCATTTGGAAAAAGCAAACACAAATATCCAGGCTCAGCTATGTGGCTTTGGTTAGGTCACTTAACCTCAGTGAGCCTCAACTGCTTCATCTGTAAAATGGGGATAATATTACATGTGTTGCTAGGAGGAGTTAATGACATAATGTACATAAAGTTAATGACATAATGTACATAAAGTTCTTGGCATATTCAGCAAATGGCAATTATGGTCATGTTAACTTCTACCTCTAATCCCTGCTTTTTTTTTTTTTTTTTTTGTCACGTTCTACATGCTACAAACTCAATTAGGGCAGCAGTGGCAGTTGAAGATCTTTGGGGTTGTGTACATTGATGGAGTGACCAGGTGCTAGACATCAGCTTGACAATCCAGGCTCTTAATGTATATAACCAGCTGTGTATACACTAGACTATTGAGTTATGGTGGCTGAAATCTCTGTCTGTGGATGCATTTAACAAACATTTACTGAAAACCTACTAGATGCATAATTCTAAAGGACAAGTAGAGTTAATCCAAATGAAAAAATACATATAACTTTCTTTTATAATTTTGTAAATCTCCCCTGTATCTATGGTTGTATCTTTTTTTTCATTCTTAATATTAACCATTTTTCTGCACACACTCTTTCTCCATCATGCTTGTTGCAGGCTATCCGTTTGATAGGTATTTAAAAGTTAGTTCATCTTTTTATACTGATTTTGTTGTTACTGTTCCTGTTTTATTTCTGTTATTAAATTTTATCTTGATTTTGTTATTCGTTAAAAAATTGCTTTTTCTGCAAATCAAAACCACAATGAGATAGCATCTCACACCAGTTAGAATGGCAATCATTAAAAAGTCAGGAAACAGCAGGTGCTGGAGAGGATGTGGAGAAATAGGAACACTTTTACACTGTTGGTGGGATTGTAAACTAGTTCAACCATTATGGAAAACAGTATGGCAATTCCTCAAGGATCTAGAACTAGATGTACCATATGACCCAGCCATCCTATTACTGGGTATATACCCAAAGGATCATAAATCATGCTGCTATAAAGACACATGCACACGTATGTTTATTACGGCACCATTCACAATAGCAAAGACTTGGAATCAACCCAAATGTCCATCTGTGACAGACTGGATTAAGAAAATGTGGCACATATACACCATGGAATACTATGCAGCCATAAAAAAGGATGAGTTTGCGTCCTTTGTAGGGACATGGATGCAGCTGGAAACCATCATTCTTAGCAAACTATCACAAGAAGAGAAAACCAAACACCGCATGTTCTCACTCATAGGTGGGAACTGAACAATGAGATCACTTGGACTCGGGAAGGGGAACATCACACACTGGGGCCTATCATGGGGAGGGGGCGGGGGGAGGGATTGCATTGGGGGTTATACCTGATGTAAATGACGAGTTGTCTGACGAGTTGATGGGTGCAGCACACCAACATGGCACAAGTATACATATGTACAAACCTGCACATTATGCACATGTACCCCAGAACTTAAAGTATAATAATAATACAAAAAAGAAAAAGAATTGCTTTTTCTGTTATTTTAAGTTGAGTACCTTATATGTTATCTTACTTTTTATTTTTATAAATAAAAGTATATTAGGACAATTTTAGCCATATTCAATAGGTTTGATAATAAAAGTTCCTCTTTTTGTGAATTTACTGATAATTTGCCATTTTAGTTTTGTTTACCTCTTAGATCCATTGATTATATGGAAAAATGTTTTTGAAATAGTTAAGCCTTCTAAATATCATCATTTAATTTTGGGTTTCTAATATTCCTGGATAATTTGTCAAATTGACTAAGAAATTCTCTAAAACCTTTTGGGATTTAAGATCTGCTTTGTGTGACATGATTATTTTTGTTAATGATTGATGAATAAAGAGCGTATTCTTGATGGAGTAAAAATTCTCCCTCACGATGCATTTGAGCATGTTGGTTGTATTATTAAATTCTCGGATATATCCTCACTTTTTACTCCTTGGTCTGTCAGTCTCTGAGAGAGCTATATTGTTTGCTACTGTACTTATACATCTGGTCAACTTCTCTTTGTATTTGTAGTATATGCTTCACGTATTTGCCTGCTTTATTAATTCAGAAAAGTATACAACTGTTATAGCATCCTCATATATCATACCGTTTTAGGATTTAGTTTTAAAATTTGCTTTCTCTGATATTAATGATACCACTTCTGCTTTCTTGTTGTTTGTTTTCACCTAGTATATCTTTGCCTAACTCTTTGTTTTCAATCTTTCATTGTCTTTTTGTTCCAGATGAATTTCATATAAACATTGTATAGCTGAGCTTTTTTTTTAAAACCAAATTTAATGTTTTTGCCCTCTGGCAGGGGAATTCAGTGTTTCACAATTATTATGTAATTGGTTTAATCCTTTTCACTTGATGTAATGTTTATAATTTATCAAACTTGCTTTTCCTTTTCCTTTCCTTCTTTTTTTCTGTCTTGATCTGATTTCTTTTTAATTATTTTTGTCTCCTCATTACTTGGGGGTTCTGTTTTGCTTTGCAGTTTTCTAATGTTTATTGTCTCATGTCTAAGAATTAACATTAAAACTACAATTGTATATAATAATTGAATAATAATCTTGTAGCACCCACCCAGGATGTTTTCCTTGTCTTATCCCTCCTCACATGCTTAACTTAAGACCTTTGGTTTAGGGTTGGTAAATTTAGCAGACAAAAGTACAGTATGCTTAGCTAAATTTTAATTTAAGATAAATAACATGTAGATTTCAGTATAATCATCCCCATGCAATAATTGGGACATACTTATACTAAAAATTACTCTCTATTCATTTGAAATTCAAATTTAACTTGATTTCCTGTATTTTATCTGGAAACCCTACATTTATGTTCTTTTATATCTCCACTCCCCAACTCTTGGTTTTGCAGAGATGATGTTAAACTATTAAGTTTCAGGGTATTACTGAAACGATATCTATTTTTTCATTGATTATTTACTAGAACAAAATATTTGCTAGTTTACTATATATACATAGTATCTCTGAACTCCAATTTATATTTAATTTCAGCAGAGTTTATTCCTTTTGTCCCTACTTATTATTTGGAACTTTCTTATACTGGTATATTTCTGACTTCTTACCTCCAAAATAGACATCTTATACCTCCTCAGCCTCATATTTTGCCTGGTGGGGGACTACACTGGGTAATTCACTGAAAGTGTCTCAAAAAATGATTAATGTACGCAGGAGTCTTTCAGGAAATACCTGTTGAATGAATTGTTTAGTGAATAAATGGCTGCTAACTAAAGTATTGTATTTTGCAGGTGAAATGTATAGATGTTGTTCAGGCTTATATCAACAGAATCAAGGACGTGAACCCAATGATCAATGGAATTGTCAAGTACAGGTGAGCATTTCTACTCTCTCAAGGAGTCATTTATGGTGGTTTTTGTTCTACTTCTGTGGTCATGCCACCTTAGCATATTTCCTAGATTCTTCTTTCTCTGTTTCCTTCCTTTGTTCTCACTGGGAACTTCTCTGACTTCTAATTTCAGTATTTTGTCCTATGTTGAGAGTTTATGATTATTTGTCTGCATCCTCCTCCTATTAACTGTAAGATCCTTGATGGAAAGGACTAAAAATTATTGTTTTTGCATATCCAACATCCAGAACAAGGCCTAAAGTTTGGTAGACATCATTGAATGTTTACTGAATAGATTAATATTTGGTAGTGACTCTAATAGGAGAACCGCCCCCACACACACGCACACTTTTTCCAATGTGTATTTAGCATAGTAGATAGTATTTTATATAGTTATCATATATGTTACTTCTGTGTCTCTATTGCTAAGTAAACACTTCTCAGCAGCTCTGAGGTATTAGAGGGCCAAAAACTTGGATTATCCTCTTTGTAATATTTTGTTTAATGGGTACCACAGTTCTTCTTAGCACACTGTGACATAGGGTGCCATTGTGTAGATCTCAGCCATTCATGTACCATCTTTAGGATTTTTGTCTTGTTTGCACATCAGCTCTGTTGTTGTTAATGTACTTATTAAAACTGAGTCACTTATTCTAACTTAATCATTTTAAAATGAAACTTTGTATCACTATGCATATTAAAAACCTATCATTTAACATGGATGGCTAATGTAAATAAAATGAAAACTAGCTAATATTATGAAATTATAGACGATCAAAATATTTTAATGAAATATAATTTCATTAAAAACTGCGTCAAATGAATTTGTATCATAAGAGATACTTTATACATGTTTTCTCATTTGATCATCTCAACAGCATTTCAAAAAAAGTATGTGACAGAGTCATGATTCAAGAATATAGATATGTGACTCCAAGCTTACATAATAGAACTATGGGGTGATTCTATGTTTCAGGGGGTCCTGTTTTGTCTGTCTCTTCTATGAACCAACTTTTTTTTTTTTTTTATTATACTTTAAGTTCTAGGGTACATGTTGTGCATAACGTGCAGGTTTGTTACATATGTATACCTGTGCCATGTTGGTGTGCTGCACCCATCAACTCGTCAGCACCCATCAATTCATCATTTATATCAGGTATAACTCCCCAGTGCAATCCCTCCCCCCTCCCCCCTCCCCATGATAGGCCCCAGTGTGTGATGTTCCCCTTCCCGAGTCCAAGTGAACTCATTGTTCAGTTCCCACCTATGAGTGAGAACATGCGGTGTTTGGTTTTCTCTTCTTGTGATAGTTTGCTAAGAATGATGGTTTCCAGCTGCATCCATGTCCCTACAAAGGACGCAAACTCATCCTTTTTTATGGCTGCATAGTATTCCATGGTGTATATGTGCCACCTTTTCTTAATCCAGTCTGTCACTGATGGATATTTGGGTTGATTCCAAGTCTTTGCTATTGTGAATAGTGCCGCAATAAACATACGTGTGCATGTGTCTTTGTAGTAGAATAATTTATAATCCTTTGGGTATATACCCAGTAGTGGGATGGCTGGGTCATATGGTACATCTAGTTCTAGATCCTTGAGGAATCGCCATACTGTTTTCCATAATGGTTGAAGTAGTTTACAATCCCACCAACAGTGTAAAAGTGCTATGAGCCAACTTTTACCTGAAATGTAATTTGGGGGTACTTTTTGGGCAGAGTGTATCTTTAAACATTTGAGAGATATTCGATTATTTAAATTTTCTGTTGCCTTTTAAAAAGGAGTTCCGAGGAAGGGGGTCAGTTGTTGCAGAGCTTGTTATTGTGTATGAGGACATAGATAAAAATCTGAGAGAAAATCAAATTTGTGACCTTGTTGAAAATAATGAGTTTGGGCTACTACTAGGAGACTGGAGAGGGTGCTTGTGGTAAATGGGGGGAGCATGGCAGGGCAGTGACTGTCAAGGGATTGGAGATTTGAAGAGAGAGAAAATGGGACTGCTTCGAAGACAGAGACCTTAGGTAAAATAAAAAAATGTTCAGAAATAATTTTATGAAGTTCATGCATGCTCTGTGTGACATCTGTGCTTTTTTCCTCCCTCCTGTAAAGGGCACCCAAATGGCCTTACTGTCCTGATAACAGTATTTTTATTTTACTAGAAATTTAAAACATTGGCATTAAGATGAAAAATATGTGTACAGCACCTAGTATAGAACCTTATATTAATCCCTCAGTGTTAGCTCTTTTATTGTTATGGTTGTTATTACAACATGAGCTCAATAAATAGAGCTGTCCTTATGATTATACAGAGTTCTATTGCATTGTTATCCATTTGCTTGGCACTAAAACTGACTGTCAAGGCAGTTCAATAATTAAAATCACTCAACTATGAAATAGTAGGAGGATATGTGAACTTTAATTATGCTGGCTTCTAGCTTTGTCTTTCTTTGGCTTCTGGCTTTGTGTCTGTGATAGACTGATGAGAAAATATTCACTGCTTTTTTATCTTCTTCCCAAACCTGTTCTTCCATCCAGTCACACAAGCAAGATACCCCTAGACTCTACCTTCTTCTTTCCTTTCCCAAATCTGTCTTCTAACTCTAATTAGTCAACAAATTTTACTGGCTCTTCTTCTTTATTTATCATCATGTCAAACTTGTTTTGCTTCATATCCTATCCTAATCATACAGAACTACTCTATTTCTCCTGATCCATTTATGCTCTCTATCATCTGCATAACTTTGCACATGTTATTACTTTTGCCTGGAACACTTTCTCTTTCCCCACCTCTCCTTTATTTGGCTTAGTTAATTTTTTTAGGACTCAGTCCTGTTCTCAATTTTATATTATCTAATCATCTCAGTCTCTGTGAGATTTCTACTCTGAGCTCCCAGAGCACATTGTGCTCATGTCACTTTTGTATCATGCAGGGCTCAGAAACCACACTATTTTAACAAAGAATTTAATATAGGGAATTGGTAGAATAGATGTTTAAGGACTGAAAAAACAAACAAAAAAAGTAACACTGAAGTAACACCGAGATGATGACTGCAGGAAACAGTAAAGTGAGGAAACACCTTAGGTATGAGGGAACAAAGGGAAGAAATTGGGATTATCATAATCTAGGCCCTCAAAGGAAATGCCTGCAGAGCTGGGACCAAGGCATCTGTGAAAAGGGTGTTACCTGGCTGCTGCTTCTACCTCAGAAACTTTCAAAAGGGACCTCATATTCAGAGCTGTAGTTCAGAATTCTGAGAAGCAGCTGCCAGCTGACTGGTGCCGGTATTTCTGAGGGAGTGTGATGAGACTGATTCTAGAGTGTGGGAATAAATAGGAAACTGGAATCAACTACTGTGGCTTGGATGAAAGGCTATTGTTGAAACGATGGTGTCAGATACAGCAAGCAAACTGGAAGAAACAAACCCCTTCACCTCTTTTCTTTCCTCCTAGTCTTTATCTAGCACCCATATTTGAAGGATCCAAGAGGGCACAAATTATCAAAGGAAAGTTTAGTTTTCTGAGTACCATCATAAAGTGGCATATAGAATACTTGTTTGAGGGCTGAGAGATAATAGTATAAAAACTGGTTCAACATTGCGTAGTCATTGTGGTCTTGATTGTCTCACCCACCAGATTGTGAGTTCCTCAGTGGCATGGACCTTGTCTTTTTCATCTTATTGTCTTCAGTGTCTAGAACATGAACTGATATTTAGCATTTCCTCAGTAAGTAATGATTTAATATACCTGTGTTTAGACAATGTTTGTTTTGGAGGTCCTGAATGCAGTTTCGTCTTATGCTCCGCAACCTGTTGGCTTCTTATATCTTCCTGGATTATGATTTATTGTTCACTGTTTTTCTTACTTGCCTGGAAAAGTACAAATTTGTTACTACTTTTAGACTTTGCTCCCTGGAGCATCTATTGTCATGCATTTAATGCAATAGATATATTCTTCCCAATCTTTGAATGACATAGAAAATGGTCAAGGCAAACTTTCTGGGAGCCCTAGAGTCCATAGATGTCAAGACGCAAAATACACTTACAGAATCAAATAGACCTGGGACACAATTCTTCCTCTGTTAGTTATTGTATGAACTTAGGCATGTTTTTTAATCTCTCTGAATCTTTGTTTTATTCTTTCTAAAGGGGAAAATAATATGGACCCTCAAAATTTATAGTTTTACTAATTTGGATGCTTGAAAACACTTTTATTCATTTATCCCACAAATGGTTATTGAATGCTTACTATATGCCTGGTAGTGTGCTAGGTGTTGAAGATATAAAGATAAACACAACAGTCCCTGACTTCTTTCATCTCCCAGTCTGGTGGTTGAAGCATGCGAATAACCATTATTTACAGCACAGTGGAATTAGTGCTCTGATAGGGGAAGAAAAGAGTACTGTGGGAGCATGGAGAAGGTTACTGATCCAAGACTGGAGAGGTGTCAGAAAAGGCTTTCTGGAGAAAGTGATATAATGTGTTGCTTTCCACTGAAAAGCTATCCAAGGGGTAGAATCCTCCTTGGATTTCACTCCCCTACCACTGGTTGTACTCGAATCACTGAGCAAGTGCAGAATTTCAAGATATATAGATTTTTTTTAAAACCCTCTCAGACGTCAATAAGTCTTTCACTCAACCCACATTGGCCAACCTATGTATCATCTGGCGTCACAGCCACCCTTAGGCCTCATCCTCTGTTTGTCTCCATAGAAGCAAGGGTAAGGATTTTTGGCTGAGGTGCCTTGTTTCAGCTTGGCTGAAACTATGGGGATTTCCTTTGTCTCAGGAGTCCAGTGCTGCCTTGTGGCACTGAGGCCATGTATAAGGGTATCCAATTTCCTTTATGCCTTTATCAACCTTCCCTTGGAAGTTCTCTGCTTGTGCTGATTGTGTGTGGCTGAAGTTTGGGCAATGCTAACGAAGGGGATTTCAAGACCTTAGGAAAGTGTACATAGTTAAGGCACTACCTTTTCTTCATCCTTTTAAAGAACAGGACTGGGGAGCCTGACTGCCCTGCCCTACCTGGTTGGGAAACTCCTGTGAGGCAAGTGTTGCAGGACCCCTGTCTTACATTAACAAATATTGTGCCAGTAAATGGTGCTGATAACATCAGTATTGGTAGGACTTGTTGAAGAAATAGCTGCTGCAGTTCTTCTCATTTTTTTTTCCAATATAGAGACTTGTTATTTTTTTCTGATATAGAGACCATTTCCTAAATTTCATCTTGCCACTTCCCTAAGCTCTGCGGTTTGGGTGACATGGCTTTGGCTTAATCTTCTGTAATTCTAATCCTTTGATTTTCCTGACAGGAATTTTGTTGACTGTCAGGAGAACCGGATGATATTAGTAATGATGATAGTGATAGCCGCCATTTACTGAGTGGCTCTGCTGTGCTAGGTACTGTGTGTATGCATTATCACATTTAAATAACAAAGCATGTAGATGCTATTGTTACTACCATTTTATAGCTGGAGAAACAGTTTAGTAAGTTGTCACTTGCAAGGTTATATAACCACCTCAGATCAGTCTTTCTCCAAAGCCTGGGATTTGACCATTCTGCTACGCTGCTTTTTGGACAGCCAGGTTCTTTGCGTTTGTAAGAGACCAGATTGCAACATTCTCAGATTAATACTTTGCTGTGCCTAATTCACTGCCAAAACTGTCTCATTTTTTTTTTAACATAAGTAAGCTTCTAAAAAATGTGGTCAACACTTATTTTTCTGAATCCTTACCTCTTATTTACACCTACACTCACTGAAATCTAGCTTTTGTTCCTACCACTCAATTAAAAATAACCTGCTGGCTGGGCGCAGTGGCTCACGCCTGTAATTCCAGCACTTTGGGAGGCGGAGGAGGGCAGATTACCTGAGGTCAGGAGTTCAAGACCAGCTTGGCCAACGTGGTGAAACCCCATCTCTACTAAAAATACAAAAATTAGCCAGGTATGGTGGCACATGCCTGTAATCCCAGCTATTCAGGAGGCCAAGGTAGGAGAATTGCTTGAGCCCGGGAGGTGGAAGTTGCAGTGAGCCGAGATCGTGCCACTGCACTCCAGCCTGGCCGACGGAGAAAGATTCTGTCTGAAAAACAAAACAAAACAAAACAAAACAAACCAACCAACCAACCAAACAAAATAGCCTGCTAACTCTATCAGTTTGGGTTGTTTCTACTGCAAATAACAGAAAACCCAATTCAAAATGACTGAAAGCAATAGGGAAAATATACTATCGCACAAACCAGTAAGTCTTTTGGTAGGTTAGCTCTAGAATTGATTGACTCAGCAGCTGAAAAATGTCATCATTAACCTGTTTTCAGTCTTTTGCCTTGGACTCCTACTTTGTCAGCCTCATTAGACTAGATCTTCTCATTGCCATAAGATGGATGCTATGCCTTATGTCTCAAGAGTCAAAATTGTGACCAGATACCACTGGCAAACCAATTTTTGGCAAGGTGAATAACATCACTGTGATAGCACTAAACACATAAGAAATTACACACTTAAGGTTAGAGATTGGGCCTATTTCCTGTAAGGCATATGGCAGTACAATAAAGAAAGTTTCCTGAAAAATTGAAGTTATGTTTATAAAGGGAAAAAGTGAATTTTGGATAGGCAGCCAACAATGTCTGCAACTCTTGACAATATGACTTTGGGTGAGTCCTTAACCTCTCTTTATCTCAGTTTCCTCATAACCATAATGAAGCAGTTGTTATGTGTCTAATGATATTATTGTGAGGATTGAGCAACTTAATGAATTTAAACACAATGATTGGCACATAAAACAGACTTGGTATTTGTACATGTTGCTCTTATTGTCAAAATGATAATTGCCCTGTTCTTGAAGTCATTGCTACCTTTTGCTTCTAGACAGTGCTCTTCTATTATTTTATTATTTAACTCTTACACATCTAAATACATTTTATTCTTCCTTAAGGTATGATTCTGTAATTGTGTGTGTGTGTGTGTGTTTGTGTGTGTATAATAGTTCATGTATATAGTTATAAATATTCTTAGCCTTGGTCTTCTATGACTTCAAATATCATTTGAACACTGATAATTCCTGGAACTTTGTCTGCAGCCCAGACCTTTCCTCTAAGCTCAATTCCTATATATGTGTATCTACCTACTTGACACCTCTACCAGGAAGCCCCATGGGCACCAAAAGTCAAAATAATTAAAATCAAACTCATGAAATGACATTACCATCTACCATAAGCCAGAAAAACTAGAAAAAAAATTCCTTCATCCCCCCACATTGTAATCTTCTAATATTTTATATGAGTTCTATCTTCTAAATATCTCTCTCAAGATCTCATCTCTAAATAACTCTACTATTCTCTATCTCAACAGATGTCTCTTTAGTCCCAATCACCATCATCTTTGCCTACTGCAGTAATCTTTATGTTTCTAGTTTTGCCCTCCCTTCCCCATACTTTTTATTTTGCAAAAGCCAAAGGATATCTGTAAATCACTGAAGAGTTTATGCCCCTTTCCTGCTTTAAACATTTCAATACCCAGACTCCTTAGAACGCCACGTAAGGGCCCTTTGTAATCTGGCACACCTTAGTTTTTCAGCTTTATCTTGTGCCATTCTCCCACATGTAACTTCCTTTTTACTCCACTTGGGTATTTTCGCCATTCATCTGAAGGGTCCCTTCTAGTTCAGTCTAACTTTTTGAGTTATTTTCACCTCCTAATCACAGACTTTCTCCTTCAGCTACTACCCCATCTGATAGCTATCTCTCTGAGTACTCTTTTCCTCAGACAGGTTGCAGACAGGGACACTGTGTCTCAAGGTTTTCTTTCCTGACGTTTCCTTGTGTTTACAAGGCTACAGGCCCTTTTGCCTTGGATGAGGCTCACATCCAGAGAAGCTTTCAGTAACTAGCAGTCTTAGGCATGTGAGTGTTTTACTGAGGTTCCAAGTTTGTACCTATTGGAAATATTGGTCTTAGGTTCCCAATTCCTTCTGAATTGGCAACTGGAAGCTTTTTTATTTCTGGAAAGTGAGTAACCTCAACCTCACACCTTTCTGCTGCTTTTTGTGCAGCCAAGGTGTGAGAGATGGGATATAAGCAAAGCAAAAGTGTCCTTTTCCCCAGGTAGACAGTATGTACCTGCAAGGCCCCCAGAATGTGTAACATGTAGAGTGCTGGCCTTTGCTCTACAAATGGTAATGACACTACCTTGTAACTAGCTATAGACACACAGAAATGTTTATAGTTTTTAAATGGCTGTGCTTACAGTGATTCTTTTCGTTGCTATAGAATTGTACTTTTACTGGCTTATGGGTGTAAAAAGATAGTAGTGTGGCCAATAATCATAAAGATCCTCACAATTTTACAAATTATGAAACATTTGAACAGCTAGATCCTGGGAAGTTCGGGGACTAATGTAACTCTGGACTCTCAAAAGTGGGAGATTTGTGGGCCTTCATTTTAGAGCCCTGCCATTAATGTGTTCTAACCAACCCCAGTCCTTCTTTCTATTAGTTGAACCTCTAGGGAAAGAGATAATTTTATTTGTTTCACTTGGCTCAGGTGTCCAATATACCGAGACTAGCAGCATCTTGTGTGTATATGCATATATATACACACACTCATATTATATATATACACACACACACACAGAGTATATATATATATACTACATATATACTATATATATGTACTATATATGTGTGTGTGTGTATATAAATAGCCTTTGTTCTCTGAGTACTGCTGGCCCACCAATAGAGATATATGCATGACAGCTAAGTTTTTATGACAGCAGAGTTTTTACCCCTATCGGTGGGGCAGTAGTACTCAGACAACAAAGGCTATACAAATAGTAATATCAGTGATAGTTAGCCCTTGCGTGCTTACAGTGTTCCAGGTACTGTTGTAGCGCTTTACAAATGCAATAACTAATTGAATAATATCAGCAACTTTATGAGGTAATTATGTTTAGCTCCATTATACAGATGAGGAAACTGAAATACAGAAAGATTAAGTAACTTTCCAAAGAAGACACAGTAAATAGTGGAGCTGAGATACAAGACTATGCATTCTCTCTCTAGATTAATATTGTTCAATAGAGATAAATTATGAGGCAAATATGCAATTTTACATATTCTAGCAGCTGTATTTTAAAAAGTGAAAAGAAACAGGTGGAATTCATTTCAATAATGCATATTATTTAACTAAATATGTCAAAATACTTTAAACATATTGCATTAGCCACATTTTAAAAATATAATTTCAACTTTTATTTATTTATTTTTTTTTGTTGAGATGGAATCTCACTCTGTCGCCCAGGCTGGAGTGCAGTGCCCGGATCTCAGCTCATTGCAAGCTCCGCCTCCCTGGTTTACGCCATTCTCCTGCCTCAGCCTCCCAAGTAGCTGGGACTACAGGCGCCTGCCACCTCGCTCGGCTAGTTTTTGTATTTTTTTTTTTTTTTAGTAGAGACGGGGTTTCACTGTGTTAGCCAGGATGGTCTCGATCGCCTGACCTCGTGATCCGCCCGTCTCGGTCTCCCAAAGTGCTGGGATTACAGGCTTGAGCCACCGTGCCCGGCCTTCAACTTTTATTTTAAATTCAAGGGGCACGTGTGCAGGTTTGTTATATGAATCTATTGTGTGATACTGAGGTTTGGGATACAAATGATCCCATCACCCAGATAGTGAGCATAGTATCCAACAGTTTTTCGAAACTTTCCTTCGCTCACACCCTTCCCCATCTATTAGTCCCCAGTGTTTATTGTTGCTATCTTTATGGTCATGAGTAGCCAGTATTTAGCTCCCACTGAGAAATGAGAACAATGTGATATTTGGTTTTTGTTCCTGTGTTAATTAGCTTAGGATAATGACCTCTGGGTGCATCCATGTTGCTGCAAAGGACATGATTTCATTCTTTCTATGGCTGTGTAGTATTCTGTGATGCATATACACCAAATTTTCTTTATCCAGTCCACCACTGATGGGCATCTAGATTTATTCTATGTCTTTGCTATGGTGATAGCATAGCGATGAACATACAAATGCATGTGTCTTTTTGGTAAAACTATTTATTTTCTTTTGGGTATATACCCAGTAATGGGATTGTTGGGTCAAATGGTTATTCTGTTTTATTTGAGAAATCTTCAAACTGTTTTCCACTATGGCTGAACTAATTTACATTCCCATCAGCATTCTCTTTTCTCTGCAGCTTCACCACTATCTGTTGTTTCTTTACTTTTTAATCATAGCCATTCTGACTGGTGTGAGAGGATATCTAATTGTGGTTTTTATTTGTATTTCTCTGATGATTAGTGATGATGAGCATTTTTTCATATATTTCTTGGCTGCTTGTCTATCTTCTTTGGAGAAGTGTCTGTTCATGTCTTTTGCCCACTTTTAAATGGGGTTATTTGCTTTTTGCTTGTTTAATTGTTTAAGTTCCTTATAGATTCTGGATCTTAGATCTCTGTTGGATGCATAGTTTGTAAATACTTTCTCCCATTCTGTGGGTTGTTTATGACATCACATGAGTGTCAGGATTAACTGACTGTACAATATTTAAAGTATTGCCCAATACCTGACATATATCATTAATTGTTAAATATCATTATCATCATTATGCTGGCATGCTCTATAACTCCTGTCTCCTCCATTTCTAGCATATTGTCATATACACATAACAGTAAAAAATCCTCCTTTTTAGGAACTTCCAACAGTTCTTTATATTCATTTTCCCAATGCATCCTCGCTATTGTCCCCAATTTACAATTGAAGCAACTAAAATCCAGTGAAATAAAAGAGCTTGCATAGTTCACAAAACCAGGAAATAAGAGTTCCTTAATTTTTATTCATCTTAAAAGCATAGACATTATCATATTCTTTTTTAATACTTTGTATATTTTTTGAAGTAATCAATAAACATAATTACTACTTCCAGTGAGCCCAAAGATATTTTATTAAAGTTATTTTAAGTCACATGAAAGGTTATGTAGAGGATTTTAAATTTCATTTTCAAGAATTAATATTTGAGATACTGAGAAATTACACAGGAATTGCATACTTTAGTGATTGTATTACCACATAGATTAAAACTGTGTTCTTTTGGACATATTGACTTATTGTATTTCATTGTGGAAATTGCTGTAATTATGTCCATTATAGAACATTTGCAAAAAACAACAAAAAATTACCTATAATCATAGCACCAAAAGAGTAGTTATTCACTGTTAATGTTTTGCCTACGATTTTCACATGATTGAGGTTATAATAGGAATATACTGCTATAAACTTCTCTTTTCACTTACATTAAATGACATTACATCATAGGAATTTCCAAAGGGCAGTAAAACTGTTAGGAAACATCACTTTATTTTATTTTATTTTACTTTAAGTACTGGGGTACATGTGCAGGATGTGCAGGTTTGTTACAAAGGTAAACTTTTACCATAGTGGTTTTCTGCACCTATCAATCCATCACCTAAGAGTTAATTCCAGCATGCATTAGCTATTTTTTCTGATGCTCTTTTCACCCCTGAGAGGCCCCAGTGTGAGTTGTTTCCCTCCCTGTGTCCATGTGTCCTCATTTTTCAGCTCCCACTTATGAGTGAGAACTTACAGTGTTTGGTTTTCTATTCCTGCATTAGTTTGCTGAGGATAATGGCTTCCAGCTCCATCCATGTCCCTGCAAAGAATATGATCTTATTTCTTTTTATGGCTGCATAGCATTCCACGGTGTAGATGTACCACATATTCTTTATCCAGTCTATCATTCATGGGAATTTGGGTTGATTCCATGTCTTTACTATTGTGAATAGTGGTGCAATGAACATATATGTGCATGTATCTTTATAATAGAATGATTTATATTCCTTTGGGTATATACCCAATAATGGGATTGCTGGATCAAATGGAATTTCTGGTTCTAGGTCTTTGAAGAATTGTCACACTGTCTTTCACAATGGTTGAACTAATTTGCATTCTCACCAACAGTATAAAAGCGTTCCTTTACCTCTGTAGCCTTGGCAGCATCTGTTGTTTCTTGATTTTTAATAATTGCCATTCTGACTGGTGCGAGATGGTATCTCATTTATTTTATTTGAATTTCTCTCATGATCAGTGATGTTGAGCTTTTTTTCATGATTGTTGGCTGCATAAATGACTTCTTTTGAGAAGTGTCTGTTTATGGCCTTTACGCAACACCACCTTTATTGGCCATACAGTTGTCTGTTGTAGATATCTATAATTATTTATTTGGAGACAAGGAGATTTTATGTGTTTTTCTAGTATAAATAATAATGCAATGACCAGGTTTCTGTATGGATAATTCTTACTAGGTTGGATTACTGTTCTTATGATGGATTCCTAAAAGGAGAATCACTGGCTCAAATGGTCAACTTTGTAAGGCTCTTGACAAGTACATTAACTTTAATATGTTGATTACATATTAACATGTTGATAAGGGTATTCTTTTAATAAAGTTGGCTGGATGACTTGTTTATGTAGTTAAAGTTTGCATTGTTTTATTTCTTCTTAGGTTTGAGGAAGCAATAAAGGAGGCTCATGCTGTAGATCAAAAGCTTGCAGAGAAGCAGGAAGATGAAGCCACCCTGGAAAATAAATGGCCCTTCCTTGGGGTTCCTTTGACAGTCAAGGAAGCTTTCCAGCTACAAGGTACTATTCTTTTATTTTTGGCTACATGAGTTTAATTCACAAGTTGCTACATTTTCTAAACTTATAAACTAAAAATGATGTTATAAAAGTGAAGGACTAATTCATGCTGCTTCCTCAGTTTTGAAATGAGAGGAAATATTCAGCAAGTTCCATTGGGAAAAATGATAATAGTCATCCTCTGTTAGCTCTGTATGGCATATGGGGGCACTATGCTCAGTATCCATTAATCCTCACAGCAAACTTATAAGAATAGTATTATTGATCTCATTTTTCAGATAAGAAAATTGAGGCTCATGACCCTCAAGTAGTTTGGCTAAAGCCAAACTTGGATTCTGATAAAGACCTGTGCTTTCTGTGTCATACAGTTCTTATTTTGTAACTTTCTGCTAGCCTCAAAAGTAAATGACAATCTCAAATATTTGGAAAGTAAACGATGTAGTTTTAAATAACCCATAGGTCAAAGAAATGAATCACAAGGAAACATTTGAACTGAAAGAAAAAATATAATAATATAACAAAATTTATGGGATGTAACTAAATTAGTATTTAGTGGGAAATGTATGGCTTTCAGTGAGTATATATTTAAAAAAAGATTTAAAATCAATAACTGAAACCTGGCCTTAAATGGCTCCTGTGAAAGGGGTCAGTGAGGGAACTGAGGCCTCACCTTCACCGGAAATCTCTGGGATCCTAGCTATAGGGGACCCTTGTCGCCCATGGGTATATGAGCTAGCAGCAAGATCTGACAGAGAGGAGGCAGAGACAGGCCTTCAGAGGGCTTGGAGCCTGGAAGCTTTTGGTACTCTGGGCAGCTCCAGCTGAGAGTAGCCATAGGCACCAATCCCCAGGGCTTCCCATTCCTCCGAGGAGGTGCAGGCCAGGTGACCTCTGACCCAGAAGAGAGCAGAGCCAGCTTCTTCACGGGACTGAGGTGCATCTGCTCTGCAAGCTTTACTGCCTGTCAGCCTCTCCCAGCATCCATGCCTAGCTGCTTTGCAGGAGCAGGTGCACATAACAGTCCTTGAAGCCCAACCTCAGTGTATTGATGCACCTGAGTACTTTCCTAGCTAGCCTGGAGCATCTTGGATTCCCTAGCACAGGCAGAACCAAATCCCAGCTAAGGGACAGTTAGGTGCACCCAGAGATACAGCATGATACTTGAGAGTAACGAGCAGAGATCTGTGGACAGTAATGAAGTTAGGGAAGAGTTCACAACTCCAGAACACTGAGAGGGGAGAGATGCATAGGTTCCTGGGCCAGGTGAGACCATACAGGGTGGGTCCATAGAGTGTGGCATATCTCTCTGCTGCAACCTCTGCCCGAGAGGGTTGGTGGTACAGAATAGCTAACAAAAGAAATGCTGGGAGCAAGATGGCTGAATAGGAACAGCTCCAGTCTCCAACTCCCAGCGCGAGCGACACAGAAGACCGGAGATTTCTGCATTTTCAACTGAGGTACTGGGGTCATCTCACTAGGGAGTGCTGGACAATCAGTGCTGGTCAGCTGCTGCAGCACGACCAGTGAGAGCTGAAGCAGGGCAAGGCATCGCCTCATCTGGGAAGCGCAAGGGGGAAGGGAATCCCTTTTCCTAGCCAGGGGAACTGAGACACACAACACCTGGAAAATCGGGTAACTCCCACCCCAATACTGTGCTTTAAGCAAACGGGCACACCACACCTGGCAGGGAGGGTGCCAGGCCCACGGAGCCTCCCTCATTGCTAACACAGCAGTCTGCGATCTAACCGCAAGGCAGAAGCGAGGCTGCGGGAGGGGCGCCCGCCATTGCTGAGGCTTAAGTAGGTAAACAAAGCCCCTGGGAAGCTCGAACTGGGTGGAGCTCACAGCAGCTCAAAGAAACTGGTTTTAATACCATAAAAACCCTAGAAGAAAACCCAGGTAATACCATACAGGACATAGACATGGGCAAGGACTTCATGTCTAAAACACCAAAAGCAATGGCAGCAAAAGCCAAAATTGACAAATGGGATCTAATTAAACTAAAGAGCTTCTGCACAGCAAAAGAAACTACCATCAGAGTGAACAGGCAACCTACAGAATGGGAGAAAATTTTTGCAATCTACTCATCTGCCAAAGGGCTAATATCCAGAATCTACAAAGAACTCAAACAAATGTACAAGAAAAAAAACAAACAACCACATCGAAAAGTGGGCAAAGTATATGAACAGACATTTCTCAAAAGAAGACATTCATACAGCCAACAGACACATGAAAAAATGCTCATCATCACTCGCCATCAGAGAAATGCAAATCAAAACCACAATGAGATACCATCTCACACCAGTTAGAATGGCAATCATTAAAAAGTCAGGAAACAACAGGTGTTGGAGAGGATGTGGAGAAATAGGAGCACTTTTACACTGTTGGTGGGATTGTAAACTAGTTCAACCATTATGGAAAACAGTATGGCAATTCCTCAAGGTTCTAGAACTAGATGTTCCATATGACCCAGCCATCCCACTACTGGGTATATAGCCAAAAGATTATAAATTATTCTACTACAAAGACACATGCACACGTATGTTTATTGTGGCACTATTCACAGTAGCAAAGACTTGGAATCAACCCAAATGTCCATCAGTGACAGACTGGATTAAGAAAATGTGGCACATATACACCATGGAATACTATGCAGCCATAAAAAATGATGAGTTTGCGTCCTTTGTAGGGACACGGATGCAGCTGCATCATTCTTAGCAAACTATCACAAGAAGAGAAAACCAAACACCGCATGTTCTCACTCATAGGTGGGAACTGAACAATGAGCTCACTTGGACTCGGGAAGGGGAACATCACACACTGGGGCCTATCATGGGGAGTGGGGATGGGGGAGGGATTGCCCTGGGGAGTTATACCTGATATAAATGATGAATTGATGGGTGTTGACGAGTTGATGGGTGCAGCACACCAACATGGCACAGGTATACATATGTAACAAACCTGCACGTTATGCACATGTACCCTAGAACTTAAAGTATAATTAAAAAAATAAATAAACGAAAATATATAAGAAATGCCAGTGCAGCACCACTGATCATGGAGGGTACTCCCAAATCCTAGGACCAGATCTGTTGCGCGCGGTGCTCTCTCTTTCTGCTCTCCCAACTCCATAGCATGCCCGCATGCTAAAGGAAATACAAAAGAGCTGCACAGCTTGGTGTTAACCTAGCTACTGGCCATTACTCTTAAATGCTTCATCTACTGGATTGCAGCCCAAACTACAGCACCAGTCAGTCATCTGGCTAATATATACACCTGTGAAACCAAGTGCAAGAATTCAAACACACATAAAGTTCCTACAGAGGCCAGGTGTGGTGGCTCATGCCTGTAATCCCAGCACTTTGGGGGACTGTGGAGGGTGGATCACCTGAAGTCAGGATTTTGAGACCAGCCTGACTAACATGATGAAACCACGTCTCTACTAAAATAAAAAAAAAAAAAAAAATTATGTGGGCATGGTGGCGGGCGTCTGTAGTCCCAGCTACTTGGGAGGCTGAGGCAGGAGAATCACTTGAACCCAGTAGGTGGAAGTTGCAGTGATCTGTGCCATTGCACTCCAGCCTGGGCAAGAAGTGCAAAACTCCATTAAAAAAAAAAAAAAAAAAAAAAAAAAAAAACCTATACAGAACACTGGCCTTCTGAAAGGATCCACAAACATAGCCAACTAACTATACTGAACTTACACCACAGTTACAGAAATGCCAATCCTCAGATATTAGAATAAATCAGTGCAAGAACTCTGGAAATCCAAAAAGCCAAGTGTCCCTATTGACCTCAAAATAAGTCCAGTAGCTCCCCAGAAATTGTTTTTAACCAGTGTGAAATGACTGAGATGGCACAGTCTTCAGGATGTGGGTATCAATGAAACTTACTGAGATTCAGGAGAAAGTTGAAATCCAATCGAAGGAATCCAAAGAATTCAGTAAAATGACCCAAGAGATGGGAGACAAAATGGACATTTTAGGAAACAACGAAACAGCGCTTCTAGAACTTAAAGACTCACTATGAGAATTTCATAATACAATTGGAAGTATTGACAGCAGAATAGACCAAGCTGAGGAAAGTATCCCAGAGCTTGAATACTGTTTTCACAAATCACCTTAGTCAGACAAAAATAAGGAAATAAGAAATTATAAAATTAAAGAAAACTCCAAGAAATATGGAATAATATAAGAAAACCAAGCCTATGACTCATCAGCATTCTCAAGAGAGAAGGAGAGAGAATAATCAACTTGGAAAATATGTCTGAGGTGAAGAAGTTGACACCAGTCTTGGTGAAGAGGTTGACATGCAAATCAAAGTGGTACAGATAATGGTGGCCACATACTATGTAAGATGACCATCCCCAAGGAACACAGTAATCAGATTCATCAAGGTCAATGCAAAAATAAATAAATAAATAAATAAATAAATAAATAAATAAATAAATAAATCTTAAAGGCAGCTAGAGAGAAGGGTTAAGTCACATGCAGAGAGAACTCCATCAGGCAAGTAGTAGATCTGTCAGCAGAAACCTTAACAATAAGAAGATATTGGGGGTCTATTTTCAGCATCACTAAAGACAAGAAATTCCAGCCAAGAATTTCATATCCTCGCATGTAAACTTCATAAATGAAGGAGAAATAAAATTCTTCTCAGACACGAAAACGCTGAGAGAATATTTTTCAACTAGACCAACCTTACATGAGGCCTTTAAGGAAGTGCTAAACATGGATTCAAAAGAATGACACCACCTGTCACAGAAACACTCAAGCTGATAGCTTCCATGCACTATAAAAGGACTATGCAATCAAGTCTATATAACAAACAGCTAATAGCATGACTTGAATAAAATCACATGTATTTGAATGTAAATGAGCTACATGCCCCAATTAAAATAGAGTGTCAGGCTGGATGAGAAAACAAGACCCAACCGTCTGTTTTCTCTAAGAGGCGCATCTCATGTGTAATGATACCCACATGCTCAAAGTGAAAGGATGTAAGAAGATCTATCATGCAAACAGGAAACAAGAGCAGGAGTTGCTATTCTTTTTATCAGATAAAACAGATTTTAAACCAACAACAATCAGGAAATTCAAAGAAGGGCATTATATAATGATAAAGGTTTTAGTTCAACGAGAAGACTGAACCATCTTAAGTATGTATGCACCCAATATTGGAGTGCTCAGATTCACAGAAAAATCTTCATGACCCAAGAAAAATCGTAGACAGATATACAGTAATAGTAGGAGATTTCAAAACCCCACTGACAGTGTTAGACAGATCATCAAGGCAGAAAACTAACAAAAGAAACTCAGGACTTTACCTCAACACTTGACCAATTGTACTTAATAGACATCTACAAAATACTCCACCCAAAAACCATGGAATATACATTCAACTCATCTGTACATGGAGCATACTCTACATGGTCAGACATACTTCAAGTCTCAATAAATTAAAATATTAAATCTTACCATGCACACTCTTGGACCAGAGTGAAATAAAAATAGAAATCAATATCAATATCTCCCAAAACTACACAAATATGTGGACATTAAACAACTTTCTAAGGAAACCTCCTAGGTGGACATTGAAATTAAGGCATAAATCAAAGACAGTGATTAATAACTCTTAAGTGAACATCAAAATTAAGGCAGAAATAAAAGAAAACAAAAACAATCTCTAAAATTAATGAAAATAGTGACACATCTTACCAAAGTCATTAAGGCACCACTCAAGCATTGTTACCAGGAAAGTTTATAGAAACAAATCCTTCTTCAAGAAGTTGGAAAGATCTAAAATTATCCATATAACATCACACCAAGGGGAACTACAATAATAAGAAAAAATCAATTCCGAAGCCAGCAGAGGAAAACAAATAACTAAAATTAAAGAAGTTAGTAAAATATAGATGTAAAATTCTATACAAAAGATAAATGAAATTAAGAGTTTGTTTTTCAAAAATAAGTTGGACTGAGGGGGTGTGAGCAAGATGGCTGAATAGGAAGAGCTCCAGCCTCCAGCTCCCAGTGTGAGCGACACAGAAGATAGGTGATTTCTGCATTTTCAACCAGGGTACTGGGTTTATCTCACTGTGGAGTGCTGGACATTCGGTGCTGGTCAGCTAGTGCAGCCTGACCAGCGAGAGCTGAAGCAGGGCAATGCTTTGCCTCACCTGGGAAGCACAAAGGAGAAGGGAATCCCTTTAGAAACTGAGACACACAACACCTGGGAAATCGGGTAACTCCCACCCTAATACTGCCCTTTACCAAGGGTCTTAGCAAACGGCACACCAGGAGATTATATCGCACACCCGGCTGGGAGGGTCCCATGCACACAGAGCCACCCTCATTGCTGCCACAGCAGTCTGAGATCTAACCGCAAGTCAGCAGAGAGGCTGGGGGAGGGGCGCTCGCCATTGCTGAGACTTAGTAGGTAAACGAAGCCTCTGGGTAGCTCGAACTTGGTGGAGACCACAACAGCTCAAGGAGGCCTGCCAGTCTCTGTAGACTCCACCCCTGGGGGCAGTCTGCCTGCTCAAGTGGGTCCCTGACCCCTGAGTAGCCTAACTGGGGGACATCCCCCACTAGGTGCAGACTGACACCTCACATGGCGGGGTACACCCCTGAGATGAAGCTTGCAGAGCAAGAATCAGACAGCAGCACTCGATGTTCAGCAATATTCTATCTTCTGCAGCCTCTGCTGCTGACACCCAGGCAAACAGGGTCTGGAGAGGACCTCAAGCAATCTCCGACAGACCTACAGCTGAGGGTCCTGAGGGTTAGAAGGAAAACTAACAAACAGAAAGTACACCCACACCAAAACCCCTTCAGTACGTCACCAGCATCAAAGACCAAAGGCAGATAAAACCACAAAGATGGGGAAAAACAGGGCAGAAAAGTTGGGAGTTCAAAAAATTCAAAAAATCAGAGCGCATCTCCCCCTGCAAAGGAATGCAGCTCATCGCCAGCAATGGATCAAAACTGGACGGAGAATGACTTTGACAAGTTGAGAGAAGAAGGACTCAGTCGATCAAACTTCTCAGAGCTAAAGAAGGAACTATGTACCCAGTGCAAAGAAACTAAAAATCTTGAAAAAAGAATGGAAGAATGGATAACTAGAACAATCAATGCAGAGAAGGCCACAAACGAACTGACAGAGATAAAAACCATGACACGAGAAATACGTGACAAATGCATAAACTTCAGTAACTGACTCAATCAACTGGAAGAAAGAGTATCAATGATTGAAGATCAAATGAATGAAATGAAGTGAGAAGAGAAGTCTAGAGAAAAAAAAAGGAATAAGAAATGAACAAAGCCTCCAAGAAATATGGGATTATGTGAAAAGACCAAATCTACATCTGATTGGTGTGCCTGAAAGTGAGGGGGAAAATGGAACCAAGTTGGAAAACACTCTTCAGGATATCATCCAGGAGGACTTCCCCAATCTAGTAAGGCAGGCCAACATTCAAATTCAGGAAATTCAAAGAACGACACAAAGATACTCCTCGAGAAGAGCGACTCCAAGACACATGATTGTCAGATTCACCAAAGTTGAAATGAAGGAAAAAATGTTAAGGGCAGCCAGAGAGAAAGGTCGGGTTACCCGCAAAGGGAAGCCCACCAGATTAACAGCAGATCTCTTGGCAGAAACTCTACAAGCCAGAAGAGAGTGGGGGCCAATATTCAACATTTTTAAAGAAAAAAATTTTAGACCCAGAATTTCATATCCAGCCAAACTAAGTTTCATAAGTGAAGGAGAAATAAAATCCTTTATAGACAAGGAAATGCTTAGAGATTTTGTCACCACCAGGCCTGACTTACAAGAGATCCTGAAGGAAGCACTAAACATGGAAAGGAATAACCCATACCAGCCATTGCAAAAAACATGCCAAAATGCAAAGTCCATTGATGCTAGGAAGAAACTGCATTAACTAATGAGCAAAATAACCAGCTAATATCATAATGACAGAATCAAGTTCACACATAACAATATTAACCTTAAATGTAAATGGACTAAATGCTCCAATCAAAAGACACAGACTGGCAAATTAGACAAAGAGTCAAGACCCATCAGTTTGCTGTATTCAGGAGACCCATCTCACGTGCAGAGACACACATAGGCTCAAAATAAAGGGATGGAGGAAGATCTACCAAGCAAATGGAGAACAAAAAAAAAAAAAAAAAAAGCAGGGGTTGCAATCCTAATCACTGATAAAACAGACTTTAAACCATCAAAGATCAAAAGAGATAAAGAAGGCCATTACATAATGGTAAAGGGACCAATTCAACAGGAAGAGCTAACTATCCTAAATATATATGCGCCCAATACAGGAGAACCCAGATTCATAAAGCAAGTCCTTAGAGACTTACAAAGAGACTTAGACTCCCATACAATAATAATGGGAGACTTCAACACCCCACTGTCAATATTCGACAGATCAATGAGACAGAATGCTAACAAGGATATTCAGGAATTGAACTCAACTTTGCACCAAGCGGACCTAATAGATATCTACAGAACTCTTCACCCCAAATCAACAGAATTTACATTCTTCTCAGCACCACATTGCACTTATTCGAAAATTGACCACATAGTTGGAAGTAAAGCACTCCTCAGCAAATGTAAAAGAACAGAAATTATAACAAACTGTCCCTCAGAACACAGTGCAATCAAACAGAATTCAGGACTAAGAAACTCAATCAAAACCGCTCAACTACATGAATACTGAACAACCTGCTCCTGAATGACTACTGGGTACATAACAAAATGAAGGCAGAAATAAAGATGCTCTTTGAAACCAGTGAGAAAAAAGATACAACATACCAGAATCTCTGGGACACATTTAAAGCAGTGTGTAGAGGGAAATTTATAGCACTAAATACCCACAAGAGAAAGCTGGAAATATCTAAAATTGACACCCTAACGTCACAATGAAAAGAACTAGAGAAGTAAGAGCAAACACATTCAAAAGCTAGCAGAAGACAAGAAGTAAATAAGATCAGAGCAGAACTGAATGAGATAGAGACACAAAAAAATCCTCCAAAAAATCAATCAATATAGGAGCCGGTTTTTTGAAAAGATCAACAAAATTGATAGACCGCTAGCAAGACTCATAAAGAAGAAAAGACAGAAGAATCAAATAGGCGCAGTAAAAAATGATAAAGGAGATATCACCACCCACCCCACAAAAATACAAACTACCATCAGAGAATACTATAAACACCTCTGTGCAAATAAACTAGAAAATATAGAAGAAATGGATAATTTCCTGGACACTTACACTCACCCAAGACTAAACTAGGAAGAAGTTGAATCCCTGAATAGACCAATAGCAGGCTCTGAAATTGAGGCAATAGTTAATAGCCTACCAACCAAAAAGAGTCCAGGACCATTCGAATTCACAGCCAAATTCTACCAGAGGTACAAGAAGGGGCTGCTACCATTCCTTCTGCAACTATTCCAATCAATAGAACAAGAAGGAATCCTCCCTAACTCATTTTATGAGGCCAACATCATCCTGATACCAAAGCCTGGCAGAGACACAATAAAAAAAGAGAATTTTAGACCAATATCCCTGATGAATATCGATGCAAAAATCCTCAATAAAATACTGGCAAACCGAATCCAGCAGCACATCCAAAAGCTTATCCACCATGATCAAGTGGGCTTCATCCCTGGGATGCAAGGCTGGTTCAACATACACAAATCAATAAACGTAATCCAGCATATAAACAGAACCAAAGACAAAAACCACATGATTATCTTAATAGATGCAGAAAAAAGGCCTTTGACAAAATTCTACAGCCCTTCATGCTAAAAACGCTCAATAAATTCGGTATTGATGGAACGTATCTCAAAATAATAAGAGCTATTTATGACAAACCCACAGCCATTATCATACTGAATGGGCAGAAACTGGAAGCATTCCCTTTGAAAACTGGCACAAGACAGGGATGTCCTCTCTCACCACTCCTATTCAACATTGTTTTGGAAGTTCTGGCTAGAACAATCAGGCAAGAGGAAAAATTAAAGAGTATTCAGTTAGGAAAAGGAGAAGTCAAATTGTCCCTGTTTGCAGATGACAGGATTGTATATTTAGAAAACCGCATCATGTCAGCCCAAAATCTCCTTAAGCTGATAAGCAACTTCAGCAAAGTCTCAGGATACAAAATCAATGTGCAAAAATCACAAGCATTCTTATATACCAGTAACAGACAAACAGAGAGCAAAATCAGGAATGAACTTCCATTCACAATTGCTTCAAAGAGAATAAAATACCTAGGAATCTAACTTACAAGGGATGTAAAGGATCTCTTCAAGGAGAACGACAAAGCATTGCTCAATGAAATGAAGGAGGACACAAAAAAAATGGAAGAACATACCATGCTCATGGATAAGAAGATTCAATATCATGAAAATGGCCATAGTGTCCAAGGTAATCTATAGATTCAATGCCATCCCCATTAAGCTACCAATGACTTTCTTCACAGATTTGGAAAAAACTGCTTTAAAGTTCATATGGAACCAAAAGAGACCCCGCATTGCCAAGACAATCCTAAGCCAAAAGAACAAAGCTGGAGGCATCACGCTACTTAATTTCAAACTGTACTACAAGGCTACAGTAACCAAAACAGCATGGTACTGGTACCGAAACAGAGATATAGACCAATGTAACAGAACAGAGCCCTCGGAAATAATACCACACATCTACAGCCATCTGATCTTTGATAAACCTTACAAAAAAGAAATAGGGAAAGTATTCCCTATTTAATAAATGGTGCTGGGAAAATTTTCTTGTCATAAGTAGAAAGCTGAAACTGGATCCTTTCCTTACTCCTTATACGTAAATTAATTCAAGATAGATTACAGATTTAAATGTTAGACCTAAAACCATAAAAACCCTAGAAGAAAACCTAGGTAATACCATTCAGGACGTAGACATGGACAAGGACTTCATGTCTAAAACACCAAAAGCAGTGGCAACAAAAGCCATTATTGACAAATGGGATCTAATGAAACTAAAGAGCTTCTGCACAGCAAAAGAAACTACCATCAGAGTGAACAGGCAACCTACAGAATGGGAGAAAATTTTTGCAATCTACTCATCTTACAAAGGGCTAATATCAAGAACCTACAAAGAACTGAAACAAATTTATGAGAAATAAACAAACAACCCCATCAAAAAGTGGGCAAAGGAAATGAATAGTGGTACAGTTGAAAAGTGGTACAGGTAATGGTGGCCACATACTATGTAAGATGACCATCCCCAAGGAACATAGTAATCAGATTCATCAAGGTCAATGCAAAAATAAATAAATAAATAAATAAATAAATAAATAAATAAATAAATAAATAAATAAATCTTAAAGGCAGCTAGAGAGAAGGGTTAAGTCACACGCAGAGAGAACTCCATCAGGCAAGCAGTAGATCTGTCAGCAGAAACCTTAACAATGAGAAGATATTTCTTCTCATATCACAATTTTTCTCATAACAAGACTATTTCTTCTCAAAAGAAGACATGCATATAGCCGACAGGCACATGAAAAGATGCTCGTCATCACTGGCCATCAGAGAAATGCAAATCAAAACCACAATGAGATACCACCTCACACCAGTTAGAATGGCAATCATTAAAAAGTCAGGAAACAACAGGTGCTGGAGAGGATGTGCAGAAACGGGAACACTTCTACACTGTTGGTGGGATTGTAAACTGGTTCATCCATTGTGGAAAACAGTATGGCGATTCTTCAAGGATCTAGAACTAGAAATACCATATGACCCAGCCATCTCATTACTGGGTATATACCCAAAGGATTGTAAATCATGCTGCTGTAAAAACACATGCACACGTATGTTTATTGTGGCACTATTCACAATAGCAAAGACTTGGAATCAACCCAAATGTCCATCAGTGACAGACTGGATTAAGAAAATGTGGCACATATACACCATGGAATACCATGCAGCCATAAAAATGGATGAGTTTATGTCCTTTGTAGTGACATGGATGCAGCTGGAAACCATCATTCTCAGGAAACTATTGCAAAAACAGAAAACCAAACACCACATGTTCTCACTCATAGGTGGGAATTGAACAATGAGATCACTTGTACTCAGGAAGGGGAACATCACACACCGGGGCCTATTATGGGGTGTGGGGAGAGGGGAGGGATAGCATTGGGAGTTATATCTGATGTAAATGACGAGTTGATGGGTTCTGACGAGTTGATGGGTGCAGAACACCAACATGGCACATTTATACATATGTAACAAACCTGCATGTTGTGCACATGTACCGTAGAACTTAAAATATAATAATAATAATGAAAATAAGTTAGAGTGCTACCTAGGTTAAAAAAGAAGGAGAAGATTCAAATAAGTACAATCAGAAAAGACAAACATAACATTACCACTTATTTAATGGAATTATGAAAGATTGTCAGATACTATGAAGAACTGAATGCACACAAATTAAAAATATATATATAGAAAATGGAAGTATTCCTGGAAACACACCATCTCCCAAGATTGAATCAGGAAGAGAGTGAAACCTTGAACAGCCCAATATTCAGCTCTGAGATGGAATTGGCAATAAGAAACCTACCAATCAAAAGATGTCCTGGACTAGATGGATTCACAGCCAAATTCTACCAGACATACCAAAAAGAGATGTTACCAATACTACTGAAATTATTCTAAAAAATGGAGGAGGAAGGACTCTAACTCATTCTATGAAGCTTTCATCACCGAAATACAAAAATCTGGCAGAGACACGACAGAAAATAAAAACTTCAGACCAATATCCCTGATTAACATAAACTCAAAAATCCTCAATATAATTCTAGCAAACCAAATCCAGCAGCACAACAAAAATAAACTCATTGTGATCAATTAGGGTTTATTCCTGGGATGCAAGATTGGATCAACATATGCAAATCATTTAATGTGATTCACCACATAAACAATTAAAAGTAAAAACCATGTGATCATCTCAATAGATGCAGAAAAATAGCTTTTGGTATAATTCAACACCCCTTCTTTATACTAACTCCCAACAGACTAGGCATCAAAGGAACATACGTCAAAATAATAAGAGCCATCTATACCGAACACACAGGCAATGGCACACTAAATGGGCAAAAGCTGGAAGCATTCTTCCTGAGATCTGAAACAAGGAAAGTGTGCCCACTCTCACTACTCCTGTTTGACATAGTACTGGAAGTCCTAGCCAGAGCAATCAGACAAGAGAAGGAAAAGGCTTCTAAATAGGAAAAGAAGTCAAGCTGTCTCTCTGTTGATGATATGATCTTATGCTTAGAAAACCATAAAGACTTCACCAAAATCCTACTAAAACTGATAAACGATTTTAGCAAGGTTTCAGAATACAAAATCGATGTAGTAAATCGGTAGCATAATAATGTCCTGGTTGAGATTCACACAATCCCATTTACAATAGTCACAAATAAAATGGAATACTTAGGAATACAGCTAAACGAGGAGGTGAAAGATCTCTATGAGAACTGCAAAACACTGCTGAAAGAAACCAGAAGTGGTACAAATAGTTGAAAAAAATTCCGTGTTCGTGGATTGGAAAAATCAGTATTGATAAAATTATGCATCCAAAAGCAGTTTACAGATTTAATGCTATTCCTACCAAACTACCAAAGACATTTTTCAAAGAATTGGAAAAAAAAAAAACTATTTTAAAATTCATATGTAACCTAAAAATAACCTGAATAGCCAAAGCAATTCTAAGCAAATAGCATCCAGAGATATCACAGTACCCCACTTAAAACTATATTAAAAAGCTACAGTCACCAAAACAGCATGGTACTGGTACAAAAACAGACACATAGACCAATGGAACAGATCAGACAACTCAGAAATAAAGCCACACCACATGTAGCCATCTAATCTTTGTCAAGGCCAAAAAAAATATGCAATGGGGGAAAGACTCCCTATTCAATACATGGTGCTGGGATAACTCACTAGCCATGTTTGTAAGACAGAATCTATACACTTATCTTTTACCATAGCAAAAACTAACTCAAAATAGATAAATATTTAAAATGTAAGACCTCAAACTATAAAACATTCTAGATGAAAACCTAAGAAATACCCTTCTTTATATTGACCTTGTCCCCCCCCCAAAAAAAAACATGGTCAACTCCCTAAAGCTATTGCAACTAAATGAAAAATTTACAAGTGGGACTTAATTAAACTAAAGACCTTTTGCACAGCAAAATAAACCATCAACAGAATAAACAGGCCACCTACAGATTGGGAGGAAATATTCATAAACCATGCATGCAATAAAGGTATAATATCCAGAATCTATAAGGAACTTAAGCAAATCAACAACTAATAAACAAATTACCCATTAAGAAATGACCAAGAGACATGATCAGACATTACTCAAAAGAAGATAGACAAGTAGCCAACAAATATTTGAAAAAATGCTCATCAGGATCAAGTTCACAAATAGCAATATTAGCCTTAAATGTAAACAGGCTAAATGCCCCAATTAAAAGACACAGACTGGCAAATTAAATAAAGAGCCAAGACCCATTGGTGTGCTGTATTCCGGAGACCCATCGCACATGGAAAGACACACATAGCCTCAAAATAAAGGGATGGAAGAATATTTATCAAGCACATGTAAAGCAAAAAAAAAAGCAGGGGTTGCAATTCTAGTCGCTGATAAAACAGACTTTAAGCCAACAAAGATGAAAAAAGACAAAGAAGGGCATTACATAATCGTAAAGGGACCTTTGTACCAAGAAGAGCTAACTATCCTAAATATACATGTACCCAATATGGGAGCACCCAGATTAATAAAGCAAGTTCTTAGAGACATACAAAGAGACTGAGAGTCCTATACCATAATACTGGGAGACTTTAACACCCCACTGTCAATATTTGACAGATCAAGAAGACAGAAAATTAACAAGAATATTTAGGACTTGAACTCAGCAATGGACCAAGTAGACCTAATAGACATCTACGGAACTCCCCACCCCAAATCAACAGAATATACATTCTTCTCAGCATCAAATTGCACTTATTCTAAAATTGACCAAATAATCGGAAGTAAAACACTCCTCAGAAAATGCAAAAGAATGGAAATTATAACCAACAGTCTCTTATATCACAGTGCAATGAAATTACAACTCAGGATTAAGAAACTCACTCAAAACTGCACAACTACATGGAAAGTGAACAACCTGCTCCTGAATGACTAGTGGGTAAAGAAATTAAAGCAGAAATAAACATGTTATTTGAAACCAGTGAGAAAAAAGACACAATGTACCAGGATCTCTGGGACACAGCTAAAGCAGTGTTTAAAGTAGGAAAGATCTAAAATTGACACCCTAACATCACAATTAAAAGAACTAGAGAAGCAAGAGCAAACAAATTCTAAAGCTAGCAGAAGACATGAAATAACTAAGATCAGAGCAGAACTAAATGGGACAGAGACACACAAAAAGCCCTTCAAAAAATAAATGAATCCAGGAGCTGTTTTTTTGAAAAGACTAACAAAATAGATAGACTGCTAGCCAGACTAATAAAGAAGAAAAGAGAAGAATCAAACAGACACAATAAAAAATGATAAAGGGGATATCACTACTGATCCCACAGAAATACAAACTACCATCAGAGAATACTTATAAACACCTTTACGTAAATAAACTAGGAAGTGTAGAAAAAATGGAAAAATTCCTGGACACATAAACTCGCCCAATTCTAAACCAAACCTGGAAGAAGCTGAATCCCTGAATAGGCCAAGAAGAAGTTCTGAAATTGAAGCAGTAATTAATAGCCTACCAACAAAAGAAAAGCCCAGAACTAGATGGATTCACAGCCGAATTCTACCAGAGGTAAAAAGAGGAGCTGGTACCGTTCCTTCTGAAACTATTCCAAACAATAGATAAAGAGGAACTCCTCTCTAATCCATTTTATGAGGCCAGCATCATCCTGATACCAAACCCTGGCACAGACACAACAAAAAAAGAAAATTTCAAGTCAATATCCTTGATGAACATCGTTGTGAAAATCCTTAATAAAATACTGGCAAACTGAATCCAGCAGTACATCAAAAAGCTCATCTACCACAATCAAGTCAGCTTCATCCCTGGGACGCAAGGCTGATTCATCATACACAATTCAATAAATGTAATCCATCACTTAAACAGAACCAATGACAAAAACCACATTATTATCTCAATAGATGCAGAAAAGGCCTTCAATAAAATTCAACACCCTTTCATGCTAAAAACTCTGAATAAAGTAGGTGTTAATGGAACATATCTCAAAATAATAAGAGCTATTTATGACAAACCCACAGCCAATATCATACTGAATGGGCAAAAGCTGGAAGCATTCCCTTGGAAAACCGGCACAAAGACAAGGATGCCCTCTCTCACCACTCCTATTCAGCATAGTGTTGGAAGTTCTGGCCAGGGCAATCAGGCAAGAGAAAGAAATAAAGGGTATTCAATTAGGAAAAGAGGAAGTCAAATTGTCTCTGTTTGTAGATGACATGATTGTATACTTAGAAAACCCCATTGTCTCAGCCCAAAATCTCCTTAAGCTGATAAGCAACTTCAGCAAAGTCTCAGGATACAAAATCAATATGCAAAAATCACAAGCATTCTTATACACCAATAATAGGCAAAAAGAGAGCCAAATCATGAGTGAACTCTCATTCACAATTGCTACAAAGAGAATAAAATATGTAGGAATACAGCTTACAAGGGATGTGAAGGACCTCTTCAAGGAAATGTACAAACCACTGCTCAAGGAAATAAGAGAGGACACAAACAAATGGAAAAACATTTCATGCTCAAGGATAGAAAGAATCAATATTGTGAAAATGGCCATAATGCCCAAGTAATTTATAGATTCAATGCTATCCCCATCGAGCTACCATTGACTTTCTTCACAGAATTGGGAAAAACTACTTTAAATTCCATATGGAACCAAAAAAGACCTTCAATAGCCAAGACAATCCTAAGCAAAATGACCGAAGCTGGAGGCATCACATTACCTGACTGCAAAGTATACTACAAGCCTACAGTAACCAAAATAGCATGGTACTGGAACCAAAACAGATATATAGACCAATGGAACAGAACAGAGGCCTCAGAAATAATGCCCCATGTCTACAGCAATCTGATCTTTGACAAACCTGGCAAAAACAAGCAATGGGGAAAGGATTCCCTATTTAATAAATGGTGCTGGGAGAAATGGCTAGCCATATGCAGAAAACTGAAACCAGACCCCTTTCTTACACCTTATACAAAAATTAAATCAAGATGCATTAAAGACTTAAACATATGACTTAAAACCATAAAAACCCTAGAAGGAAAGCTAGGCAATACCATCCAGGACATAGGCATGGGCAAAGACTTCATGACTAAAACATAAAAAAAAAATGGCAACAAAAGCCAACATTGACAAATGGGATCTAATTAAACTAAAGAGCTTCTGAACAGCAAAATAAACTATCATCAGAGTGAACGGGCAACCTATAGAATGGGAGAACATTTTTGCAATCTATCCATCTGACAAAGGGCTAATATCCAGAATCTACAAGAAACTTAAACAAATTTACAAGAAAAAAATAAACATCCACATCAAAAAGTGGGTGAAGGATATAAATAGACACTTCTCAAAAGAAGACATTTATGTGGCCAGCAAACATATGAAAAAAAGCTCATCATCCCTGGTCTTCAGAGAAATGCAAATCAAAACCACAATGAGATACCATCACATGCTAGTGAGGATGGTGATCATTAAAAAGTCAGGAAACAACAGATGCTGGAGAGGATGTAGAGAAATAAAGATGCTTTTACACTGTTGGTGTGAGTGTAAATTAGTTCAACTATTGTTGAAGGCAATGTGGCGATTCCTTAAGGATCTGGAACTAGAAATACTGTTTGATCCAGCAATCCCACTACTGGGTATATACCCAAAAGTTTATATATCATTCTACTATAAAGCCACATGCACACATATGTTTCTTGTGGCACTGTTCATAAAAGCAGACTTGGAACCAACCCAAATGGCAATCAGTGATGGACTGGATAAAGAAAATGTGGCTTATATACACCATACAATACTATATAGCCATAAAAAAGGATGAGTTCATGTCCTTTGCAGGGACATGGATGAAGCTGGAAACCATCATTCTTAGCAAACTAACACAAATCAGAAAACACTGCATGTTGTCACTCACAAGTGGAAGTTGAGTAATGAGAACACATGGACACAGGGATGGGACCATCACACACTAGGGCCTGTTGGGGGTTTGGGACCTGGGGGAAGGATAGCATTAGGAGAAATACCTAATGTAGATGACGTGTTGATGGGTGCAGCAAACCACCATTGCACATTTATACCTATGTAACAAACCTGCACGTTCTGCATATGTATCCCAGAACTTAAGTATAATAATAATAATGATAATAATAATAATAATAATAATAATAATAATAATAATAATAATAAATTCCAATTGAAACCTCTCCTTTTATTCTGGTTTCCATTTGCTTGGTAGATTTTTCTCAATTTTTAAAATTTTGAGCCTATGGATGTCATTGCATGTAGCATAGGTGTGTTGAAGATAGCATACCAATGAGTCTGGCTTGCCACTCTGTGCCTTTTAATTGGGGCATTTAACCTGTTTACATTCAGGGTTAGTATTGATATGTGTGGATTTGTTGCTGTCATCATGTTGTTACTTAGTTATTATGCAGATCTGTTTGTGTTATTGCTTGTTAGTGTCAACAGTCTGTGTACTTGTGTGTTTTTGTAGTGGTTTGTAATTACCTATTATTTCCACATTTAGTGCTTCTTCCAGGAGCTCTTATAAGGCACATCTGGTGGCAACAAATTTTCTTAGCATTTGCTTGCCTGAAAAGGATCTTATTTCTCTTTTGTTTATGAAGCTTAGTTTGGCTGGATATGAAACTCCAGGGTGCATTTTTTGTTTTTAAAGAATATTCGATATAGGTCCCCAATCTCTTCTTCCATGTAGGATTTGTGCTGAGAGGTCTGTGGTTAGTTTGTTGGGCTTCCTTTTATAAGTGACCTACCCTTTCTCTCTAGCCTTTAACATTTTTTTCTTTCATTTCAGCTGTGGAGAATCTGATGATTATGTGTCTTGGGGATGACCTTCTCATGAAGCATTTTGTGTGGGTTCTCACTATTTTCTGAATTTGAATGTTGACCTCTCTATCTAGGTTGGAGAACTTGCCCCTTGGTGGTATCCTGAAATATATTTTCTAATTTGCCTTTTTTCTCTTTTTCTTTTTCTGGAATGTCAATGTGTTCTAGATTTGGTCTCTTTATGTTATTCCATAATTCATGGAGGTTTTGTTCATTAAAAAATTCTTTTTTCTATTTAATTGTTTCACTATTTTATTTTAAAAAGCCAATCTTCATGCTTCAATATTCTTTTCCAAGCTTGGGTATTCTGCTGCTAATGCTTGTGATTTCATTATGAAATTTTTGTAGTGTGTTTTTCTGCTCTATCAGGTTGTGTTTTTTTTTTTTTTTTTTTTTTTTTTTTTTTCTATATTGACTATTTTGTCTTTCAGCTCCCGTATGTTTTTATTGTGAATTCTACCTTCTTTAGATTGGGGTTTAATATTTTCTCGGATCTCAGTGATCTTTCTTTATATCTATATTCTGAATTTTATTTATCTCATTTCAGCCATCTCAGCCTGGTTAAGAATGCTTGCTTGAGAATTAGTATGGTTGTTTGGAGGAAAGAAAAAACTGGTTTTTTGAATTGTCAGAGTTGTTGCTATTTTTGTTGGTCTGTTGTTTCTTCAATATTTAAAGTTGTTTTTTGGATGAGTTTTTTTTTTTTTT
>NC_045445.1:92258165-92273256 GCF_002776525.5 Piliocolobus tephrosceles | reverse complement strand
TTTAGCTCTGAGAGGTTTGATGGACTGAAGCCTTCTTCTCTCATCTCTTCAAAGTCATTCCCTGACCAACTTTGATCCGTTGCTGGCGATGGGCTGTGCTCCTTTGCAGGGGGAGCTGCACTCTTATTTTTTGAATTTCCAGCTTTTCTGCCCTGCTTTTTCCCCATCTTTGTGGTTTTATGTGTCTCTGGTCTTTGATGATGGTGACGTACTGATGGTGTTTTTGTAGAGGTGTCCTTCCTGTTTGATAGTTTTCCTTCTGAAAGTCAGGACCCTCAGCTACAGGTCTGTTGGAGATTGCTTGAGGTCTACTCCAGACCCTGTTTGTCTGGGTATCAGCAGTAGAGGTTGCAGAAGACAGAATATTGCTGAACAGCGAGTGCAACTGTCTGATTCTTGCTTTGGAAGCTTCCTCTCAGGGGTGTACTCCACCCTGTGAGGTGTGGGGTGTCAGACTGCCCCTAGTGGGGGATGTCTCCCAGTTAGGCTACTCAGGGGTCAGGGACCCACTTGAGCAGGCAGCCTGCCCCTTCTCAGATCTCAACCTCCAGTTTGGGAGATCCATTGCTGTCTTCAATCTGTCAGACAGAGTCGTTCGCGTCTGCAGAGGCCTCTGCTGCTTCCCCTGTTAATTTTTAGCTGTACCCTGTCCCCAGAGGTGGAGTCTACAGAGACAGGCAGGTTTCCTTGAGCTGCTGTGAGCTCCACCCAGTTCGAGCTTCCCAGCGGCTTTGTTTACCTACTTAAGCTTCAGCGATGGCGGGCGCCCCTCCCCCAGGCCTCGCTGCTGCCTTGCGGTTAGATTGCCGCAGACTGCTTTGTTAGCAAGGAGGGAGGCTCCGTTGGCGTGGGACCCTCCCGGCCACATATGGGATATATTCCCCTGGTTTGCCGGTGTGCTTACAGTGCAGTATTGGGGTGGGAGTTACCCAATTTTCCAGGTGTTGTGTGTCTCAGTTCCCCTGGCTAAGAAAAGGGACTCCCTTCCCCCTTGCCCTTCCCAGGTGAGGCGATGCCTCGCCCTGCTTCAGCTATTGCTGGTCAGGCTGCAGCAGCTGAGCAGCACCAATTGTCCGGCATTCCCGAGTGAGATGACCCCAGTACCTCAGTTGAAAATACAGAAATCACCGGTCTTCTGTGTCGCTCGCGCTGGGAGATGGAGACTGGAGCTGTTCCTATTCGGCCATCTTGCTCCGCCCTTCTCTGACTTTTCAAGGTTAGAAACCTTCTGGGAGTGCGGAGGTGCTCCTGGACCACTATAAGGGGCAAGGTGCTGCCAGATCACTGGTCACAATAGTTCAGTGGATAGTGCCAGCCAAAGCACTTCATAGGGCTGTGGCAGCAGTATCTGCCCTTATTCTTTTTTTTTTTTTTGTGAGACAGAGTCTCGCTCAATCGCCTAGGCTGGAGTGCAGTGGTACAATCTTGGCTCACTGCAAGCTCCGCCTCTCAGATTCATGCCATTCTCCTGCCTCAGCCTCCCAAGTAGCTGCGACTACAGGCGCCCGCCACCACACCCGGCTAATTTTTTTTTTTTTTTGCATTTTTAGTAGAAATGGAGTTTCACCGTGTTAGCCGGGATGGTCTCGATCTCCTGACCGCATGATCCGCCCACTTCAGCCTCCTAAAATGCTGGGATTACAGGCGTGAGCCACCACGCCAGGCCTTTTCTGCCCTTATTCTTATGTGCCATTTGCAACTCTCACTGCAGTATGTATGGGTTTATGCTTGTCAGCTGCAGCACGGTGCTAGCAGGTGCCAGGGTGCTGACCTTTGTGAGAGCATTCGCAGCAATTGCCAGTATTGACAGCATTGCCTTTTGTGGGCCAGTGGCTGGCCATGATGCTGGTGTTTGCCGTATTTGGTTGCATTGACAGCACGACTAGGGGGCATAGGGCTTCCCGGCAGCAACTGTGCATACATTCACACTGGTGGCAGTGTTATCATGGGGTTAAGGTGCTTTAGTTGGCACAGGTCTGTGTGGGCCCTCTATGCATGTTCCTGCAGGTGGTGGTGGCTACTCAGGGTGCGGGTGGGTCCATTTTTTCTACGCCTAGTTTCTGCCTGCAGCTGTTTCAGCACAGGAAGGGGGTACTAGTGGGGTCAGTGCTGGCATGCCTTCTGCTTGCCAATGATCTGACAACAATGGTGGTGCAGTGGGGGGAAGAGGTAGGGTGCACTCATTCCAGGAGTAGTGGCATGGAAGGGTGCACACAATTATGTGTGCTGGTAGAGAAGGGAAGACAAGATCCACCCCCCGCCCCCCCACACACACGAGTACCAGTAAAACAATGTTGGAGGTCGTCATGGGCGAGTGCATGTAGGCAAAGTGGCACAGGGGAGGCTGCCGTAATGGGAGGATATGGGCTAGCTGAGCTTCTCTTCTGGGGCAGCTCTGTTCCAGGACTTTGCAGGTCAGTTGCTGTCCACCAGCACAGGAACTGTGATGCAGGACCCTAGGAGGTACTTAGGGGCTGCACTGCAAGCAGGCATAGCCATACTGGGGCCCTGGGAGAAGCCAGCAGAATGAGGGGTGCTCAGATTGGACTGGCCCTGTCTCATGGGCAAAACCACCCTGCAGAGTTCAGGTCTGACAGTTCCCCTAGGGCTTAAGTCTCCTGTGGGAGGCAGTAGAGCCTAGGGGCATGAGCAACCCTGTTGTGCTCCTCCAGATGTTCTGGCATCAAGTCTTCCAGCTCTGCTCCAGCTTGAATTCTGCCCCTACCACTTCTCTGAGCACTTCTCCCTGCTAATCCAAGTGTCCGTGGTGGTCAAGGGTGTTTTTCCTACTATGATTCTAGAGGCCCATGTTGAAAGTGGGTTGCTCCTTGACTGTTCAACTCACCATTTCCCCAGGTGTTGCTGGGAGCCAGGAGCAAGTCCCAGTGAACAGTAGCCCTGTGCAGGGTTCCCAACTTCCTCCCCATTCAGCCCAGCATCTGTGTCTTCCCTCCATCCACCCTCAATGCCTTCTCTCTGAAGATCCGCTAGGATTGTGTCTTCCCAATGCCCCAACCAGTCTTCCCAATGCCCCAACCCTTTGTGGGAGATATTCCCTCTGGCTACATCTAGTTGGCCATCTTGCCCCTCAGGAGAAAACAATTATTTTTTATTTAATAACTTTTAAACATTCTTTTCTGTGGCTCTCTTAGGAATGCCCAATTCTTCTGGACTCATGAACCGCCGTAATGCCATTTCCAAAACAGATGCCACTGTGGTGGCATTACTGAAGGAAGCTGGTGCCATTCCCCTTGGCATAACCAACTGTAGTGAGTTGTGTATGTGGTATGAATCCAGTAACAAGATCTATGGCCGATCAAACAACCCATATGATTTACAGCATATTGTAGGTGGAAGTTCTGGTGAGTTGGACATTTTAGTAGGGCATCAAGAGCTGTGTTAGCAATAATAATTATGAATTGTATTAATAAACGTGATACAGTATAGCATCTCTAACCTATAAGAATGGATGCAAAAACCCAGGATATGTGTGTGTTGATGGAGAAGAAATGGGAGTCATGTGAGAGCCTTGGTTAACTCTGATATTTTGAAGATAGATAGAGGAGAAGTAGCCAGCAAAGGGAATTGAGAATGAACTACAAGTGATGTAGATAGGAAACATCATAAAGTGTATAGAGACTAGAAAAAAAAGTGTATGGAGACTAGAATTGACAAGACTTTTATTAAGCCTGAATGGATGCATACATGGGTTAGCAAAACATGATGTTTAAACTTGTGGGTGCTAAAGCTACATAGACATTTGAGACTTCTTTTACTATATGACCTTAGTCACATGAAGTAGGTGCTCATTAAGTCAGTTTCCTTTGCTTGTAAGATGGCCATATTAAAGAAATCAGACTTGTAATGTTACTGTGATGATTAAAAATTTAAGTGTGACTTCAGGTTTCCGGTCTAGCATATATGGGGTTTAGAAGTTTTTACTCCAATTCACACAATAAGAACAAAAGCTGAACAAACTAAAAATTAACAACCATTATTATATTTATCAATATGCCGAGGTAATGGGAAAACCAGTCTTCCCAAAACTGAATGAAAGACAGGCAGACACAAAGAATCGAAACTTGCTAGAACAGAAGCCTAGGAGCAGAAAATTTCAGGGGAACCAGCACAGCAGTAGAAAAACCTAAACTATAATTGATCACTTGCTGGAGGTTCATTTTGAAAAAGTTTAAGAGTCAAAATGTATGTGGTGGTTGGGTGGGGGGATCTTGGGGGCCTCACACAATTTCAAAAGTTTTACCTTCAGGAGCCCTACTGTGTTCCCAAGTGAAGATCGGAGAGAAATCTTCTCTTGCTTCTTGCACAGGGAAGGAAAAAGTAGCCCTTTTGAAATACTACTTCCAAAGCCTACTGTTTTTCTAACAAGTAATTTCCTCAGAGAAACTATTTTTATCAGAACCTAACTTAGTAACGTTTTACAAGAAACTAATGGACTTGACCTAGGGGAAAGAAAATATCCAACTCCAGTCCTCTCTAGGTTTCCTGTCCTACTGAAGGAGTCAAAGCAGAGTAAAATTGGGAAGCACATGTTAGGGTCACAGAGCAGGGGCACATGCTAACTAAATGACTGAGACCTAATCATATGATTATAAAATACTTCCTCTCCTTGCCCCCACACACCTTATCACTACACCAATAGGGATTTTCTATGATAGGGCTTCTATATAAACCAGAAGAACTGTATACATCATAGGTGTTATTTAAGAAGTCTCTAGGGAAACTCAAAAACAACAGAGGAGGTGGAAACAATGGCACCAGTTGAAAATTTTACACCTGATACCTATGGCTACAGCAGACAGTAAACACAGACTAACCCCTAGCCAGGGAAACATAAAACCTCACATTAAAGGCCAAATACCCCCAGTTCTTTTATCTTAGTACATCATGTTTGGCTTTCAACAAAACAATTATAAAGGCATACTAAAAGACAAAATCACAGTTTGAAAAGACAAAGCAAGCATCAAGATTAGCAATATGGCAGAGATATTGAGATTATCAGACTGAGAACTGAAACCATTTGTGATTAATATGTTAAGGGCCATAATGGAAAAAAATGGTCAACATGCAAGCACAGATCTGTAATGTAAGAAGACACATGGGAACTTCAAGAATCAAAAGCAAATGCTAGAAATAAAAAAATTATAACAGAAATGAAGAACATCTTTGATGGACTCATCAATATGTTGTATACAAAATAGGAAACCTTCAGTGATATGGAAGATCTGTCAACAAGAACTTCCAAAACTGAAAGTAAAGAGGAAGAAAAAGAATGAAAAAGACAGAACAGACTATCTAATAACTGTGTGATTACAAAAGCATATAATACACATATATAATTGGAACACTAGGAAGAGAAGAAAGAGATTTTAAGAAACAACAATAAATATTTGGAAAAAACTACACCTAGCATACTGTTTCATCTTTAGAAGATTAAAGAGAAAGAAAAAATATTTAAAGAAGAAGGAAAATCATACCTTATCTATACAGGAGCAAAGATAGAATTATATTGGTATTTTCTTCAGAAACCATGCAAACAATAAGAGATGGGCATCCCCTTTGAGAGGCCAAGGCAGGTGGATCACTTGAGGTTAGGAGCTCGATACCAGCTTGGCCAACATGTTGAATCCCCATCTCTACTAAAAATACAAAAATTAGCCAGGCCTGGCAGGAGGCGCCTGTAATACCAGCTACTCGGGAGGCTGGGGCAGGAGAATTGCTGGAACTCGGGAGGTGGAGGTTGCAGTGAGCCGAGATCATGCCACTGCACGCCAGCCTGGGTGACAGAAGGAGATTCCATCACACACACACACACACACACACACACACACACACACACGGGAGTCAAATATTTAAACCATTGAAAGAACCATTAACTTAAAATTCTGTCTAGCAGATCTATTCTTCAGAAATGAAAAAGAAATAAAGATGCTCTGATACAAAGAAATATTGACAGAATTTATTGCCAGTAGAGCAATAGAGCAAGAATGTTAAAAGATGTTCTTCAGAGAGAGAGAAAAAAAAGAATACAGGCCAAAAACCTGAATTCATTAAAAAAGAAAAGAAAAGAAAAGAAAATTATTAGAGAAAGATTGAACAAAGGTAAAATAAAGTATTTTTAAATTATTGATTGATCTAACATGTAATTGTTCAAAATAATAATGCCAAAAATGTATTGGGTGATTATAGCTTGTGTATGAGTAAAATGAATGACAACAATGTTTTATGGGATGGGATAAAGGAATTGGGAATGTTCCTTTATAAGATAACTACACTACTTGGGAGGTGGCAGAATATCATTTGAAGGAGACTTGAGTTAGTTCTAAATGTATATTGCAAACTCAAGGGCAAATATTAAAGTAAAAAAAAAGTATACTTTAAGTGGCAAGAGAGGAGAATAAATGGAAACATACAAGTTAGTCAGTTAAAATCAAAGACGTAGCCTCCCACACAGTAATAGTGGGAGAACTTAACACCCCACTGAAAATATTAGACAGACATTGAGACAGAAAATTAACAAAGATAATCAAGACCTGAACTTAGCTCTGGATCAAGTGGACCTGATAGATATCTACAGAACTCTCCACCCCCAAACAATAGAAAACACATTTTTTTCATCATCACATAGCACTTACACTAAAATTTATCACATAATTTGAAGTAAAACATTCCTCATTAAATGCAAAAGAACTTAAATCATAACAGTCTCTCAGATTACAGCACAATCAAATTAGAACTCAAGATTAAGAAAGTCACCCCAAACCAAACCACACAACTACGTGGAAATCGAACAACCTGCTCCGGAATGACTTCTGGGTAAATAATGAAATTAACAAAGAAATCAAGAAGTTCTTTGAAACTAATGAGAACAAAGACACAGTATATCCAAATCTGGGCCACAGCTAAAGCACTGTTGAGAGAGAAATTTATAGTACTAAATCCCCACATCAAAAAGCTAGAAAGGTCTAAAACTGACAACCTAACATCACAACTAAAAGAAGTAGAGAAGCAAGAGCAAACAAATCCCAAAGCTAGGAGAAGACAAGAAATAACCAAGATTAGAGCAGAACTGAAGGAGATAGAGACACAAAAAATCCTTCAAAAATCCATGAATCCAGGAGCTGTTCTTTTGAATAAATAAATAAATAAATAAACCACTAGCTAGACTAATAAAGAAGAAAAGAGAGAAGAATTAAATAGACAAAATCAGAATGATAAGGGATTATTACCACTGACCCCACAGAAATACAAGCAACCATCAGAGATCACTATATACACCTGTATGGACAAAACTAGAAAATGTAGAAGAAATGGAAAAAAATTCCTGGATGCATACACCTTCCCAAGACTGAACCAAGAAAGAATTGAATCTCTAAGTAGAACGATAATGAGTTATAAAATTGAGGCAGTAATAAATAGCCTACCAACCAAAAAAAAAAAAAAAAAAAAAAAAAAAAAAAACAGCCCAGGACCAGATGGATTTACAGCTGAATTCTACCACAGGTACAAAGAGGAGCTGGTACCATTTCTAATGAAATTGTTCCAAAAAATTGAAAAGGAGGGATTTTTTTTCTAACTCATTGTATGAGGCCAGCATCATCCTGATAAGAAAACCTGGCAGAGAAACAATAAAAATAGAAAACTTTAGGCCAACATTCTTGATGAACATCAATGCAAAAACCCTCAATAAAATACTGGCAAACAGAATTTAGCAGCACATCAAATAGCTTATACACCACGAAAAAGTTGGTTTCATCCCTGCAATGCAAGTTTGGCTCAACATATGCAAATCGATAAATGTCATTTTTTGCACAAACAGAACTAAAGATAAAAAACATGATTATTTCAATAGATGCAGAAAAGGCCTTCACTAAAATTCGGCATCCCTTTATGTTAAAAGCTTTTAATGAACTAGGTATTGAAGGAATATACTTCAAAATAATAAGATCTATATACGACAAACTCACAGCCAATATCACACCGAATGGGCAAAAGCTGGAAGCATTCTCCTTGAAAACAGGCACAAGACAAGGATGCCCTCTCTCACCACTCCTATACAACATAGTATTGGTTGTTCTGGCTGGGCAATTAGGCAAGAAAAGGAAATAAAGCATATTCAAATAGGAAGAGAGGAAGTCAAACTACCTTTGCTTGCAGATTACATGATAATATTTCTAGAAAACCCCATCATCTCAGCCCAAAAGCTTCTTAAACTGATAAGCAACTTCAACAAAATCTCAGGATACAAAATCAATGTGCAAAAATTGCTAGCGTTTCTATTCACCAATAACAGGCAAGTAGAGACAAATCATGAATGAACTCCAAATCACAATTGCTGCAAAGGAATATGATACCTAAGAATACAGCTAACAAGGAAAGTGAAGGACTTCTTCAAGGAAAGCTACAAACTACTCAAGGAAATCAGATAGGACACAAACAAATGGAAAAAAAAATCCATGCGCATGGATAGGAAGAATCATTATAGTGAAAATGACCATACTGCCTGAAGTAATTTATATAAATTACAAGGGTTTTGAAGGTTTTGAACGTTTCAGATGAAAACACCAAAAGCAACTGCAACAAAAGCAAAAATTGACCAGTGGAATCTAGTTAACTAACAAGCCTCTGCACAGCAAAAGAAACTATCATCAGAGTGAACAGACAACGTGCAGAATGGGAGATAATTTTTGCAATCTATCCATCTGACAAAGGTCTAATATCCAGTGTACAAGGAACTTAAACAAATTTACAAGAAAAAAAAACATAAAAAGTGGGCAAAGGACATGACCAGAGACGTCTCAAAAGAAAAACATTCATGCAGTCAACAAACATATTAAAAATAGCTCAACATCACTGATCATTAGAGAAATACACATCAAAACCACAATGAGATACCATCTCACGCCAGTCAGAATGGCAATTATTAAAAAGTCAAGGAACAACAGATGCTAGCTAGCTTGCAGAGAAAAAGGAATGCTTTCACACAGTTGGTAGGAATGTAAATTAGTTCAACCTTTGTGGAAGACAGTGTAGCAACTCCTCAAAAATCTAGCAGAAATATCATTTGTCACAGCAATCCCATTACTGGTTGTGTTAGTCAGGGTTCTCTAGAGGGACAGAATAGGATAGATTTATACATGAAGGGGAGTTTATTAAAGAGTATTGGCTCACAGGATCACAAGGTGAACTCCCACAATAGGCCATCTGTAAGCTGAGGAGCAAGGAAGCCAATCTCAGTCCCAAAACCTCAAAAGTAGGAAAGCTGACAATGCAGCCTTCAATCTGTGGCCAAAGGCCCAAGAGTCCCTGGCAAACCATTTGTGTGAGTCCAAGCATCCAAAAGCTGAAGAACTTGGAGTCTGATGTTTGAGGATAGGAAGCATGCAGCATGGAAGAAAGATGAATGTTGGAAGACACAGCAACTCTGCTCTTTCCAATTTCTACCTGCTTTATTCTAGTCATGCTGATTAGATGGTGCCTGTTGTGAATGGGGGTGGGCCTGCCTCTCCCAGTCCACTGACTCAAATGCTAATCTCCTTTGCAACACTCTCACAGACACACCCAGGAATAATACTTTGCATTTTTCGATTCAATCAAGTTGCCACTCAGTATTAACCATCAAACTGGGTATATACCCAAAGGAATATAAAGCATTTTATTATAAAGATACATGCACACATATGTTCATTGCAGCACTATTCACAATAGCAAAGACATGGAATCAACCCAAATGCCCATCAATGATAGATTGAATAAATAAAATGTGGTACATATATACCATAGAATGCTGTTCAGCCATGAAAAGGAACAATATCATGTCCTTTGCAGGGACATGCATGGAGCTGGAAGCCATTATTCTCAGTAAACGAATGCAGGGATAGAAAACCAAACACAGCATGTTCTCACTTATAAGTGGGAGCTGAATGATTAGAACACACAGACACATGCTAGGGAACAACACACACTTGGGCCTGTTGGAGGATGTTGGGGGAAAGGAAAGCATCAAGAATAATAATTAATGGGTGCTGGGCTTAATACCTAGGTGATGTGTTGATCTGTGGTGCCAACCACCATGGCACACATATACCTATGTAGCAAACCTGTACATCCTGCACATGAACCCCAGAACTTAAAAGTTGGTGGGAAAAAAAAAAATAAGAGCTCTTTTCTATATGGGAGAATTAAGAAAAAACAGAAACACAAACACAGACCCAGGGGAGAAATATCCTCAGGTAAGACCTTATCAGTAATTACTTTAAGATGTAAATGGTTTAATATACTCAAATAACATAGATGAGTAGAATAGATTAAAATTATGATCTAAATATATGCTGTGAGCAAAAGACTCACTTTGGATCTAAAGACACAAAAAGGTTGAAAGTGAAAAGATGGAAAAAGATATTCTATGCAAATAGTATATTAGATTATTTATTTGCAAGTATTTTGTGTTTCCTTTAGGTGGTGAGGGCTGCACACTGGCAGCTGCCTGCTCAGTGATTGGTGTGGGCTCTGATATTGGTGGTAGCATTCGAATGCCTGCTTTCTTCAATGGTATATTTGGACACAAGCCTTCTCCAGGTAATGTTAATATGATTGGGGGGGGGGGGGGGGTTCTTGCGTTGTTTTTTTTTTTTTTGAGACGGAGTCTCGCTCTGTTGCCCAGGCTGGAGTGCAATGGCCAGATCTCAGCTCACTGCAAGCTCCACCTCCCGGGTTTACGCCATTCTCTTGCCTCAGCCTCCCGAGTAGCTGGGGCTACAGGCACCCGCCACCTTGCCCAGCTAGTTTTTTGTATTTTTTAGTAGAGACGGGGTTTCACCGTGTTAGCCAGGATGGTCTCGATCTCCTGACCTCGTGATCCGCCCGTCTCGGCCTCCCACAGGGGTTCTACTTTTATAATTCAGAGCAATTCAGAAATTTTGTTCCTATCAGGATTATCTTGCTTATCCGGGTGATTATTATATATTTCTCAATGTTCTTAAATAAAACTAGGTACTGTTTATTGAGCACCAACTCTGGGATTGGCGCACAAAATTGTGCAAGGGTCTCCTATAACTAATCTAATTTAATACTTACAGTAGTTTTTTTTTTTTTTCAGAAAGATATCCCCAGTTTACAAATGACAAATTCAAAGCTCAGAAAGATTAAATAAACCTGCCCCAAATTAAATAGTTAAACAAGTAAATCATAGTGCTAGGATCCAAACCTACTTGGATTACAGGAGGCTGTTTTCTATCCACTGTACTAAAATGACTTATCAGGTAAATTTGATTTTCCCTCATTTAAAGGGTAAAACAACACAATTTCAGAAACAGTGGAAAGAAAAAGTAAAATTCTGTCACCTAGAAACTCCAGTTATTGACATTTACTGTTTTTTCACTGAATTCAAGGAGTGTTTATTCTGTATTATTTATGGTTGTAAGAATGTCAAAGCAGAGTCCCTTCATTCAAGGAACTTAAAATCTTCTAGACTTACAAAAAGTGATTTAAATGTAATATAAGGTAGTCTAATAAATAGAATTGTGGCATAGTAAAGCAGAATATTTTGAAATTTAAATTAATCATAAAAATATGCTAAGAATAAATCCTCATTTGGTCATGGTTTTTAGGAATCAGCATTATAATAATGGTCCATATACACCATGGGATACTATGTAGCCATGGAAAAGAACAAGATAATTTCCTTTGCAGGAACATAGATGGAGCTGGAGGCCATTATCGTTAGCAAACTAACACAGGAACAGAAAACCAAATGCGGCGTATTTTCACTCATAAGTGGGAGCTAAATGATGAGAACATGTGAACACATAGAGGGGAACAACAAACACTGGGGACCTTTCAGAGGACAGAGGGTGGGAGGATGGATAGGATCAGGAAAAATAACTAATGAATACTAGGCTTAATACCTGGGTGATGAAATAATTTGTAGAAGAAACCCCCATGACACAAGTTTACCTATGTAACAAACCTGCACATCCTGCACATGTACCCCTAAACTTAAAAAGAAAGATAAATCCTGCCTCTTCGTGACTTTAAAGAATTATGCACAAAAAGAGTACTGAAAATTGGCCTGCTAGGAGTTGACCTATTTTTTATCCCTTCCATATTTTATTCTAGGTTCAGGGGGTACATATGCAGGCTTATTACATGGGTAAATTGTGTGTCCATGTGGTTTAGTGTACAAATGATTTCATCATTCAGGTAGTGAGCACAGTCCCTGATAGGTAGTTTTTTGATCCTTGCTCTCCTCCCATCCTCCACCTTTAAGTAGGCTCCGGTTTCTATTGTTTTCTTCTTTCTGTCCATGTGTACTCAAGGTTTAGTTCCACTTACGAGTGAGAAGATGCAGTAGTTTGTTTTCTGTTCCTGTGTTAATTAGCTTAGGATAATGGCCTCCAACTGCATTCATATTGTTGCAAAGGAATATTTTATTCCATTTTATGGCTGCATAGTATTTCATGGTGTAAACGTACTTCATATTCTTTATTCAATACACTCTTGATGGGAAGCTGGATTGATTCCATGTCTCTGCTATTGTGAATACTGCTGTGATAAACATATGAGTTCATGTGTCTTTTTGGTAGAACAATTAATTTTCCTTGGAGTATATATCTGGTAATGGGATTACTGGTTTAAATGGCAGTTCTTTTTTTTTTTTTTTTTTTTTTTTATTATACTTTAAGTTCTAGGGTACATGTGCATAACGTGCAGGTTACATATGTATACATGTGCCATGTTGGTGTGCTGCACCCATCAACTCGTCAGCACCCATCAATTCATCATTTATATCAGGTATAACTCCCCAATGCAATCCCTCCCCCCTCCCCCCTCCTAAGTTATTCGAGATATCTCCAAACTCCTTTCCAAAGGGCTGAACTAATTTACATTCTTACCAACAGTATGTAAGCATTCTCTTTTCTCTGCAGTCTCATCAGCATCAGTTATTTTTTGATTTTTTCAATGATTGCCATTCTGACTTGTGTGAGACGGTATCTCGTGGTCTTTATATGCATTTCTCTGATGATTAGTAATATTGAGCATTTTTATAGGTTTGTTGGCTGCTTGTACATCGTCTTTTGAGAAGTGCCTGTTCATGTCATTTGCTCACTCTTTAATTGATTATTTACTTTTTGCTGGTTGATTTCTTTAAGTGTCTTATAGATTCTGGATATTAGACTTACGTCGGATGCATGGTTTCCAAATATTTTCTCCCATTCTGTAGACTGTATGTTTACTCTTTTGATAATTTCTTTTGCTATGCTGTAGCTCGTTAGCTTAATTAGGTCCCACTTGTCAAATTTTCTTTGAAATTGCTTTTGGAGACTTAGCCATAAATTCTTTGCTAATCCAGTGATGAGAAGGGTATCTCCTAGGCTTTCCTCTAGTGTTTTCATAGGTTGGGATCTTATGTTTAAATCTTTAATTTATATTTCGTTAATTTTTGCATATGGTGAAATTTAGGGATCCAGTTATATTTTTCTGCATATGACTGGCCAGTTATCCCAGCACCATTTATTGCATAGGAAGTCCTGTTCCCCTTGCTTTTGTAAATTTTGTCTAAGATCAGATCGTTGTAGGTTTGTAGCTTTATTTCTGGGATCTCTATTCTGTTCCATCGGTCTATGTATCTGTTTTTATACCAGTTTCATGCTGTTTTGGTTACATTAGTCATATAATACAGTTTTAAGTTGGGTAAAGTGATTTATTTGCCTTTTTTTTTCCTTAGGATCCCATTGGCTATTCAGATGTTTTATTGGTTCCATATGAGCTTTAGAATAGCTTTTAAAAAAATTCCATGAAAAATAACAATATTTTGATAGGGATAACATTGAATATGTAAATTACTTCGGAAAGTATGGCAATTTTAATGATATTGATTCTTCCAATCCATGATAATGGAATATTTTTCTGTTTGTTTCATCTCTAATAATTTTTCAGCAGTATTTTGTTGTTCTTTTTGTAAAGATGTTTCACCTCTTTGGTTAGTGGTATTTCTAGATATTGTAGTTTTGGTGTGGCTATTGCAAATAGGATTGCATTTTTTATTTGGCTCACCAAGAATATTACTGTAGTGTAGAAATGCTACCGATTTCTGTACATGAATTTTGTATCCTAAAACTTTACTAACGTCATTTATCAATTCCGGGAGCCTTTTAGGAGAGTCTTTTTGAATCATATTGTCAGCAGAGAGAGACTGACTTTGTCTTTTTCCTATTTGAATGTCCTTTATTTCTTTCTCATGCCAAAATGCTCTGGCTGGGACTTCCAGTATTATGTTGAATAGGAGTGATGAGACTGGACACCTTTGTCTTTTTGCAGGTCTCAAGGGGAATTATTCTGTCTTTTGCCCATTTAATATGATGTTGGCTGTGGGTTTGTCATAATTAGCTCTTATTATTTTGATGTATGCTCTTTTGATGACTAGCTTTATAAGGTTTTAATCATGAAGGAATGTTGGATTTTATTGAAGTCTCTGTCTGAATCTATTGAGATGATTATATCTTTTTTGTTTTAAATTCTGTGTATGTGGTAGATCACTTTTTTTTTTAAATTTGCTTATGTTGAATTAACATTGCATTCCAGGAGTAAAGCTTACTGAACTGTTGTGAATTAACATTTTGATGTGCTGCTGAAATAAGTTTGCTAGTATTTTGTTGAAATTTTTTCTGTTTGTATTCATCAGTCCTGAATTTTGTTGTTGTTCTTGTTGTGTCTCTGCCAGATTTTGGCATCAGGATGATGCTTGATTTCTAGAATGAGTTAAGGAGCATCCTCTCCTCAATTTTTTTTTTTTTTTTTTTTTTTTTTTTTTTTTTTTTTTGAGACGGAGTCTGGCTCTGTCGCCCAGGTTGGAGTGCAGTGGCACGATCTTGGCTCACTGCAACCTCCAGCTCTCGGGTTCACGCCATTCTCCTGCCTCAGCCTCCTGGGTAGCTGGGACAACAGGCGCCCACCACCGTGCCCAGCTAATTTTTTTGTATTTTTAGTAGAGATGGTGTTTCACCATGTTAGCTAGGATAGTCTCCATCTCCTGACCTCGTGATCCGCCCACCTCGGCCTCCCAAAGTGCTGG
>NC_045445.1:92216968-92218165 GCF_002776525.5 Piliocolobus tephrosceles | reverse complement strand
CGCTCGCGCTGGGAGATGGAGACTGAAGCTGTTCCTATTCGGCCATCTTGCTCCGCCCCTAATTAATTAGTCTTATTGTGGTAAAATATACTCACCATAAAACTTACTATGTTAACCACTTTTAATTTTTTAAACTATTTTTATTACAATAGGTTTTTGGGTAACAGGTGGTGTTTGGTTACATAAATAAGTTTTTTAGTGGTGATTTCTGAGATATTGGTGCAACCATCACCCGAGCAGTATACACTGTACCCAGTATATAGACTTTTATCCCTCACACTCATTTCACCCTTTCCCTCGAGTCCCAAGAGTCCATTATATCATTCTTATGCATTTTCATCCTCATAGCTTAGCTTCCACATATGAGTGTAAACTTATGATATTTCATTTTTCATTCCTGAGTTACTTCACTTAGAATAATGGTCTCCAATTCCATCCAGGTAGCTGCAAATGCCAATATTTCATTCTTCTTTATGGCTGAGTAGTAGTATTCCATGGTATATCATGGTATATCATATTTTCTTTACCCACTCGTTGACTGATGGGCATTTGGGCTGGTTCCATACTTTTGCAATTGCAAACCACGCTGCTATAAACATGTGTGAGCAAGTATCTGTTTCTTATAATGACTTCTTTTCATCTGGGTAGATACCAAGGGGTGGGATTGCTGGATCAAATGGTAAATCTACTTTTAGGTCTTTAAAGAATCTCCACACTGTTTTCTGTAGTGGTTGTACTAGTTTACATTCCCACCAGCAGTGTAGAAGTGTTTCTTATTCAATGCATCCATGCCAACATTTATTTTTTTTTTTTAATTTTTTGATTATGGCCATTCTTGCAGGAGTAAGGTGGTATTGCGTTGTGGCTTTGATTTGCATTTCCCTGATTATTAGTGATATTGAGCATTTTTTTCATATATTTGTTGGCCATATGTATATCTGCTTTTGATAATTGTCTATTCATGTCCTTACCCCATTTGTTGATGGCATTGTTTTTTTCTTGCTAATTTGTTTGAGTTCTTTCTAGATTTGGGGTATTAGTCCTTTGGCAGATGTATAGATTGTGGAGCTTTTCTCCTGCTCTGTGGGTTCTCTGTTTACTCTGCTGACTGTTTCTTTTGCCATGCAAAAGCTCTTTAGTTTAATTAAGTCTCACCTCTTTATCTTTGTTTTTGTTTTTTTTTTTTTTTTTTTTTTT
>NC_045445.1:92163809-92216868 GCF_002776525.5 Piliocolobus tephrosceles | reverse complement strand
TTTTTTTTTTTTTTTTTTTTTTTTTTTTTTTTTTTGCATTTGCTTTGGGTTATTGGTTATGAAATCATTGCCTCAGCCAATGTCTAAAAGGGTCTTTCCAATATTATTTTCTAGAATTTTCATAGTATCAGGTCTTAGATTTAAGTAGGTGATCCATCTCGAGTTGATATTTGTGTAAGGTGAGAGATAAGGATCCAGTTTCATTATCCTAGATGTGGCTAGCCAATTATCCCAGCACTATTTGTTGAATAGGGTGTCCTTTTCCCACTTTAGGTTTTCGTTTGCTTTGTTGAAGATCAGTTAGCTGTAAATATTTGGGTTTATTTGTGGGTTCTCTATTCTGTTCCAATGGTATATGTCCCCATTTTTAAAGCAGTATCATGTTGTTTTGGTGACTATGGCCTTTTAGTATAGTTTGAAATTAAGTAATGTGTTGTCTCCAGGTTTATTATGACTTATTACACTGAGGTATGTCCCTTGTATGCCGATTTTGCTGAGGGTTTTAATCATGAAAGGAGGCTGAATTTTGTCAAATGTTTTTCTGTGTCTATTGAGAAGGTCATGTGATTTTTATTTTTAATTCTGTTTATGTGGTGTATTACATTTAATGACACAAGTCATTAACCTGTTTCTATTAAATGATCCTTGCATCCCTGGTATGAAACCCACTTGTTCATCGTAGATTATGTTTTTGATATGCTGTTGGATTCAGTTATCTAGTATTTAGTTGTGGATTTTTGCATCCATGTTCATCAAGGATATTGGTCTGTAGTTTTTTATTGTTGTTATATCCTTTCTGGTTTTGGTATTAGGTGACACTGGCTTCATAAAATGATTTAGAGAGGATTCCTTCTTTTGCTATTTTGTGGAATAGCATCGATAGGATTGGTATCAATTCTTTGAATTTCTGGTATAATTCAGCTGTGAATCCATCTGGTATTGCACTTTTTTTTTGGTAATTTTTTTTTATTACCATTTCAATCTCTCTCCTTGTTATTGGCCTGTTTAGGGTTTCTAATTCTTTCTCATTTAAGCTGGGGGAGTTGTATCTTTTTAGGAACTTTTCCATCTCCTCTATGTTTTCTAGTTTATGCTAATAAAGGTGTTCATACTAGCCTTGTGTGATCTTTTGTTTTTCTCTGGTGTTGGTTGTAATGTCTCTTGTTTCATTTCTAATTGAACTTCTTGGATCTTCTCTCTTCTTTTCTTGGGTAATCTTGCAACTTGTTGTAATATCATAGAAAATGGTTTGGAAGAATTACTTCTTTTTATATATCTCTTGGCCATTTGGATTTCTGTTTGCAGAAAGCCTTGATAAAATATTTGGCCCTTTTTTTACTGGGTAGTTTGTTTTATCATTGGTTAATGCTTTGCTTGTCCTATTTAAGAAATATTTGCCCATCCAAAGCCATACAGATATTCTCTTATTTTTTAAAGATGCTTTATTCATTTTCCTTTGGCACTTAGGTTTTCAGTCTATTAGATACATGTTTTTGTGTAGTGTATGAATTAAGATTGAAATTTACTATTTTTCTATGTGTATATTGAGTTGTGTCAAAAGTTTATGTGGTAAAGGTTATACTTTCCCAACTGCATTGCAGTGTTATCTTTATTTTAATTCAGGTAACAGCAACAAGAGCAAGTGGGCTGGATTTTATTCTGTTTCATTATCTTAATCCTTGTGTCTATATCTACTATAACTGTAGTATAACTACAGGCTGTAGTATATCTGTACAATCTGTAATAGTATCCCTTTTTCATTCCCAATACTGATCATTTTTATATTTTTCTTCCTTTTTCTTGATAAGTGTTGTTACGCGTTCATCGATATTATTAATCTTCTCCACAAATAATCGTTTAAATATGTGCAGAACATGCAGGTTTGTTACACAGGTATATACGTGCCATGGTGGTTTGCTGCACCCATCAACCAGTAACCTACATTAGGTATTTCTCCTAATGCTATCCCTCCGCTAGCCCTTCACCCCTGACAGGCCCCGGAGTGTGATGTTCCACTCCCTGTGCCCATATGTTCTCATTGTTCAACTCCCACTTATGAGTGAGAACATGTGGTGTTTGGTTTTCTGTTCTTGTGATAGCTCGCTGAGAATGATGGTTTCCAGCGTCATCCATGTCCCTACAAAGGACATGGATGTCACATTTTCTTCATCATTGATGGAGAAAATAATCAAATCTTTCTATCATTCATGGGCATTTGGGTTGGTTCCAAGTCTTTGCTATTGTGAATAGTGCTTCAATTAACATATGTGTGCATGTGTCTTTATAGAAGAATGATTTATAATCCTTTGGGTATATAACCAGTAATGGGATTGCTGGGTCAATAGGTATTTCTGGTTCTAGATCCTTGAGGAATCACCACACTGTCTTCTGCAATGGTGGAACTAATTTACACTCCAACCAACAATGTAAAAGTGTTTTTATTTCTGCACATCCTCTCCAGCATCTGTTGTTTCCTAACTTTTTAATGATCGCCATTCTAACTGGCATGAGATGGTATCTCATTGTGGATTTGATTTGCATTTCTCTAATGACCAGTGATGATGAGCTTTTTTTTTTTCATATGTTTGTTGGCTGCATAAATGTCTTCTTTTAAGAAATGTCTGTTCATATCCTTCACCCACTTTTTGGTGTTTTTGTTTTCTTGTAAATTTGTTTAAGTTTCTTGTGGATTCTGGATACCAGATCTTTGTCAGATGGATAGATTGCAAAAATGTTCTCCTATTCTGTAGGTTGTCTGTTCAATCTGATGATAGTTTCTTTTGCTGTGCAGACACTCTTTAATTAGATCCCATTTGTCAATTTTGGCTTTTGTTGCCATTGCTTTTGGTGTTTTAGTCATGAAGTCTTTGCACATGCCTATGTCCTGAATGGTATTGCCCAGGTTTTCTTCTAGGATTTTTATTGTTTTAGGTCTTACATTTAAGTCCTTAATCCATCGTGAGTTAATTTTTGTATAAGGTATAGGAGGTGATCCACTTTCAGTTTTCCACATATGGCTAGCCAGTTTTCCCAGCACCATTTATTAAATTGGGAATCCTTTTTCCATTGCTTGTTTTTGTCAGGTTTGTCAAAGACTAGATTGTAGTAGATGTGTGGCATTATAGCTGAGGCCTCTGTTCTGCTCTGTTGGTCTATATATCTTTTTTGGTACCAGTACCATGCTGTTTTGGTTACTGTAGTCTTGTAATATTGTTTGAAGTCAGGTAGCATGATGCCTCCAGCTTGTTCTTTTTGCTTAGGATTGTCTTCGCTAAATGGGCTCTTTTTGTTCCATATGAAATTTAAAGTAGTTTTTTCTAATTCTGTGAAGAAAGTCAATAATACGTTGATAAGGATAGCATTGAATCTAGAAATTACTTTGGGTAGTATGGCCAGTTTTACAATTTGATTCTTGCTATCCATAAGCATGAAATGTTTTTCCATTTGTTTGTGTCCTCTCTTATTTCCTTGAGTAGTGGTTTGTACGTCAAGAGGTCCTTCACATCCCATGTAAGTTGTATTCCTGATATTTTATTTTCTTTTTAGCAATTGTGAACGAGAGCTCATTAATGATTTGGATCTCTATTATTGGTATATAGGAATGCTTGTGATTTTTGCACAGTACTTTTGTATCCTGAGGCTTTGCTGAAGTTGCTTATCAGCTTAAGAAGATTTTGGGCTGAGAGATTGTAGGTGATCAAGAAAGGCCTTATAGTTTCACTTAAGTCTTGAAATCTGGTTATCCATCTAGCATATTAAATTGTGAAATGTATTATAGGCAGAGGAAATGGCATAAACAAAGTTATAAATGAGCATTAAAATAGCCTGTTCTTTGTGGAAAATTGCAAACAATTTGTTATGGCTTCTGTTTAGGTATCAGGTTGCAGAGAGCTTTGTATACAAGTTAAAGGAATGTTGACTTTATCCTCTTAGCCAGTAGATTTTTAAATCTGCATTCTAACTCATCCTCATCCATATAGGCTCTGCAGGCCATTAGAACCATCACAGAAAGAGAGAATAGTCTAATAAGTAGGGACCATTTCTCCATCAGAGTAGCTCTGGATTTGCCTGTTTTATATTGAAGTTCTTAGTTGTACTCTATTAGGAAAAAAAATTCACTGCTTTTAAGAAAGCTAATAAAATTGTGAAACTACCACAATGAGATATAAAAAGACCTGAAAAGTATAACCAGGAGAAAAAATAATCAACATGCAGAGATCATGTCTTATTTTGGGCAGCTAACCTGAGTGTCTAACCTTTCAGGTGTGGTTCCCAACAAAGGTCAGTTTCCCATGGCTATGGGGGGCCAGGAATTGTTTCAGTGCACTGGTCCAATGTGCCGCTATGCTGAAGACCTGGCCCCCATGTTGAAGGTCATGGCAGGACCTGGGATCAAAAGGTATGTTCATTTATTTTTATTTCCTCAGACTCTTATCCTGACATTCATTCTCTCTTTGTTTATTAGTGTCATAGAGGTAGACTTTCCATCCTCAAGCAAAGAATTATTGCAGATTTTTATGAGAGAGCCTTTATATACTTATATAAGTGGATACCATGATTCACAAATTGGGAAGATGCCGTGTAAAAGTATTTTACTGAGAAAATACAAAGAGAGGCCTTATTTTGGGACGGAAACAGTGAATCTTTTTGTTGCTCATTTGTGAATTTGAGTATAAGGACTATGTGCACTTCAAGTTCAGCCTTTCTGATTCTTCTGCGATCTGTCACCATATACATACTTTCCAATCTTACCTAGGCATCAATGCTGCTTGGAAATTGGTTTCCATAGACAGCAATTTTTTTTTTTTTTTTTTTTTACGTTTTCTATAGCAGTGATTTCAAATTATTTCCATTTCCAGCAAACCTGTGATCTTCTCCTTTCCTTTACCCTCAAGTAAATACTCTCACATTTTATCTCATAAAAAAAAAATGCAATCTATATGTAACTTACTTCAGTTTCTTACCATCACATTTTTCTAGGTCTCCAGCATTCATTCTTTTCTCCTCTTAGAGAGGAGAAAATATCTTTCCATTTTTCTTTAGCATATAAGTAGTTTCAGATGCTCTTGATCTTATGTTCTCTTTTTCTCTCAGGTCTTTGTTCCATTACTTATCTCACCTTAGTATGACTTTAACCTCTCTCTCTCTCTCTGTCTCTCTCTCTCTCTCTCACACACACACACACACACTTATGCACCCTTCTCATTATTATTAAACATCCTAAGTGTCTCTCATCTTAAAATGATACAAAATTTTGTTAGCCCCTTATTCCCCTTAAGCCACTACTCTATGCCGCTTTTTGCCCCATTGCCAGACCATTTGTGTGAATTATTTATACTCATTGACTCTAAATTCTCACATTGCCATCTCATAAATGAATTCACTACAAACTGGTTTTTACCACCAAAATTATTCTTGCCAAGGTCCCTGATTTTTTTTTTTTTTTTTTTTGCATTTTTGCTAAGAATAATGACTGCTTCTCAATACTTACCATTCATTACCTCATTATAACTGGTGGCAGTATTGATATTACTCCATCATTATTGAAACAAACTCTGCCCTTGGCTCTTGTGATACAATCTTTTTTTAAAATTATTGCTAATTTTTGTGGGTACATAGCAGGTATATATATTTATGGGCTACATGAGATATTTTGAAGCAGTCATGTAATGCATAATAATCGCTTCATGGAAAATGGGGTAGGTATCCATCCCCTTAAGCATTTATGCTTTGTGTTATGGACAGTCCACCCTTTTGATATTGTTCCTTTTCCTTTCAACTGCCTTACTGGCTCTTCCTTCCTTTGTTCATCTCTTATGTATTGGTATTCTAGAAGGACCTGATTTACTTCTCTGTCTTCTTCCTACTTACCCTCTCAGAATGACTCCATCTACCCTTGCCACTTCAACCGTTTTCCATACACAGATAATGCCGAAATCTACCTCTTCAGCTCACTCTTTTCACTTAAGCTAGAGGACTGTCTATTTACTACTACAGGAAAACTGGTAATTTAGGATAACTGACACTCAATATATCTAAAACTGATACTATTTTTCTTCCAAGCTCCAGAAACCTGATCCACTACTTCGATTCTTGCCCAATCCCAGTGATTGGATGACCAAAATCAACCCAGTTGCTAAAGCCTCATATCTGATTTTTCTCAGTCATTACATCTAAGCAATGCTGAGTCATATTGAAACTACCTACTAATGATTTCTTACATCTTTATATATCTCTCCATCACCATGGTTACAGTTCTAGTTCAGGCTACAATCATTTCTAGCATTAACTGCTACCAAAGCATTTTGATTTGTCACTATGTCTACAATTTTGATGCATTTCAAACCATTCTCTCCCCTGCAGCTCAAGTACATTTTTAAAATGCAAATCTAAATTCTAAAAGTATAACACTGTTTCTGGCACACAGTGCTCAGGGAAAAATACTTCATTAGAGCTGAAGCTCAGATGTCAGGATTGAACTATTAAGGATATCTAAATAATTTGTTGACGTCAGTTTCCTTTTAATGCTCCACAGGTTAAAACTAGACACAAAGGTACATTTAAAAGACTTAAAATTTTACTGGATGGAACATGATGGAGGCTCATTTTTAATGTCCAAAGTGGACCAAGATCTCATTTTGGCTCAGAAAAAGGTAATTTTAAATAAAATTTGTTTAAGAATTATTTTTAGTCAAGGAGATGCCATTCTGAACCCTTTACTTCACTTTCTGCCAAATATTTCTGTGTAAGCATACGGAATTAAGGTTTTCAGAACAGTTATACTAAGCAATTTTGGGTGTAATTTTTCATGGTTATTTTAGATATTTTATTTTTTAGTAATGAAACGAGTACTTTGAAAATAAAGTATGATAAATCAAATAAATAAATTGCTCAGAGGTAACTGTTATTAATAATTTGGTATGCATCTATCCAGTGATTCTTCTATGCTCATGTGTAGATGTAAATTTTAGGTAATTGAGACAACATTATATATGCAATCATTTTAGCCTGAGCTTTATTTTAAAATACTCTTATAATCAGGTGAAATAATAAAACAAATTTGTCTTTTTAAAAGCAAAGGTTCATTTGGGAAAGAAGAATAATAAGGGGAACAGCCTTATCAAATTTTAAAAGTAATTTTTAAACTACTACATAATAATAATACAGATTATTACTTGGAAACAATGGAATTGTATATCTCAATCCTCAAGGGAATCAGTATAACAACTCACAGTAAGAATTAGGAAAGGGTCTTAGTGAAAGTCGAATAATCTCTAAATTAGAATCATCTAAATAGACCAAAAACCACTAGTCAAAATTGTTTTGCAATACTTATGAATTATGAAAACTAGAAGAAACTTAAGTGTGGTGGAAGATGGCTTTTATATTCTGTCTTTGTTTTGTGCCACCATGAAAAAATGCCTGTGACTCGATAACTTACAAAGAACAAAAATTTATTTCTCACGCATCTGAAGACAGGAAAGTCCAAGATCAAGGTGCTGGCAGTTTCAGTGTCTGGTGAGGGCCATCTTGCTGCATTCTCCAGAAGGGATAAACATGGCAGAAGGGTGGAAGAGACAGCTGCTAAGGCTGCATGAAGCCTTTTAACAAATGGCTGTAATTGCATTAACTAGGGGCAGCCCTCATGGCCTTATCACCTCTTAAGGGCCCCACCTCTTAATACTAACGCATTGGCAACACCTGAATTTTGGAGGCGATGCATTCAAACCATAGGTCAGGAGATCGAGGCCATCCTGACTAACACGGTGAAACCCCGTCTCTACTAAACAAAATAGAAAAAATTAGCTGGGCCTGGTGACAGGCGCCTGTAGTCCCAGCTACTCGGGAGGCTGAGACAGGAGAATGGCGTGAACCCAGGAGGCGGAGGTTGCAATGAGCCGAGATTGCACCACTGCACTCCAGCCTGGGAGACAGAGCGAGACTCTGACTCAAAAAAAAAAAAAACAAAAAAAAAAAAAAAAAAACAAAACGTAAGCACAGCATATGTGAATACATTACTGTGTTACTAGATTTGAAAATCATGTTATAAAATTATACATTTTTTTAAATCTATAGGTACAATGTAATTCATATAAAAACTCAGTGGATTTTTAAATTTCTTTTTGTAATGCTATGGTTTTTGATATTTTCATTGTATATCCTATTTTAGGTTGAACTCATTTATTCTGTGAGTTTTTAAATAGCACTCTTTGTGTTAGTATTAAAAGAGAAAAAGAGAAAAGTGAGATCTTCATAAGTTATAAACCCAGAAACAGAATTTCTTCCTATATTAACTTTTTACATGTATTGAGATAGCTTCACATATATGAAATAATAATATCTAAAAGAGAGAAATCATAGAAAATACTGTCAATAAAAATGATAGGGGATTATTAACCTTGTACAGGCTATAACCCATTATAAGAGAAATACCACCAGGGACATAGGAAAAGGAGAAAGGTAAATTATAAAAGAAGATATGTAAGTGAATAGTAAAAACACAAGAAATGTTAAGACTTACAAGTAATTAAAGGAAAAACTATAGAAAAATTAAGATACTATTTCTCGGTTGCTTGGGTTGATAAACCATAGAATGCTAGTGGCAAAGCAAATTGGTACTTTTCTGGGGAGCTGGAGGATAAATGCAAAATTATGAAGCCAGGTGCAGGAGGGAAAACGTAAGTGAATGGAAGTAAGTAAATTACTCGCATTGAACTTTTAGTCCATGTAAGTTGCTCTCACGGTAGAATTACCTCACTTCCTGTTCTGTAACTTAAGCAAAAATGTTAATAACTTAATGTACAGACTCTTCATTACCAAATTCTCTAGCCAATTTAATATTCTGACCCCAAACCCTTCCCTTTACAATATTAAAACGATATTTTTGCTGGCCTGAAATTCATGCGTATGAAAAGCCAATTTTCCTAAATGGGATTTTCACTTGTGATACTAACCAAGAGTGTCACTGTTACTGAAATTTTCTCTGCAGTCTCAGAAGTGACAATGTTGCAGACCTCATCACCTGTTGGCATCAGTAGCAGGGAGAGCTATCATAGAATAATTTAGTTTGAAATAATACTTTAAAATAGTCACCTGCTAAAAAAGAGACAGATTGAAATACATGTGAATTCATTTAGGAGTTTCATTTCATATTGGATAATTTTAGAACAGGCTCTAGTGAAGATTGGTGTATGGAATACAAGGATCTATAATACTGTTTTATGCTTTACCAGTTGATTCAATAAGATAAATTTTATAACCTCAATATTTTTCCAGAAACCATTTTATAAAATTCAGATGTCTATTTCTGATTAAAATTTAATTTTTGCCATACTATGTTCTTTTTTATATTATCTACATGAAATCCAGGGCAACCTCTTTAAAATATAAAATAAGGTAAGCATGCTAACCATCACCATTATTATTTATAGAAAGTATGCCAAAGAGAAATTAGAAATAAGAGGTGTGACTATGAAAAAAAGACAAATCAATAATTATTTATAGAATAAGATGTGAGTATATTCTTATAAAATGCAAAGAGTGCTATTTAAAACTCATAGAATAAATGAGTTCAACCTAAAATAGGATGTACAATGAAAATATCAAAAACTATAGCTAACATATCTATCAGCAATAACCAGATAAAAAGTAGAATGAGGAAAACAGAGAAGGCAAACAGAAAATCCTACAAAATGCCTGCAGACTCTAAAAATAAGGATGTAGAACCTACCAGAGAAAAATTACAGAACTTTACTAGGAGTCCTTAAATGAGTTTTGAATAAAAAGAGAAACTTAATTTTATAGCTTGAGTTGTTGGTGGATAGATCCCATAGCCGATATAATCGGTGTCACTGGGATTACAATTATCATTCCTTTTTATAATGTTCCTAGTCACACTACAAAATTCCATCACAGCGATAAAGGCATTTCTGAAACACCAACAGGCCTGCTGTTCTGTAATCTGTCGTTGTATAAATTAGTTTATGTCTCTTTGTTTCTGAATATTTTCTGAAAAGGAGGAAGTGGAGGAACATGAGAATGAGTGATGTGTGTATCTGAGGAGGGAGGAGATAAATAGAGAAAGACATTGTTACATCATTGGAGGTGGGGTAAGTATGTGTGCCACCTCCACCATTCCCAAGCTATTGTCAGAAAGATACCATGTTTTAGGACAGGATGGCTATATTTTATAGCAACTAAAATCAAATTAGCAATTTTTTATTATGGAAATTGAGAAAATATGTTAAGCTTCTCCCATCAGAATAAATAGACAAGAAGAAATGAAATTTTGATTCAGGAGAATAAAAATATTAAGGATTTAGTATTCCAGAATTTTAATATGGCATAATATATTTAAATATTTCTCTAAAGTTAGCAACTTTATATAGCAATTTGAACTTTATCCAGTTTCAGGTTCAATATAAAGAGCGAGCTTTTTTGATTTGTAGCAGAAACTCCATAGTTGCTAAGTGATGTTGGTCTGTAATTGTTTCTAAATCAGAATAAAAGGAAAGGAGTTAGGGCATCAAACTTTGTTGAGGATATTTTATAATCCAGGTCTTTTTATCATTTCTATATTTCCTAGCAACACCTTACTTTTACCTATTTTGTAGAAAAAGATACCAAGGCCTTGTGTGCTGTTGAATTCTTTTATTAGCAGATTTTATTTTTAGAACAGTTATATATTTACCAAAAGATTGAGCAGATAATACAGAGAGTCCATGGGTAGCCCCTCTTTCTTTCACTAGTAGTGTACATATTTCATGACTGATGAAACAATATTGATATATTATTTACTAAAGTTCACAGTTTACATTAGTGTTTATATAGTACAGTTTTACAGCATTTGACAAATGCATAATGGCATGTAACTATCATTACAATATCATACAGATTTTTTTTTACCACTCAAAAAACTTCTGTGCATCACTTATTTATTCATACATTCTCCCCACTCCTACTGGAAACCACGGATTTTTTACTATCTTTATGCTTTTACCTTTCACCTAATATCATATATTTAGAATCTAAATTATGTAACCTTTTTATACTTGCTTCTTTCACATTGAAATATGCATTTAAGTTCCCTCCATGTCTTTTTGTGGCTTGGTAACTAATTTCTTTTTATCTCTGAATAATATTTCATTGTAAGGATGTACCACCAGTTTTTACCCATTTACCTACTAAAGGACATCTTAGTTGTTTCAAAATATTGTAATCTTTGAACAAAAACTGTTATAATCATTTATGTGCATCTTTTCCATAGACATAAGTTTTCTATTCAATTAGGTAGTACCAAGGAACACAATATACTTTGCTTTGTTAGAAACCTTGAGATTGTCTTCCAAAGTGGCTTTATTATGGTACTTCAGAAAAGGAGAAGGAATTTCTTCTGCTTCTGTGGAATACCCTAATATTAGTACCCTTACACAGACACACACACACACACACACACACACACACACACACACACACACACACATATAATATATAATGACTAATATAAATGAAAGTTTGTACCCTCTGACCAACATAGCTTTATTTCATCCCCTCACACCACTCCAATTCCTGGCAACTACTGTCCTACTCTCTACTTCTAAGAATTTGACTTTTTTAGATTACATAAATAAATGATATTATAAAACATTTGTTTTTCTGTGTCTGGTTTATTTCACTTAACATAATGCCCTTCAGGTCCATCTATATTGTTGAAAATTGCAAAATTTTCTACATTTTTAAGGCTGAATAATATTTCAGGTCATGTATATACAACATTTTCTTTATCCATCAACACACACTTAGGATGTTTTCATATCTTAGCAATTATAAATAATGCCGCAGAGAACATGGGATTGCAGATACTTCTTAGAGATACTGATTTGAATTACTTATATATTACTAGAAGTAGCACTGCTGGATCATATGGTAGTTCTATTTTTAATGTTTTGAATGGCTGTACAAATTTACATTTCTACCACAGTGTACAAAGGTTCCCTTTTCTCCCTGTCCTCACCAACACTTACCTTAAAAAAAAATAATAGCTATGCTATTGGGTGGGAGGTGACATTTCATCTTGGCTTTGATGTGCATTCACCTGATGCTTAGTGTTGTTGATTTTTTTTTCATATACCTAGAGGCCAGTTGTATGTCTCCTTTGAAGAAATGTCTATTCAGGTTGTTTGCCAAGTTTTCAATTGAGTTATTTGTTTCTGATAAGTTCTATGAATTCCTTGTATGTTTTAAATATCAATCCTATGTCAAATATATGTTTTACAAATATTTTATCCCATTCAGTAGGTTGCCTTTTTATTTTATATTGTTTTCTTTGTGTGAAAATGCTTTTCAGTTTGCTATAAACCAATTTGTTTATTTTTGCTTTGTTAGCCTGTGCTTTCAGACATATATGCAAAAACTCATTGCCAAGACTAATGTTACAGAGCTTTTTCTCTCTATTTTCCTCTAGGAATTTCACAGTCAAGTCTTACATTTATTGTACTTTATTTTTTATTATTTTAGATTGAAAGGGTACTTGTGCATGTTGTTAAATGGATATATTGTGTAATGGTGAAGTTTGGGCTTCTAGTGTACCCATTATGCAAACAGTGAACATTTTATCCCATAGGTAATTTTTCAGCCCTCATCTACCTCCCACCCTTCCATAGTTTTGAGTTGCCAGTGTCAGTTATTTCTGCCTACTTGTCCATGTGTATCCATTGTTTAGTTTCCACTTATAAGTGAGAAACAGACTTTCTGTTTCTGAGTTATTTAACTTAGGATAATGGCCTCAAGCTAAATCCACGTGGCTGCAACTGTCATGCTTTCATTTTTTATGACTGTAGTATTCTGTGGTCATATATCACATTTCTTTATCCAGTCAAAATTTAGGTTTATTGATAAAAATTTAGGTTTATTTGATGACTGCTATTGTAAATAGTGTTGCAATAAACACAACACACAAGTTTAGTTGTCTTTTTGATATAATGAATTCTTTTCTTTTGATTAGTCAGGGGTGGAAATGCTATGCTGAATGATAGTTTTATTTTGGTTCTTTGAGAAACCTCCATGCTGTTTTCCATCGAAATTTTACTACTTTACAATATGCCAACAATGTGTAAGCATTCCTTTTTCTCTGCATTCTCACCAACAACTGTTATTTTTTACCTTAAAAAATAGCCATTCTGACTGGTGTAAGATGGTATCTTATTGTGGTTTTAATTTAAATTTCTCTGATGATTAGTGATATTGAGCACCTTTTCATAAGTTTTTTTGTAGCCAATTGCATGTCTTTTAAGAAATGTCTGTTCATGTTTTTTGCTCACTTTTTAATGTTTTTCTTTTTTTTCTTGTTGATTTGTTTTGGTTTCTTGTAGACTGTGGATATTAGACCATTTTCAGAGGCATAACTTGCAAATATTTCCTTCTCTTCTGTAGTTTGTCTTTTTACTCTGTTGATTATTTCCTTTGCTGTACAGAAGAAGCTTTTTAGTTTACATTCCATTTATGTACTTTTGTTTTTGTTACATTTGCTTTTGAAGTCTTAGTCATAAATCATTTCCCTCAATGTCAGAAGAGTTTTTTGTATAGTTTCTGTTAGGATTTTTCTTGTTTGAGGTCTTACATTTAAGTCATAAATAAAACTTGAGATCATTTTTGTATATGGTGAGAGAGAGGGGTCCAGTTTCATTATTCTGAATATGGCTAGCCAATTTTGCCGGAACTCTTTATTGCTACTCAATAAAGCAATATTTCATGTCCTTTCTTCACTGTTTATTTTTGTCAAATTTGTCAAAGTTCAGTTTTTTATAGGTATGTGGCTTTATTTCTTGGTTCTCTGTTTGGTTCCATTCTATGTCTCCATTTTTTTTAAACCATTACCATACTATTTTCGTTACTATAGCTTTTTAGTATATTTTGAAGTCAGATGATGTGGGCCTCTTACTTTTTTCTTTTTATGAAAAATTTATTTGGCTCTTCAGGCTCTTTTTTTGTTATATATGTATTCTGGAATTTTTTTCTAACCCTGTGAAAAATTATGTTTGTAATGATAGAAATTATATTTAGTTTGTAGATTGCTCTTGGCAGTATGGTCACCTTAACTAGTGATACTTCCAGTCCATGAGCATAAGATCTTTTTCTGTTTCTGTCATCTATGATTTATTCTATCAGTGTTTTGTATTTCTCTTTATAGTGATCTTTAACCTCCTTGGTTAAACATATTCCTAGTATTTTATTTTTGTAAATGGCTAGTGTAAATGGGATGGAATATTTATTTGTTTCTTAGCTTTAATGTTATTGGTGTATGGAAATACTACTGACTTTATTTACATTGATTCAGTATCCTGAAACTTTACTAAAATTGTTTATCAAGTATATGAATTTTATGTAACATCTAGGTTTTCTAGATATGTTATCAGCAAGCAGAGATAACATGACTACTTCTTTTTAAATTTGGATCCCTTTCCTCTGGGTAGAACTGCCAGTACTATGTTGAATAGGAGTGGTGAGAGTGGAGATCTTTGTCTTTGTTCAGTCCTTTATTTATTTATTTATTTTGGCAAAACTATTTCCTTTTATTCTGTGGAACGTCACTAAAGTAAATAGACATGATTTATGTTATTTGTACATGATGAGAATTAAGGCTGAAAATGACATCTGGGGAAATTCCTACCATTAGTTTCAGATCTCCTGGGCAGGGACTGACTCTTGGCTCCCTTATACTTCCTAATTCCCACTGGGCCTGAATAGACACTGGCCAAACTTTCAAAGTAGCTTCTTGAAGATGGATGATGATTGGTTTAGAATAATCCATTCACCTGTTCTGTTTCAGGGTCCAAATCAGTATCATAAAAACAGGGCCAGGTGGAGAGTCCATTGTGCTCACTGTTCCTACTAAAGGGTACAGAAAACCAGCCCCAATGCTGGCATTGATGTCGCAAATGGGCAGAACGAATCCTGTAGGAATACCTTTTTGCTCTGGTTTGTGAGACAAGGACAAATGTGTTTTGGCCATGCAGATGGGGAGATTCCCAAACCCCTGCTTTGTGTAGACTTCAGCTTTGTGTTGAGCTTGGGGAGTAATTCAATGTCATCTACTCCATAGATCTTCTGTGCAGTGATTCTGATTTTTATCCTCAACTGGGAGCTTGAGGTCATAAAGGAGTTGGAAGCTGCTGGGTGCTTGTGCTGCTCTCTGGATGGCCTGAGCCAGGGCTAAGGCAACTTTGCCCCCTTCTGCCCAGTGAGTGTACTTCATGGCATCAAAAGCCCCATGTTCTCTGGAAAGGTGGCTGACGAGGTCCAGCTCAGTCTCTGTATCCATCTTGAATGCATTCACGGCCACTACTACTGGAATTACAAACATTCTGCCATTTTCAATTTGTTTCTTCAAGTTACTGAAGCCTTTTTCAACCAGCTCTAGGTTCTCCTCTATGTAAGCCTTGGGAAGAGGCATTTCAGCAGTGACCACAGGGCCGCCCCCTGCATCTTGAGAGCACTGACAGTGGCAACAAGCACCACCACGTGAGGGTGGAGGCCGGAATACCGGGATTTGATATTAAAAAATTTTCCATTCCAATATCTGCTCCAAATCCCACTTCTGTCAATGCAAACCCTTCTGGGCCAACAAGCTTGAGTGCGATCCGGTCTGCAGTGATAGAGGAATTGCCGTGTGCGATGTTGGCAAATGGGCCGGCATGGACAAACACTGGAGTGCCCTCCAATGTCTGCATGAAATTGGGCTTGATTGCAGGCTTCATAAGCACTATCAATGCACCACCCACCCCCAGATCTTCAGCACTGATGGGCTCTCCTTTCTTACTGGATGCCACCACCATTTTGCTCAGTCTCTCTCTCATATCTTCTACAGAAGTGGTGAGAGCCAGGACAGCCATAATTTCACTGGCCACAGAGATATCAAACTGGGCCGTCCTTGTGTGACCTTTCTTTGTTGAAGTCTGTTGAATCGTGATCTTCCGCAGGAATCTATCACTGGTATCCAACACACTTTGCCAAGTTATGATTTCTGGATCAATGTCCAATCTTGCAAATCTGTTTATCTCTTCATCTGTCAGTGTGGTAGGGTCAGTCTTTTCAATGCCTAGTCTATTTAACCTTTGGATGTGGATGTCAGAGAACTTTCTCACTCCATTTACTGATGGCACCAAACGATTAAAGAGAGCCTTGTCTGTCTGGGGCAGTTCATGAAATATCTGAGCATCAATGGCCACAGCAATGAGGTTATTAGCTACAGTGATGGCATGGATGTCACCTGTGAGGTGGAGATTAAACTCTTGCATAGGAATGATCTGAGAGTAGCCACCTCCTGCGGCACCACCTTTTATTCCAAAGATGGGGCCCTGGGAAGGCCAAAAATGTTCTGGTAGATATGGGCACAAAGGGCTTGCACCAGCCCGATTGTAGTCGTGCTTTTCCCTTCTCCTGGAGTGTTGGAGTTATTCCAGTCACTACCCAATATTTCCCATCAGGCTGGTGCTTCAGGTGTTCTAGTGCTGACAGCAGAACTTTGGCCTTTGTTTCGTCATATAATTCTACCTCTTCAGACAGCAGACCAATTTCTCGAGCCAGCTTACCAATGGGCTTCAGTTTACAAGATCGTGATATCTCAATATCACTTGGAACAGGTGCCTTGAAGTTAAGGTTGTTATACTGATTCATACACTTTCCTGGCTTAAATTTCTCCAGGAAACGCTTGGTACTCTCTACTGTGCTCTGCATGAGCATTGCAACCATCATGGGCCTTAAGCCACCAGGAACAGGCTCTGTCGTATGCCACATCAACCACAATTTTTCTCCCATTTGTTTTTTTTTTATCATCTGGGACATAATTGATTCTATAGTCGATAACTATTGCCCCAGGTTTGATCCATTCCCCTTTAGCCATTTCAGGCCAACCAGTTGCAATCACCAGTACATCACCTTTATTTACTTCCTCATCCAGATTGGCAGTCTTGGGGTGGCAGGTGGTCACTGTGGCATTGTTCCACAGAAGCAAGTCATGCATCGGGGCCCTGACTATTTTACTGTGCCCAATCACCACAGCATGCCTTCTGGCAATCTGCACCCCTGCCTCTTTGATGAGTTCCAAGCATCCTTTAGGCATACAAGGAATGAAACAGTCATTTAGGTCACTTCTAGCAAGTGTCCCAGCACTGATGCTAGTCAATCCATCCACATCCTTTTCAGGTGCAATAGTATTGATCAATCCTTCAGTGTTAATGAAATTCTCTGAATCTAGAGGTAGCTGCACTATGAACCCGTGTATAGTAGTCTTCATTCAAAGATATAATATACTTGATCATCTTAGATTCTGTGGTTGTTCTTAGTAACTTAATGTCAGTGGCTTTCATCCCAATCTCTTCAGCAGCTTTCAGCTTCACATTATGTAAAAATTGGAATCATCTCTGTTGCCAACCTGTAATATTGCCAGGCCTGGTGTGAAACCAGGTACTTGCTCCTTCAACTGAATGACTTGATTCTTCAGTCTTGCCCTTATTTGGAAGAGATCTCCTTCCCGTTCAGGATTTCTGCTCACGCCATGGCCTTTATTAGTCTGCCCATGATGGACACCACCAATATCCTGTTCAGTTCTTAGGAGGAATGCTTTAACTTTATCCTCATTCAGTATGATGTTGGCTATGGATTTGTCGTATATGGCTTTTATTAATTTGAGGTGTATATTTTCAGTGCCCAGTTTGTTGTGAAGAAATGTTGGATTTTATCAAGTCGTTTTTCTTCATCAATTGAGATGATCATATAGTGTTTGTTTTTAATTCTGTTTATGTGGTTAATTACATTATTGATTTGCATATGTTGAGCCATCCTTGAATCTCTGGGATCAAACCCACATGGCCTGATGTACTGTTTGTTTTAATTCACTAGTATTTTATTGTGGATTTATGCATCAATATGCACCAGGTATATTAGCTTGAAGGGTTTTTTTTTTTTTAAATTCTTTCCTTGTGTAATATTTGTATCAGATGATACTGCTTTCATAGAATGAGTTAGAGAGGAATTGTTCTTCCTTGATTTTTTTGGCATAGTTTAAACAAGATTGGAACAAGTTCTTCTTTGTGTGTCTGTTAAAATCCAGCTGTGAATCAATTTGGTCGTTGGCCATTTTTGTTGGATATTTTATATTACGGATTCAAATTCATTACTTGTTATTGGTCTGTTTAGGCTTTCCATTTCTTTCTGGTTTAGTCTTGGGAGGCTGTATGTTTCCAGGAAGTATCCATGTTTTCTAGGTTGTGTCCATTATAGTCTCTGATGATCTTTTGTGTTTGTGATATTGATTGTAATGTCAACTCTATCATTTCTGATTGTGTTTATTTGAGTCAGCTGTCTTCTCAGTTAATCTAGCTGGTGGTCTATCAATTTTGTCTATCCTTTCAGAGAACAAACTTTTCATTTTAGAGATTGTATAATTATTTTAATCTTAATTTCATTTACTGCTGCTCTGGTGTTTATTTCTTTTATTCTGCTAGCTTTAGGTTTAGTTTTTTGTTTTTTTTTTTTTTCTTGTTATTCTAGTTCCTTGAAGTGAAACATTAGGTTATTAGTTTGAGATTTTTCTCTCTTTTTGATGAAGGCATTTAATGCCATGATTTTTCTTTTAATACTGCTATTGTTGCATCCCAGGAGTTTTGGTATGTTATGTCTCTATTTTTATTTGTTTCAAAAATATTATTTTATTTCTGCCTTAATTTCATTGTTTACCCAAAAGTCATTCAGGAGCAAGTTGTTTCGTTCCCATGTATTTGTGTTGTTTTGAGAGTTCTTCTTCATATCTATTTCTACATTTATCCCACTATGGTTCAATTAGATACTTGATATAATTATCATTTTTTCAAGTGTATTGAGCCTTGCTATATGGCCAAACATGTGGTTAATTTGGGAGAATGTTCTATACGGAGATAAGAAAAATGTATATTCTGTCATTTATATAACATTGTCAAATGTTATGTAAATATCTATGTGGTTCATTTGATCTGGGTTCAATTTAATTCCAGAGTTTATTGATTTCCTGCCTTCGTGATCTGTCTAGTATTGTCAGTGAGTTATTTGTGTTTCCCACTATTTTCATATTGCTTTCTATTTTCTTAGGTGTAGTCATATTTTTTTTGCATGAATTTGATCTTCCAGTGTAGCGTGCATAGATATTTACGATAGTTATATTTCTCATTATATAATGCCCTTCTTTGTTTTTTGTTTACTTCTGTTTGTTTAAGGAATAGCTTAGTTTTCTGTTCCATGTGTGTGATACATCTTCTTCCCCCTTTTGCTTTTTGTCTGTGACCAGTAGGTGGGTGTCTTAGGCAGCAGTTATTTGGGTCTTGCTTTTCCATCTGATATGCCAGCCTGTATCTTTTAAGTGGAGTATTTAGGCCATTTACATTCAATCTTAGTACTGATATATGAGGTTCTGTTTCTGTCACATTGATGTTAACTATGTGCTTTGTAGTCTCAGTCATGTAATTGCCATATAAGATCTGTAAGTTTTGCTCATGTGCACATGTGACATGTGCTTTTATGATGTCAGTGTCAGTTTTTTGTTTCCATATTTAGTACTCCTTTGAGCATTTCTTGTAGGGCTAGTTCAATGGTGATGAATTCCCTTACAATTTGCTTATATGGGAAATACTTTACTTCTTTTTCATTTATAAAGCTTAATTGGTGGGATATAAAATTCTTTACCGAGATTTTTTATTTTTCTTTTTCTTCACAGAGGCTGAAAACAGGTTCTCAATCTCTACTGGCTTGTTAGGTTTCTGCTGAGAAGTACACTGTTAGACCATTGGGATTTCAATCATAGGTGATTTGATGATTCTCTGTAGCTGCTTTTTTTTCTTTGTTTTTATTATTATAGTTTAAGTTCTAGGGTACATGTGCACAGCGTGCAGGTTTGTTACGTACATATACTTGTGCCATGTTGGGGTGTTGCACCCATTAACTCGTCATTTACATTATGTATATCTCCTAATGCTATCCCTCCCCTCTTCTCCCACCCCACGACAGGCCCCAGTGTGTGATGTTCCCCTTCCTGTGTCCAAGTGTTCTCATTGTTCAATTCCCACCTGTGAGTGAGAGCATGCGGTGTTTGGTTTCCTGTCCTTGTGATAGATTGCTGAGAATGATGGTTTCCAACTTCATCCATGTCCCTACAAAGGACATGAGCTCATCTGTTTTTATGGCTGCACAGTATTCCATGGTGTATATGTGCCACATTTTCTTAATCCAGTCTATCAAAAGGATCTAGAAGTAGAAATACCATTTGACCCAGCCATCTCATTACTGGGTATATACCCAAATAATTATAAATCATGCTGCTATAAAGACACATGCACACGTATGTTTATTGCGGCACTATTCACAATAGCAAAGATGGAACCAACCCAAATGCCCATCAATGTAGCTGCTTTTAAGATTTGTTTTTTCACATTGAACTTGGATAATCAGATAATTATATGCCTTGATGATATTAATCTTCTGTAGTATCTCACAGGTGTTCTCAGAATGTCCGGTATTTGAATATCTATAACTCTAACAAGATCAGGAAATGTTTCCTGAATTATTCCATTTAATATGTTTTCCAAACTTCTTACTTTTTCTTCTTCTCCCTCAGGAATGGCCATGCATTGTGGATCTCGTTTCATATCCCGATCATTGTCCCTCCCCCTGTACTTTCAGGCGATAGATAATTGGCTATTTCTTTACCTCCTGTTTTAGCCTAATTAGCATTTTAGTGAGCTCTCTTTACTACGTGACTGGTCAGGCATGAACTAAGTTGCAAGCCCCGTGTTTAAAGGTGGATGTGGTCACCTTCCCAGCTAGGCTTAGGAATTCTTAGTCGGCCTAGGAAATCTAGCTAGTCCTGTCTCTCAGTACCCCCTCTCAACAGGAAAACCCAAGTGCTGTTGGGGAGGTTGACTGATGATTGCTCTAACTGCCTCCTGCTGAATTGGGGTATAGTAGGGGTTGAGCAGTTGAGATTTTCTTGGGGGGGGGGAGCCTTGGATGTTATCAACCTCGGAGCATGGGCTAGCAGGCTGGTCCAGGAATCCACGGTACATCTTAGTCATGGACTGCATCTGGCGCTCCATTTGAAGAATGATTTGTAGTTTTATAGCTTTGATTCTGGAAGAGACAACAAGGAGGTTAAAGATACAGGGATTGAAATGTATGGCCTGCAGTGCAGGGGATTTGTATGGCCTGCAGTGCAGGGGATTATTTCTTTCGCACACTTCACAGGCCCCGACTATCTGCTTGATAGTTTCGAAAAGGCCTGATCCAGTAAATAATAATTTGGCCATCTGATGGGTGCTGTCAATGCTTAAGTGAAAGGTTTGGTGAAGGGTTTTAAGTAATTTCCATGGGTTAGCTGCAGGCAAAAGTATTTTCCCTACTTTGATGGCTAGTCATCCTGAGGGGAGGAAACTATGTCCTTGTGAGGTTCCCCATTCTATTTCTCCTGCTGAGTACTGCGGCTTGGTTTCCCAGAGGGGATTACTGCATACTAGGGGTCCTTCTATAAGCATTTCTTATGGAGGGTCCTGCCTTGCGGCTCTTTTGGCTTCAATATCCACTTGGCAGTTCCCTTCTATTTCCCTTTCCTTTCCTTTCTGATGACGTCAGCAGTGTAAGACTACCACCACTTTAGATTTCTGTGCAGCCAATAATAATCTCCTAATGGCTTCCTGATGTTTGATAGGTGTTCCCTCAGAAGTTAGGAATTCCCTTTCCTTCCATATTGCTGCGCGGGCATGGAGGACTAGGTAAGCATACTTAGAGTCTGTATGTATATTTACCCTTTTTCCTTCTCCTAATTTTAGTGCTCGAGTGAGGGCTATTAGTTCTGCCAGCTGAGCGCTAGTTCCTGGAGTAAGGGGATTACTTTCAGGTATTCCATTATCACTGGCCACTGCATAATCTGATTTTTTAAGTCCTTTTTCTACAAAGAAACTTCTATCAGTGTACAAGTTGAGGTCAGGATCAGTCAAGGGAACCTCTAGAAGGTCCCCTTGAGCGGCGTAGGTTTGAGCAGTTACTTGTTGACAGTTATGTTCTGTTTTTTCTTCATTGTCTGGAAGAAATGTGACTCAATTAAGAGTTGCACAAGTGCACAGTCGCAGCACTGGTCCTTCTAGCAATGAGTATGCCATTCACATCACAAGATGTCCATACAGTAAGATCTCTTCCCTGTGTCATTTTAACTGCTTCAGATACTAAGACTGCTACTGCTGCCGCTACCCATAAATAATGAGGCCAACCCTTTGCCACTACATCAATTTTCTTGCTCAGGTATGCCACGGGTTACAAGCTAGTCCCTCGAACCTGTGTAAGGACTCCTAGAGCTATTCCTGTTTTTTCTGTTACATATAAAGAAAAGTCTTGCCCTGTTGGCAAGTGTAACACTGGGACTTGGGTTAGGGCCTTCTTTAGGGCCTGGAAAGCTGCCTCTGCTTCAGTTGTCCATCTTAACTAAATGCTATTGGCTTTCAGAGTTTTCTTGATTAGTGTATATAATGGCCTGGCTATTTTCTGTACTGGGAATCCATATTTGGCAGACACCGGTTATACCAAGGAACCCTCTTAGTTGCTTTAGGGTTTTGGGATGAGGATAAGCCAGTACAGGCTGGATACATTTGTCACTGAGGGCCCTGGTGCCTATGGATAATTTTAGCCCTAAGTATTTAACCTGCTGTGAGAAGAGCTGAGCCTTTGTTTTGGAAACCTTGTAGCCACAGGTGGTGAGGGAATATAAGAGCACTTGGGTGGGGCTGGGTGCAGTGGCTCACGCCTGCAATCCCAGCACCCTGGGAGGAACAAAGCAGGCAGATCACAAGGTCAGGAGATTGAGACTATCCTGGTCAACATGGAAAAACCTTGTCTCTACCAAAAATACAAAAAAATTAGCTGAGTGTGGTGGCGGGTGCCTGCAGTCCCAGCCACTTGGGAGACTGAGGCAGGAGAATGGCATGAACCCAGGAGGCGGAGCCTGCAGTGAGCTGAGATTACACCCATGCACTCCAGCCTGGGTGACAGAGTGAGATTCTGTCTCAAAAAAAGATAATAATAAATAAATTATATATATATATGTGTGTGTGTGTGTGTGTGTGTGTGTGTGTGTGTGTGTATAGAGCGCTTGGGTGGCTTGATGGCACAAGGTTTCTGAATGGGTGACTAAAAGTAAATCATCCACATACCGAAGGACAAGAGTTTCCAGGTATGAGAACTGGCTCAAGTCTTGAGCTAATGCCTAGCCACATAGATGGGGTCTATCTCTGAACCCTTGGGATAAAACAGTCCAGGTAAGTTGAGACATTGGGTTTGAAGGATCTTCAAAGGCAAACAAGAATTGAGAGTCAGGATATACACGGATGCAGAAAAAGGCATCCTTAAGGTCCAGGACTGTAAACCATTCTGCTTCCTCTGGTATTTGGGAGAGCAGAGCATAAGGGTTAGGTACAGCTGGATATAGAGTGACAACGGCTTCATTGATAATCCTGAGATCTTGCCCTAACCTCCACTGTCTGTTGGGGTTCTGTATTCCTAAAATTGGAGTATTGCAGGTACTACTGCATGGTTTTACTAGACCTTGGGCTTTTAGGTCCTTAAAAATCTTTTAAAGTCCTTGTTGGGCCTCGGGTCTAAGGGGGTACTGCCTTTGATAGGGAAAGGAGGTGGAATCCTTTAGTTTAACTTGAACAGGATGAGCATTCTTTGCTCATTCATAGTGTCCTTCTCTTGCCCAGACTTCAGGAATAATTTCTTCCTCAAGCAGGGGACAACAAACGGGTGTTTCTTCTCCTATGTTCAGGTGTAGAATGACTCCTGCTTTTGCTAGAATGTCTCTCCCTAACAAGGGAGTGGGGCTTTCAGGCATAATTAGAAAAGTGTGTGAAAAGAGTAAAGTTCCCCAGTCACAACTTAGTGGCTGGGAGAAGTATCTAGTGACTGGCCTCAGATATCTAGGACCCCTCAGATAGTGACAGATCTGGAGGACAGTTGTCTGGGACAGGAGAGTAAGACTGAGAAGGCTGTGCCAATGTCCAGGAGACAGTTAACCTCCTGGTCCTCGATGGTCAAGCATACCCGGGGCTGTGTGAGGGTGATGGCATGGGCTGGCGCTTGCCCTGGGTACCCTCAGTCCTGCTGCTGGATCATCTGGTTAGTGGTTTCTGACCCAGAGGACCTTCATCCCCTGGGGCAGTGGGCCTTCCAGTGATTCCCTTGACATAAGGGACATGGACGAGGGGGTGGCTTATTTCTACTCGGACAATCTTTTTTAAAGTGTCCTTGTAGACCGCACTGGAAACAAGCTCTATTAGGCATTTGATTTGCCCAGCCTTTCCATGTTCCAGAGCCTCCAAATTCCACTTGCCTGAGGGCCATGACTAAAGCGGTGGCCTTTTTCTTATTTCCTTTGTCTCATTCCGCCTGCTTCTCCTGATCTCTATTATAAAAAACTGAGGTTGCCAAATTCAATTGAGTTTCTAAGTTTTTCTCCAGGCCTAAGGCAGACTTTTGAAGGGTTTTTCTAATGTCTGCAGCTGACTCAGTGATGAACTTAACCTTTAAGATTAGTTGGACTTCAATGGAGTCAGGTGACAGAGAAGTATACTTCCTTAATGCCTCCCAATTATTGAATACCCATTGTGTTTTTTTTTTTCTCAACCACTTGTGGGGAACCATCTATTGTCCTGTCCTGAAGGGAGTTCCTCCTAGGTCTGGTCAGACCTTTGTATGGTAATTAAGATTTAAATCACCTCCTACTCCAGAAAGGCAGTAGGATTTTCTTCCTTCCCTGTGTTATAGTGGACATTATTGAATAATTTATAGGCTTCTTCCTAGTTTTCCTTAGTCCTTCTAGCATGCAAGTTAGCAAATGTCTGTGGCACCAATCTCCATGTTCTGATTCTACATCCCAGTGAGGGTCTACACTGGGAACTGCCTGCTGGCCTGTGGGGAATTCTTCTCTTTCCTCTGTTGTCATCCTATCATTGAACTGACTGAGATACCAGAGATCACCAAACTCTCGGGCTGCAGTTATGGTGGCAATTCTCTCATTTGGGGTTAGTGTCTGATCTAGCAGTAACATTATATGTCTCCATGTCAGATCAAAGGATTGTCCTAACCCTTGTAAAACATCAATATAGCCATCAGGGTTATCTGAGAATTTACCTAGGTCAATTTTAATTTGTTTCAAGTATGAGAGGGAAAAAGGTACATACATTCTGACTGGGCCAAATTCTCCAGAATACATCTTAGAGGCGTTTTTGCCTTGGGGGGAACGTTTCCCATCTGAAAAATAAATAAATAAATAAATTAAATAAATAAATAAAAACAAAAAGAAACAAACAAACAAACAAAAACACAGGGATGCCACACCCCTAGTCATTTTCTGATGAGCATTTGTCTTACAGTGTCCTCTATGGTCCTAATGTTTATTCCTTTCCAGGGTGCGTAACCACCCATGGACCTCTGCTTATTGGATTATTTATGCCCAGTGATGTAGCAGTCCTGCACCTGTTTTCCCGCCTTTCTTGACCACAAAGAAAGGGGTCCAGGCTGCTGGATTCTAGTAGTCCTTTACCAGCGTGCCCGACATTGCCTTTGCACTCAGGGGTGAGTTCTAGAGCTGGGCTGGGTTCTTGAGTATTTCATAATAACTCAGTTGCCCAATCAAGATGCATTCCTACAAACAGTTCTTATGCAAATTCATTTCAGAGAGGGCATGGATAACCTTTTGAGTCAGGATTGAGATAGAAATTTTTGATTCTGTAAGTACTTTAAGGTTTGGCTGGGTGCAAACAGCTTGCAGGTTTGAGCAGACCAATTATTAGGCAATTTTCTTAACTCTGCTTCTACAAGAGTTTCCCTCAACTACTGAATACCCATTGTGTTTTTTCCTCAACCACCTGGGAGGAACCATCTATTGTCCTGTCCTGAAGGGAGTTCCTGCTAGATCTGGTCAGACCTTTTTATAGTAATTAAGATTTAAATCACCTGTTAGGAAATCTGCTGGGTTAAGGGAATTTTCAGTGGTTAATGTTAAATTATCTTTCTCTAACAGAATAGCCCCATACTTTAAGATTTTTGAGTTAGTAAGCTACCTTTTTGCTTTTTTGACTTAGGATAGTTCTGAACTAGTGAGGTGTGCTCACAATGAGGTTTCCTCTAAAGGCTAACCTTCTACTTTCTTCTGTTAGCAAAACAGTTGCTGCTACAGATTGAATGCATTTGGGCCATCAGCAGGTTCCTGGGTTAAAGACTTTTTTATAGGAAGGTTACCGGTTGTCAGTGGCCTCAGTGCTTTTGGGCTATGCCCTTGTTTACACTGACAACAAAGTGGTATTGGAATGTTATAGGGTCATGGATGAAACCTTCAGTTATCAATTATAGGTTTTAAATTCACCCTGGCTTTTAAAGAAATAGGGTACACTGTTTTGTTCTTTACTACTTCTGTCTTTCTCTTTCTGTCTTTCTCCTTTCTGTCTTTGTAGATGGATTTTGGAAACACAGTGGAAGGACGTTCACTTGTTGCCCCCATTTGCCACTATAGGAATATGTGCCTCCCTTTTATTTACTCAATTTGCTTTCATCCTGATCTATTATGTTGTTGTAGACCCAGTTCCAGTTGTTAAAGTACTGGGTTATCAGTTCTAAGGCCCTGGCAAGGGTGATGGAGAACAGGTCCCACACAACTGCTTGTGTCAAGAGCTGTATGCCTAAATTGGGAGGGACACCAGGGACAAGACTCCCTGGGTTCATAGCCTAGGGGCCTAAGGATGCAGCGTAGAGCTTCCTTAGATCCCTTTGGAGATACAACCTGCTCTAATACTTGGGAGAGGAAGTGAAAGTCTGAAGCGTTAGTATCTAGGAGGCAGGGATTGGAGGAAGTAGATTCAGAGGTAAGGAGAATTTGGGGCTACTCTTTCAAGAAAGTCATGGTCAGGACCCAGGAGGTATGGGTCAGAAGGAAAGGTAGGGGTGCACGCATGGGCGACTGTGAGTAGAGACTTCTGACTGCGCCATGATCTCAACCAGCTAATGCTGGGAGTTCGGGATGATCAGCTTTCTGCCTCTAGTCAGCCCTCAGCTTCCCCAGGAAAACTGAAAGCAGAAGCTGATTCCAGGCAGACCAACATTCCCAACCCAGAAGCATTGGGGGTTGTTAGAAAGCCCTCTCCCAGACAGCCTCACACTTGAGCCTTAAGCCCAGTGGCCACGCTAATCGTTTTTAACTGGCTGACAGGTGCCTGGTATTTTCCTCCAATTATAAGGAAGGATAGGACAGAATAGCAAGCGAAAGTGGTCCAATATTACTCACCACTTTGGAGGTCCCTTCATGGTCGCCAAATGTTACCAGGGGGGTCCTTGCTCCCAGAACTCCCAAGATGGTGGTGGGCCACTTCCAAGATGGTGGTGGGCCACTTCCAAGATTGTGGAAAGCCTCATGTTCTCCGACCTGGGGTTCTTGGCCTCACAGATTCCAAGGAATGGAATGTTGCGCCATGCAGTGAGTGTTATACCTTTAATAGAAGCTGTGTGTCATAGAAGAGAGCCGTGGAACCCTGCAACTAGTATTCAGCTTGATTAGGACAAACCCAGGCACTTAGCCATGCAGGAACAATGGTGAGCCTTTAGCCCAGTCGGGAGTGGCAATGGGCACCTCTCTGGATCAGGAGCACAGCAGACACCCTACCAGATCCAGGGGGGTTGAAATCAGCAGTGGTTCTGTGATGGTGGCAAACAGCAGGGGTGGATGGTGAGTGAAAGCTCAGCTCCAGCTGTAACAAACACGGACCAGAAGAGTGTGCAGTTGCAAGACTTAATAGAGTGAAAACAGAGCTCCCATAAAATGGGAGGGGACCCAAAGGGGGTTGCTCCATTTTTAAATTTTTAAAAAATTTTTCTCTGTGTTAATTTAAAAGAACAGTCTTCAAGTTCTGAAATTCTTTCTTCTACCTCATCTACTATGTTTTTAAAGTTTTCAACTGTATTTTGAAATTCATTTAGTGGCATTTTAATATTCAGAAGTTTTGTTTTTTCAATACATTTGTCTCATCTTTCCTATCCTGAATTTTTAAAATGTATTTATGTTGGTTTTCAACATTCTTTTGAATCTAATTGAACTACCTTACAATCTATATTTTCAATTCTTTATCTGTAATTTCAAAATGTTCATTTTGGTTAGGATCCATTACTATGGAGATATTGATGTCCTTCGGGGATGTCAAAACTCCCTTATTGTACTGTCAGAGTTCTTGCACTGGTTCGTTCTCATCTGAAGAAGCTGTCACTTCTTAGTTTTGAAATTAGGATTGTATAGATAAAAATTCCTCAGTGGTATGATTGTAAAGGATGTCCTGTATAATCTTTTGGCTCCATCTCTTGGTGCTTTCAAGGTGCCCACAGGACTCTGTATGAGTTATTTGGCTATATATAATTTTTGTGTTTTGGCTTTCTCAAATGCTGCTTATTGTAGTGATACATTGGCCATATTATCTGGCACACTATCTTCTGTGAGCTGGGAGTGCAGAGCTCTCAGAAAGCTTATCTTACACCTTTGCACTACGCTGTGTCAGCAGGTTTTTATTTGGTGGCAAGTTTAGTCTACAGTAGAGTAGGGGATACCAAAGAGCCAGCTTCCCCTGGGGTACTCTAATGAAGTATGGAAACATCCACCCTGATGGGAGTGGTGGAGGGAGTGTTTGGTTTGATATGCTGAGAACTTAGGGGAGGGGTCTGCACCAGCAACTTGTCCTGGACAGGAAGGAACATAATCTGCTTTCCTATAATGCCCCTGACACAGGGATCATAACCTTCAGTTCAGATAGATGCTGTTCTTTATCTCTAGTCCACAATGTGACTGAGGCCTGCAGGAAACGCCCATCTGCCAGCTTCTGCTAAAATTGCCTTTGGGCAGACATCTTCCTGCAGCCCAAAACATACACCTCTGTGGCTGCTCTGCACTCTGTGGCAGGGATGCTACCACTCTGTGTAGAGAGAGGAAGATGAACCCCAGTCATTGTTTGAGCTCAGGAGGTGGGCACACATTCAGTGTGGATGGAGCCGCTATTAAAAGTGCTAGAAAAGCTACCACAAAGTGCACTTGCACCAGCCCCCAGTGGGAAAATCCTTGGCTGCGTCTGTGGCAATAGATGGGGTAGCAGGAGGTAATCTCCTCTCTACATTTGTTGCCAGTCACTAGTGCATCCACTGAGACAGAACCATACTCTCTCCTGCATTGGAGATCAGCATTGTACCTGTGTTTCCTTTGTCCCAAGGGGTGCTTTGGAGGACTCTGCTCACCATTCCCATAATGGTGGCTCATGCCAAAGGCTAGATCTCTAGGGATCCTGCAGTTCCCTAGGGATCTAATGATCCTCTTATTCGTTGAAGTCAAAGCAGATTCTGGGATATGTTTGCAGGGTATCTGTTGATGCAGTGAAATAAGAGCTGAGATTCCACGGGCAGGATGGTGGCTTATACTGGGTGCAAAACCTTTATGGCACCTTCCACCTGAATTTGGGTTGAGGAATCATGTGAGTACAACTGCAGGAGCTCACCAACCAGTGTTCTGCCCCCAGGAAGTTCCCAAATAACCATTGAGAGTGTTACTCAGGCTCATGAGGGCAGAGGAACTTTCCAACAATTTGTTGGTCAGCAGTCTTTCACAGGGGTGAGGGAAGCAAAGAAATACCCTACCTAACCCGTCCATGGAACTCCAAGCTTTTTGGGGACCAATCTCTGCCAGATTTTTGCTGCCTTTCTTTTCTGTACTCCAACTTATTATATAGCTCTCTGAGAGTTTTTGGCACTCTTCCCTCAGCTTTCCACTCAGGGTGACTGCTCACCCATAACTTTGATCTCTTTTATAAGGAGAACTGGCATTTAACATCTCTAGTCAGTCATCTAATGGGAAGCCTGGAAGGGGCTCACATTGGAGAATCTGCTCCCAACTCGAATCTGAAAGATGCTAATTTCCTTGTCTGAGAACTGGCAAATCTTATGTTTAAATCTTCAATCCATTTTGAGATGATTTTTGTGTATGGTTTAAGATAAGGGATTAATTTCATTATTTTGCAAATGGATATCCAGGTTTCATAAAATAACTTATTGAAGAGATTGTTCTTTCTTCACTCTGTATTCTTGTTACTTTTGTCAAAAGTTTTTTGACTTTATATGCATGGGTTTAGTTTTATTTGCTTTCTATTCTATTCAATCAGGTAATGTGTCTGTTTTTATGCCAGTACCATACTGTTTTGATTACTATAGCTTTGTAATATAATTTTAAATTAGGAAGTGTGATGCTTCCTTATTATTATTATTATTATTATTATTATTATTATTATTATTATTTTGATAAAGATTGCTTAAGCTAGTTATGGCTTTTTGTAGCTCCATACAAATTTTAGGATTATCTTTTCTATTTATGTAAGAAAATGTCATTTGAATTTTGATAGGAATTGCATTGAGTGTAAGTCTGGTTGGTTCATACGAAGATATTAACAATATTAATTTTTCCAATCTGTGAACATGGAATGTCTCTCCATTTTCTACTTATTTTATTTTTTTCACCAATGTTTTAAAATTATTAGTGTACAGACTTTCTCCTCTTGGTTGAACTTGCACCTGAGTATTTTAATCATTTTAATGCTGTTGTAAATTAGATTATTTTCTGATTTATTTCTAACATTTTATGTGAAATATTAGGATTTTTATGTATGAGAGCATGTCATTTGCAAACAGACAATTTCATGTTTTCCTTTCCAATTTGCATGCTATTTATTTATTTATTTATTGCCTCATTGCTCTAAGACTTCCAGTAACATGTTGAATAGAAATAGCCATAGTGAACACCTTTCTCTTACTCCTTATGAGGAAAAGCTCTCAGCTTTTCACCATTAAGTTTGATGATAGCCGTGGGCTTGTGATATATGACCTTGATTGTGTTGAGGTACATTTCTTCTGTACTTAATTTGTTGAGAGCTTTTATCATAAAAATAATGTTGAATCTTGTCAAGTGTATTTTTCTTTACATCTAATGAAATGATACTGTGATTTTTATCCTTCATTCTGGTAATGTGGTGTATCATGTTTATTGATTTTCATATACAGACTTGTGTCCCTTAACTATTGTGATACATTTGTAGAAATCATTGTTAGACAATTTTGTTATTGTGTGAACAATATAGAGTGTACCTATAGAAGCATAGATGGTATAGCCTACTACAAACCTTGGTTATATAGTATAGTCTATAGTTCCTAGAATACTAACATGGACAGCATGTTACTGTACTGAAAATTGTAGGCAATTTTAACACAATGGTAAGTATGTGTTTATCCAAACATATATAAACATAGAAATATTGCTAGTATTATAGTATTATGCCACCACCATCATAAATATGGTTTATTAGTGACCAAAACATCATATGCAGCACATTGTTGTATCAAAACATCTATTCATCCCAGGGAAAATTCTCAATTAATTGTTTTGTATTATCCTTTTAACATGCTGTTAAATTAGGTTTTCTGGTATTATGTTGAAGATTTTTATATTTATGTTCATCTCAGATATTTACCTATAATTTTATTTTTTTATCTGGCTTTGATATCGGGGTAATTCTGGACTTGTAGATTGGGTCTGTAATTTTTTCCTCCTCTTTGATTTTTCTGAAGAGTTTGAAGATTGCCATTGATTTTTCTTTAAATCATTGGTAAAATTCACTAGTGAAGCCATCAGGTCCTGGGCTTCTTTTTTGGGAGACTTAATTACTTATTTACTCTTTTTATTCATGATTGGTGTGTTCACACTTTCCGTTTATTAATGATGCAGCCTTTGTAGTTTTTATGATGTAGGTTCTATGTTTCTAGGAAATTATTTATTTCTTATAGGTTATCCAATCTGTTGGCATATAATTGTTTATATTAGTCTATTACAATTTTTATACTTCTGCATTACTACTTGCTATGTCTACCTATTTTTTATTTTATTTATTTGAGTCTTTTCTCTGTTTTCTTAGGTAGTCCAGCTAATGTTTTTTTAATGTTCTTCATTTTTTAAAAAAATATTAGTTTTGTTCCATATTTCATTATTTCTACTCTGATATTTATTTTCTTCCTTATGTTTACTTTGGGCTTATTTTGTCCTCTTTTGTAGTTTCCTGAATTGTGATGTTAGGTTTTTTATATGTATTCTTTCCTTTATCCTAATGTAGGTGTTTATTTCTATAAGTGCTTCCTTAGTACAGTTTTTGCTGCAACTCCTAATATTTGGTATATTGTGTTTTCATTTTCATTTGTCCAAGATTTTTAAAAATTTCCTTTTGATTTATTAATTGACCTTCTTTCAGAAGGATATTTATTTCTAAACAATCGGGAGTTTTCTGATTTTCTGAATTGATTTTTAGTTTCATAACATTGTGGCTGAAATGATGCTTCATATGATGTTGATGTTGTTAAATTTGGTAAGACTTGTATTGAGGCCTAACAAATTGTCTGTCTTGGAGAATATTCCATGAGCACTTGAGAAGAATGTGTGTATTCTGCTGCTGTTAGATGGAATATTCTTTATATTCCAGTTGGGTCGATTTGTTCTCAAGTGTAGTTTAAGTTCAGTATTTCCTTCTTGATGTTCTGTCCAGATGATCTATACATTTTTGAAAGTAGAGTGTTCAAGTATCATACAATTATTTTTTTACTGTCTTCAGATCTATTATAATTTGCTTTATATAGCTATGTATATCTCATCAACATTGAATCATATAACTATATAAAGCAAATTGCAATATCATCTTGAATAATAGACTTTTATCATTATATAATAACCTTCTTTGTCTCTTGTGGCAATTTTTGACTTAAACTATATTTTGCCTAAGTATAGTCACCTCTCTTCCTTCTTGTTACTACGATTTGCATGGAATATATTTTTCTATCTCTTTATTTTCATCCTATTTTCCTGTAAAGCTTAAGTGAATCTCTTGTAGGCAGCATGTTATAGTTGGACTCCTGAACTTAAAAGTTAAAAATAAATAAAATAAAATAAATAAAATAAAATAAAACCTCAGTTATTCATTATTTAAAAAATCTCATGGAAGTTCCCTTGTATGTGTCAAGTTGCTTTTCTCTTCCTCTTTTCAAATTAGTGTCTGTCTTCGACTTTTGATAATTCGATTATAATGTGTCTCAGTGAGAGCACCTTTTTAGGCTCAAACCATTTGGGGTTGTTAGGGCTTTCCTGATCTGGAAGTTTGTTTCCCCTTGCATATTTGAGATGGTTTCTGTCATTATTTCTTTAAATAAGCTTTCTACGTTTTTTTTTTTTTCTATGCTACTTTTATTACTTACATAATGTGTATACTGGTTTGCTTGATGGTTTTCAATATGTCCCATGTGCTTTCTTTACTCTTTTTAATAATTCCTTTTTGTTTTTTTCCCTCTGACTAGGTAACTTCAAATGACCTGTGTTCATGTTTGATGATTATTCTGTTTGATTGAGTCTGAGATTGCGTTTTTCACTTCAGACATTGTATTCTGCATCTCTAGAATTTCTTTTCCTTTATTTTTTATTTAATGGTTTGTGTCTCTTTGTTGTACTTCCAATTTTGTTTGTGTATCATTTTCCTGATTTCATTTAGTTGTCTCTATGTGTTTTCTTGTAGCTCGCTGAGATTCTTTGAAGTGATTATTTTGAATTCTTTGTCAGGCAATTTGTAGTTCTTTATTTATTTGGGGTCAGTCACTGGAGCTTTATTTTGTGCCTTCGATGGTTTCATATTTCCTTAATCTTTTATGTTCCCTGGAGACTTGTGCTGTTGTCTTCACAGTTGAAAAAGCAGTTATCTTCTCTACTGTTTATAACAGGCTTTGGGGAAGAAAGATCTTCACCAGTGAGCCCAGCCAGATATTCTGGGAGGCTTTCAGACCTTTTCCAAGGATGTACCTTTTCCACTCTTCTTAATTATTCTTAGGGAGAAAAACTTAGTATTGTTTGCCTTCTCTCAATGCTGCAAAGTGAGACCTGGTGCTCTGACCTTCCCATTTATTTTCCCTAAAGCAATGTGTCCTGAATTGTTCAAGGTTGTGTGTCTTCTCTCAATCCAGAAGTTTCAAGCTGACTGTTAAGATTCTGACCCAATTATGAGATCCATATGCTATTTTTTGTTCTCATGTGAGTCATGCACAGAGATGTGTGGGGTGCTTTCCATCAGGGAGGAAGGGAGCTTGAGGCACATATTGGCTATGTGTGGGGTCCTCAGGTAAGTCATCCTGCAGGGCTTATGGACAATTCTCTTGGTGGGGTCCATGAACTGGTAAGTAGTATTCATGACTGATTATTGTTTATTGCATGCTGGCTATTATGTGTTTCCTGTTCTTTTCACTGCTCCTAGTTAACTGCAGAGAATTCAGCTTTGCTCATGCACTCAGTGTTTTGAGTGGGACAAGAGAGGAGTTCATCTCCTGGGCAGTATTCTGCATGGCTGGGGAAGCTGTGTGTTCAACTTTAATTTGTAGGAGAAATTTCCTTTTCCTTGGGCCTCTTTTGGCCCCAAGCTCTGTTACCTTAGGGTAGAGGTGATACAGTTAATGGGAAATTACTTCTCTTACCCTCTTCAACGTATTTACTCTTGAAGTTTTTTGTTCCACCAGGGTGCTACACCTAGAATCAAAAGCCTCCACAACATTATTCTTTTTTAATGAATAAATTAAATTATTTTTCATCTGCAACTATTCTTATGGGAATATTACTCTTAAATTTTTCTTTATTTTAACAGATACATACTAGTTGTACATATTTATGGGGTACATGTAATATTTTGATACAAGAATACAATGTGTAATAATCAAATCTAGTAATTGGGATATCCATTACCTAAAATATTTATCATTACTTTGTGTTAGTAATATTCCGAGTCGACTCTTCTAGTTATTTTGAAATATAGAATACATTGTTGATAACTATAGTCACCCTATTGTGATACCAAACACTAGATTTTATTCTTTCTTTTTTTTAAAATTATATTTTAAGTTCTGGGATACATGTGCAGAACATGTAGGTTTGTTACATAGGTATACACGTGCCATGGGGGTTTGCTGCACCCATCAACCCGTTATCTAAATTAGGTGTTTCTTCTAATGCTATCCCTCCCCTAGCACCCCACCCCATGACAGGCCCCAGCATGTGATGTTCCCCTCCCTGTGTTCATGTGTTCTCATCGCTCAACTCCCAGTTATGAGTGAGAACATGTGGTGTTTGGTTTTCTGTTCTTGTGTTAGTCTGCTGAGAATGATGGTTTCCAGCTACATCCATCTCCCTACAAAGGACATGAACTCATCCTTCTTTTCTGGCTGCATAGTATTCCATGCTGTATATGTGCCACATTTTCTTTATCCAGTCTATTATTGATGGGTATTTGCCTTGGTTCCAAGTCTTTGCTATTGTGAACAGTGCTGCAATAAACATACGTGTGTGTGTGTCTTTATAGTATAATAATTTATAATCCTTTGGGTATATACCCAGTAATGAGATTGCTGGGTCAAATGGTATTTCTGGTTCTAGAGCCTCGAGGAATCACAACACTGTCTTCCACAGTGGTTGAACTAATTGACACTCCAATCAACAGTGTAGAAGCATTCCTATTTCTCTACATCCTCTCCAGCATCTTTTGTTTCCTGACTTGTTAATGATCGCCATTCTAACTAACATGAGATGGTATCTCATTGTGGTTTTGATTTGCATTTCTGTAATGACTAGTAATGACGAACTTTTTATTTCATATGTTTGTTGGCTGCATATATGTCTTCTTTTGAGAAGTGTCTGTTTATATCCTTTGCCCACTTTTTGATTTTTTTTTTCTTGTAAAGCTGTTTAAATTCCTTGTAGATTCTGGATATTAGCCCTTTGTCAGATGGATAGATTGCAAAAATTTTATCCTATTCTATAGGTTGCCTGTTCACTCTGATGATAATTTCTTTTGCTGTGCTGAAGCTTTTTAGCTTAATTAGATTCCATTTGTCAATTTTGGCTTTTGTTGCCATTGCTTTTGGTGTTTTAGACATAAAGTCTTTGCCCATGCCTATGTCCTGATTGGTATTGCCTAGCTTTTCTTCCAGAATTTTTATGGTTTTAGGTCTTACATTTAAGTCTTTAATCCATCTTGAGTTAATTTTTGTATAAGGTGTAAGTAAGGGTTCCAGTTTTAGTTTTCTGCATATGGCTAGCCAGTTTTCCCAACACCATTTATTAAATAAAGCATCCTTTCCCCATTGCTTGTGTCACGTTTGTCAAAGATCAGATGGTTGTAGATGTGTGGCGTTATTTCTGAGACCTGTGTTCTGTTCATTGGTCTATATATCTGTTTTGGTACCATGCTCTTTTGGTTACTGTTGCCTTGCAGTATAGTTTGAAGTCAGGTAGTGTGATGCCTCCAGCTTTGCTCATTTTGCTTAGGATTGTCTTGGCTCTACAGGTTCTTTTTTGTTTCCACATAAAATTTAAAATATTTTCTAACTCTGTGAATAAAGTCAATGGTAGCTTGATGGGGATAGAATTGAATTTATAAGTTACTTTGGGCTGTATGACCATTTTCATGATATTGATTCTTTCTATCCATGAGCATTGGATGTTTTTCCATTTGTTTCTGTCCTCTCTTACTTCCTTGAGCAGTGATTTGTAGTTCTCCTTGAAGAGATCTTTCACATCCCTTGTAAGTTGTATTTCTAGGTATTTTATTCTCTTTGTACAAATTGTAAATGGGAGTTCACTCCTGACTTGACTCTCTGTTTGTCTATTATTGGTGTATAGGAATGTTTGTAATTTTTGCACATTGATTTTGTATCCTGAGACTTGCTGAAGCTGCTTATAAGCTTAAGGAGATTTTGGGCTGAGATGATGGGGTTTTCTAAATATACAATCATGTCATCCACAAACCTAGACAATTTGACTTCCTCTCTTCCTATTTGAATACCCTGCATTTCTTTCTCTTGCCCGATTGCCCTGTCCAGAAGTTCTGATACTATTTTACATAAGAGTGGTGAGGGAGAGCATCTTTGTCTTGTGCCAGTTTTCAAAAGAAATGCTTCCAGCTTTTGCCCCTTCTGTATGATATTGGCTGTGGCTTTGTCATAAATAGCTCTTATTATTTTGAGATGTGTTCAATCAATACGTAGTTTATTGAGAGCTTTCTGCATGAAACAGTGTTGAATTTTATCAAAGGCTTTTTCTGCATTGATTCAGGTAATCATGTGGTTTTTGTCATTGGTTCTGTTTATGTGATGGATTACATGTAGAGATTTGTGTATGTTGGACAAGTCTTGCATCCCAGGTATGAAGCTGACTTGATCATGGTGGGTAAGCTTTTTGATTTGCTACTAGATTCAGTTTGCCAGTATTTTATTGAGGATTTTTGTATTGATATTCATCAGGGATTTTTGCCTGAAATTTTCTTCTTTTGTTGTCCCTCTGCCAGGTTTGGTATCAGGATGATGCTAGCCTCATAAAATCAGTTAAGGAGGATTCCCTCTGTTTCTATTGTTTGGAATAGTTATAGAAGAAATGGTACCAACTCCTCTTTGTACCTCTGGTAGAATTTGACTGTAAATTCATCTCGTCCTGGGTTTTTTGTTTGTTTGTTTTTTGTTTTTGGTTGGTAGTCTATTAATTACTGCCTCAATTTCAGAACTTATTATTGGTCTATTCAGGGATGTGACTTCTTTTTGGTTTAGCTTTGGGAGGATGTATGTGTCCAGGAATTTATCCATTTCTTCTAGATTTTCTAGTTTATTTGCATAGAGGTGTTTATAGTATTCTCTGATGGTAGCTTGTGTTTTTATGGGATCAGTGGTGATATTCCCTTCATCATTTTTTATTGCATCTACCTGATTCTTCTCTCTTTTCTTCTCTATTAGTATGGCTAGCAGTCCATGTATTTTTTTAGATCTTTACAAAAAAAAAGCTCCTGGATTCATTGATTTTTTGAAGAGTTTTTCATGTCTCTCTCTCCTTCAGTTCTGCTTTGATCTTAGTTATTTCTTGTCTTCTGCTAGCTTTTGAATTTGTTTGCTGTTGCTTCTCTAGTTCTTTTAATTGTGACGTTAGGGTGTCGATTTTAGATCTTTCCTGCTTTCTCCTTTGAGCATTTAGTGCTATAAATTTCCCTCTAAACACTGCTTTAGCTGTGTCCCAGAGATTCTGGTACATTGTGTCTTTGCTCTCATTGGTTTCAAAGAACTTATTTATTTCTGCTTTAATTTTGTTATGTATCCATAGTCATTCAGGAGTAGGTTGTTCAGTTTCAATGTACTTTTGCGGTTTTGAGTGAGCTTCTTAATCCTGACTTCTAATTTGATTGCACTGTGGTCTGAGAGACTGTTATGATTTTCATTCTGTTTCATTTGCTGAGGAGTGTTTTACTTTCAATTATGTGGTCATTTTTAGAATAAGTGTGATGTGGTGTTGAGAAGAATGTATATTCTGTTTATCTGGGGTGGAGAGTTCTGTAGATGTCTGTTAGGTTCGCTTGGTCTAGAGCTGAGTTCAAGTCTTGAATATCCTTGTTAATTTTCTGTCTTGTTGATCTGTCTAATATTGACAGTGGGGTGTTAAAGTCTCCCACTATTATTTTGTGGGAGTCTAAGTCTCTTTGTAGGTCTCTGTGAACTTGCTTTATGAATCTGGGTGCTCCTGTATTGGGTGCATGTATATTTAGGATAGTTAGCTTTTCTTGTTGCATTTATCACTTTAACATTATGTAATGCCCTTCTTTGTCTTTTTTTAATCTTTGTTGGTTTAAAGTCTGTTTTATTAGAGACTAGGATTGCAACCCCTGCTTGTTTTTGCTTTCCATTTGCTAGATAAATATTCCTTCATCCCTTTATTTTGAGCCTATGTGTGTCTTTGCAAGTGAGGTGGGTCTCCTGAATACAGCACACTGATGGGTCTTGACTCTTTATCCAATTTGCCAGTCTGTATCTTTTAATTGGGACATTTAGCCCATTTACATTTAAGGTTAATGTTGTTATGTGTGAATTTGATCTTGTCATTATGATACTAGCTGGTTATTTTGCTCCTTAGTTGATGCAATTTCTTCATAGTGTTGATGGTCTTTACAATTTTGCATTTTTTTGCATTGGCTGGTCTAGTTTTTTCCTTTCCATGTTTAGTGCTTTCCTCAGGAGCTTCTGTAAGGCAAGCCTGGTGGTGACAAAATCTCTCAGTATTTGCTTCTCTGTAAAGATTGTTATTTCTCCTTTGCTCACGAAGCTTTGTTTAGCTGAATGTGAAATTCTGGGTTGAAAATTCTTTTCTTTAAGAATGTTGAATATTGGCCACCACTCTCTTCTGGCTTGCTGGGTTTCTGTGGAGTTCTGCAGTTTGTGTGATGGGCTTCTTTTTGTGGATAACCTGACTTTTCTCTCTGGCTGCTCTTAACATTTTTTTCCTTCATTTCAACCTTGCTGAATTTGAAGATTTTGTGTCTTGGGGTTGCTCTTTTTGAGGAGTATCTTTGTATGTTCTCTGTAATTCCTGAATATGAATATTGGCCTGGCTTGCTACGTTGGGGAAGTTCTTCTTGTAATATTCTGAAGAGTGTTTTTCAACTTGGTTCCATTCTCTCTGTCACTTTCTGGTACACCAATCAAACGTAGGTTTGGTCTTTCCACATAGTTTCACATATTTCTTGGAGACTTTGTTCATTTTTTTTTTTCATTTTTTTTTTTCTAATCTTGTCTTCACACTTTATTTTATTAAGTTGATCTTCAATCTCTGATATCCTTTTTCTGCTTAATTGAGTTGGTTACTGATACTTGTGTATGCTTCACATAGTTCTCATGCTGTGTTTTTCAGCTCCATCAGGTCATTTAAGTTATTCCCTAACCTGGTTATTCTAGTTAGCAATTCCTCTTACCTAACATACTCCTTTAGCTTGGAGGAGTTTGTTATTAACAACCTTCTGAAGCCTTCTTCCATCAATTCACCAAAATCTTTCTCTGTCAGTTTTGTTCCCTTGCTGGCAAGGAGTTGTAACCTTTTGGAGAAGAGGTGTTCTGGTTTTTGGAATTTTCAGCCTTTTTGTGCTCTTTTTTCCTCATTGTCGTGCATTTATCTACCTTTGGTCTTTGATGCTGGTGATCTTTGGATGGGATTTCTGTGTGGATGTTCTTTTTGTTGATGTTGATGCTATGCCTTTCGGTTTGTTAGTCTTTCTTTCTAACAGTCCGCTCTGCTGCAGGTCTGCTGGCATTTGCTGGAAATCCACTCCAGACCCTGTTTGCCTGGTTATCATCAGTGGAGGCTGCACAACAGCAAAGATTGCTGCCTATTTCTTTCTCTGGAAACTTTTTCCCAGAGACGCAACCTCCAGATGCCAGCCAGAGGTGTCTTGTATGAGGTTTCTGTCAATCCCTGCTGGGAGCTGTCTCCCAGTCAGTCACAGAAGTCAGGGATCCACCTGAGGAGGCAGTCTGTCTCTTAGCAGAGCTCTAGAACTATGCTGGGAGATCTGCTGCTCTCTTCAGAGTCAGCAGGCAGGAACTTTTAAGTCTGCTGAAACTGGGCCCACAGCCACCCCTTCCCCTAGGTTCTCTGTCTCAGGGACATGGGAGTTTTATCTGTAAGCCCCTGACTGGGGCTGCTGCCTTTCTTTCAGAGATGCCCTTCTAAGAGAGGAGGAATCTAGAGAGGCAGTCTGGCTACAGTGGTTTTGCTGAGCTGCGGTGGGCTCCACCCAGTTGAACTTCCTGAGGGCTTTGTTTACACTGTGAGGGGAAAACCGCTCAGTAATGGTGGACTCCCCTTCCCTGACCATGCCAGAGCATCCCTGGTCGACTTCGGACTGCTGTACTCACAGCGAGAATTTCAAGCCAGTGTATCTTCACTAGCTGGGTTCCATGGGGGTGGAATCTAGTGAGCTAGACCAGTTGTCTCCCTGGCTTCAGCCCTTTTTCCAGGGGAGTGAGCAGTTCTGTTTTGCTGGTGTTCCAGGCGCCACTGGGCTTTGAGAAAAAACTCCTGCTGCTACCTCAGTGTCTGCCCAAGCTGCCGCCCAGCTTTTTGCTTGAACCCCAGGGACCTGGTGGTGTAGGCACCTGAGGGAATCTCCTGGTCTGTGGGTTTCGAAGACCATGGGAAAAGCATGTTATCTGGGGCCATATTGCACCATCCCTCATGGCACAGTCCCTTGTTTCCTCCCTTGGCTAAGTGAGGGAGTTCCCTGACCCCTTGTGCTTCCCATGTGAGGCAATACTCCACCCTGCTTTGGCTCATCCTCCATGGACTTCACCCACTGTCTAACCAGTCCCAATGAGATGAGCTGGGTGCCTCAGTTGGAAATGCAGAAATCACCCACCTTCTGCATTGATCTCGCTGGGAGCTGCAGACCGGACCTGTTCCTATTCGGCCATCTTGCCTGCCACCCTTTATTCTTTCAAACTGTATTTTTGTATACAGTAATCAACTTGCCTTATTTCCCCTTCCCAGTACTCTTCCCAGCCTCTGGTAATAACCATTCTAGTAATCACCTTCATAAGATTAACATTTTAGCTCCAACACATGAGTGAGACCTATTAACAAGAAGCCACAAAGGTGTTTTTGGCCAGGCCCAGTGGCTCACGCCTTTAATCCCAGCACTTTGGGAGGCTGAGGCAGGTGGATCACAAGGTCAGGAGTCTGAGACCAGCCTGACCAACATGGTGATACCTCATCTCTACTAAAAATACAAAAATTAGCCAGATGTGGTGGTGCATGCCTGTAATCCCAGTTACTCAGGTGGGTGAGACAGGAGAATTACTTGAACCCAGGAGATGAAGGTTGCAGTGACCCATAACTTAATACCATAGACTGGGTTATGTAAACAACAGAAATTTATTTTTTTCACAGTTCTAGAGGCTAGGACATGGTACCAGTATGGTCAGGTTTTGGTGAAGGCTCTCTTCCAGGCTTACAGATGGCCACCTTCTCACCAGGCTCAGGGAGATAGAATATAAGGTCACAGTCCTATCATATTAAAGCCTCACTCTTATGATCTCATTAAATCTTAAAGGATATCTCTAGATACAATCACCTTAGGGGTTAGGGCTTCAACATATAAATTTGGTGAAAGAAGGGACACAATTCAGTCCATAGGAGTGAAAATATGGTAATAGTGAATTTGTTGAGCATGGGTTCATTTACACACTTCATTTGCTGTGAAATGAGTTCCGTGATTAGAAGAGACATTATGATGGGGAAATAAAGTAATGTTTTCCCAATAAGACTAGAGTAGTTACTACTTCTGGCCTACTAAATTTAATGAGAATTATGTTCCTGATTTAATGGACCAGTGCAGTGCCTTGTGTAAAGAAAAGGCGAAGTCCTACAAACTAAGTTAGTGCAAGGAGCTGAAGAATCCTGCTCCTGAGGTACAATATTGTATTGCTTGCTTTGTTGGCTGAAACAAACTGCTTCTGGCTGTCTTTACTAACAGACATAGAGAAGAAACATTCTTTTAGTCAATAGCTCTATGGCAGATACCAGGGGATGTGTTAATTTGCTCAAGCAGTGAACCCACATCTGGCATAACAGCTGTTTGGAGTTATCATCCGGTCAAGCTCACAATAATCCATTGTCATTCTCCAGGATCTATCTGTTTTCTGCACAGGTCAAATAGGAGATAGGTGAGTTAGATGGGGATGTGATGGGAATTACCACCCCTGCATCTTTTAAGTTATTGATGGAACTAGTCTTTGTAATCCCTCCAGGAATGCAGTACTGATTTTTGTTTACTATTTTCCTAGATAGGAGCAGTTTTAGTTGCTTCTATTTATCCTCTACCATGACAACAGCACTCACTCCATACATCAGGGAAGTGATGTGGGAATTCTGCCAGTTACCAAGTATATCTATTCAAATTATGCATTGTAGAGCTGAGGAAATAATCACAAGATGGTTTCGTGGACTCACTGTACACACTGTGAAATAAATGTCAGCTAAACCTATGATCTGATTATCTGACAGAGATTTTGTCTCTTCTGCCTGTCCACTGAGCTCAGGTTCACTCTACTGTTCCTTCTATTCTGCTCGAGGAGGCCCAGGTGTCTGTGCCATGGCCTCTGTCCCTCTGTGGCCTATAGGTGATAAAAGATTTGTAGGGAGGACACAAGGACACTCTGGAAGCCTGGAAATGATTATGGATTAGAGGCTTTGTTATCACACCACACCCATCTGAAAATAGCAAAATAGCACTCAGAGAGTCACACTGTAAAATTTTATCCAAGAAGGAACATGGACATAAAAGTGAAATAAACTTCAGAAACTTTAAAAATTTTAGCCAGCAGTAGCCCATGCTATGAGTCCATGGAAATTTGTGAGTGAGTCACCAGTGTGTAAGAGGGGAAGAGAGTTTCTCTCCGACGCATATTTTCATTGGGGAACTGGGAAATCCAGGCCACAAGGGAGCTCCTTGATCCTACCAAGCACAGGATCTGACTTGGTGAGCAGTGGGGAGGCTATGAGAAGGAGTGGCATTGAGAAGTGCTTTGTGTGCACTTCTATACTCTACCACTAATAGAAGGAGGACATTTCTAATCCTAACTCATAGAGAACTGCACGGAAATCTACTATCCAGAATGGGCGAAAGTCTCTGGTTTGGCAAGTCTCTGGACTGAGATTTTCAATCTAGTCTCATGTGGGGAAGGAGACTTCATGGCCAGAACTGAGAGGTGAGTGTGGCATGGGCATGAGCTGCAGGTGCAGAAATTGGGAGCTCTCCCCTTGGCAGGACTGGGCCAGCATGGATGTGACCTAGGAGCCTCAGTTTTCTTTCAACCAGGGAGTTTGGCAGCCTGGGACAGTTTAATGATCTAAAGGCAAACTGCTTGTGTCTTGTCTGGCTGTTTTAGCTTGCTACCAAGCTAAACAGGTTGAGAGTGTGGAAGCGAAGTGGATCCCACTGCCACATTCTAGGTTTTGAATTCAAAGCTACCCCTTTCTTCATGCATGCTCTTTGGCACAGCAGAGGTTCCTTCGCTCCTTCCTGGAGTATTGCCCCAATGGTGTTAGAATTGCTATCTGACTCCTCTCCAGGCTGGTGCTTGTGCCTTCCACTGGGGAGCCTAAACATGGACTTGCCTAGCCCAGTCCAACTCAGCCTTGCCCCTTTCATCTGCCTTGGATATAGACAACAGGATCAGGCACCCAGGAAGCTCTATAGTCTAGCCCATTTTCTAAGATATCTGAATATTTATCCCGGTAAACAAAGCTCAAGCTTGAACCCCACAGCCATGACCACAGCTGGCTCTCACCTGAAAGTACCATCTAATGAACAGGAGGTCAAACTGCATACTCCATTACAACATCTGCTGACACAATAGCATAGCACTCAGAAAGGAGATACGATTTGTGTGACATCTGCTGCCTTCATTACCCACACAACCCCAGCTACTCATTACGTCTTGAACCCACTTATGCACTGGGTACATTATGACTACAACTGGCATTTGAGAAAGCCACCACACTGAGGCTATTTATAACTAAGGAAATTATACGAATTCTACACTACTCCCCTGCTAGTCCAGTCAGTCCTTTTTATGGTGTCCACCATTGGGGGACCTGAGGACAGGCTTGCCTCTTCAAATTCTGTACAGCATTACCCCATCACTGAAGCTAAGCATAGAACCCAGGCCACTGGGTATTTCACAGACTAGTCCATTGCTTGAGGCACAGGAGATCTTCTCCATGTAAACAAAGACCCCTACTACTACTGCCACACCTCGCTGGCTCTTACCTGTAAGCAATACCTACAGCCCTGAAGTTTGAACTAAGCAATCCAATATAAAATCCGCTGACACAAGCTTAAGGTATACAGAAAAATATCTGGGAACCAGTTCCAGATAAGCTTCCCAAGACCTCTGTCACCCCAGAGACACAGGAGAACATAAGCCTATTCACATTTTCAGTATACTGCAACTACAACCAGCATTTGAGAAACACGTATTAAAGCTGTCTATAACCAAGTAATTCTTATAGAGTGCTTGCCACTAAAAACACTTACAAGGAAAGCCAAACAACCCTACTCAACAAACATTATAGTCATATCTCCAAAGGGAAAATAATGGCCTCTATAAGCAAAAGTGAATTTAAAAATAAGAAGTGAAAATGTTATTTCACTCCTCTTCTCCAGATGAGAAGACAGTGTAACAATTCTGGAAATATGAAAACATGTGGGTGTTATGACATTCTCAAACAATCATACTAACTCGGTAGCAATGGATCCTAATCAAAATGAAATTTTTGAAATACCACATAAAGAATTCAAAACATTAATTTTAAAGACACTCAATGAAATCAAAGAGAAAGCAATACAAAGATATAAAAAAAATCAATTCAGGATATGAATGAGAAATTTACCAAAAAGATAGATATTAAAAAACAAAAAAAATCTGAAAATAAAAAATTATGAAAGGAATTACAACATATAATTAAAAGCCTCCACAATAGACTAGGCCAAGTAGAATACAGAATCTCAGAACTTGAAGGTAGGTCTTTCAAATTAATCCAGTCTGACAAAAAAAGAAATAATTAAAAAAAAAAACCTTCAAAAAGTTTGGAACTATGTAAAATGTCCAAACTTATGAATCATAGGTATTCTCAAGAGAGAATAAAAAAAAAAAAAAAAAAAAAAAAAACACAAGATTGAAAAATCTATTGAGGAAATAGTCGAGAAAAGCTTCCCTAGTCTAGTGAAAGATCTAGATATCCAGATTCAAGAGACTCAAAGAATTCTGGATAAATTATTGCAAGAAAGTACTCACCATGACGTATAATAACCAGACTACAATCGAAGTGAAGGACAAAATCCTAAAATTAGCAAGAGAAACGCTTTGAGTCACTTATAAAGGAAAGCCCATCACATAAACAGCAAACTTCTCAGCAGAAACCTTACGAGCCTGAAGAGAATGAGGTTCTGTTTCTAGAGTTATTCATGAAAAAAAAAAAAATTTCAACTCTGAATTTTGAATCCTGCTATAACGTTTATCAATGAAGAAATAAAATATATTCTAGATGAACAAATGCTGAGCGAATTTGTCATGACTATACTGGTTCTACAAGAAATGCTAACAGAAGTTCTAAATATGGATAAAAAGGTCAATACTCTCCATCATAAGTGCACACAATAGTATAAAACTCACAGGCCAAAGAATTTATGAAAAAACTAGATAACAATTAAGATTATGACAGGAACAAAACGTGACACATCAGTATTAGCCTCAAATATAAATGAATTAAATACTGCACTTAAAGATACAATTGGCAGAATAGATGTTAAAGACATGATCTATTATTTTATTCTTGAAAAAGAGTCACCTTACTCATAAATACAATTATAGACTGAAGGTAAAGGGGTGAAGACAGATGTTCTGTGCAAACAGAAACCAAAAGTAAGCAAGAGTAGTTATACCTATGACAGTTAAAACTGACTTTAAATAAAGAACAGTAAAAAAAGGTCAGTATATAATGATAAATGGCTCAATTCAACAAAAAGATATAATAATCCTAAATATACATGCACCCAGAATCACAAAACAAATATTACTAGAACTAAGGGAAGATATAGTGATGCAATAATAGCTGGAAACTTCAACATTCCAATGACAGCACTACACAGATTATCAAGCCAGAAAAAGGAAAAACAAATGCAAGACTTTAAACGGGACTTTAGACCAAGTAGGCCTAATAGACATTTAAGAACATTCTCAACAAATTCAGAATTCCTCCAATCGGCCCACGGAAAATTCTTCAGGATAGATCATATTTTAGGCTGCAAAGCAAGCCTCAATAAGTTTTAAGAAATCAAACTTACTTCAAATATCTTCTCAGACCACAGTGGAATAAAACTAGAAATCAATTCCAAAAGGAATTCTTCAACTGTAAAAATACATGGAAACTAAACAACATGTTCCGGGGGCTGCCCAAGATGGCCAAATAGGAACAGCTCCAGCCTCCAGCTCCCAGCGTGAGTGACGCAGAAGACAGGTGATTTCTGCATTTTCAACAGAGGTATCAGCATCATCTCACTGGGGCATGTCGGACAGTCAGTGCTGGTCAGTGGGTGCAGCCCAACCAGCGAGAGCTGAAGCAGGGTGAGGCATGGCCTCACCTGGGAAGTGCAAGGTGGAAGGGAATTCCTTTTCCTAGCCAAGGGAAACTGAGAAACACAACACCTGGAAAATCAGGTAAATCTCACCATAATACTGTACTTTACCAAGTGTCTTAGCAAACAGCACACCAGGAGATGATATCCCACACCTGGCCCACAGGGTCCCATGCCCATGGAGCCTACCTCATTGCTAGCACAGCAGTCTGAGATCTAAATGCAAGGCGGCAGTGAGGCTGCGGGAGGGGCGCCCACCATTCCTGAGGCTTAAGAAGGTAAACCAAGTCACTGGGAAGCTCGAACTGGGTGGAGCCCACAGCAGCTCAAGGAGGCCTGCCAGTCTCTGTAGACTCCACTTCTGGGGGCAGTCTGCCTGCTCAAGTGGGTCCCTGACCCCTGAGTAGCCTAACTGGGGGACATCCTCCACTAGGTGCAGACTGACACCTCACACCTCACATGGTGGGGTACACCCCTGAGATGAAGCTTCCTTAGCAAGAATCAGACAGCAGCACTCGATGTTCAGCAGTATTCTATCTTCTGCAGCCTCTGCTGCTGATACCCAGGCAAACAGGGTCTGGAGAGGACCTCAAGCAATCTCCGACAGACCTACAGCTGAGGGTCCTGATGGTTAGAAGGAAAACTAACAAACAGAAAGTACACCCACACCGAAACCCCTTCAGTACATCACCAGCATCAAAGACCAAAGGCAGATAAAATCACAAAGATGGGGAAAAAGCAGGGCAGAAAAGCTGGGAGTTCAAAAAATTCAAAAATCAGAGCGCATCCCCCCCTGCAAAGGAATGCAGCTCATCGCCAGCAATGGATCAAAACTGGACGGAGAATGACTTTGACAAGTTGAGAGAAGAAGGCCTCAGTCAATCAAACTTCTCAGAGCTAAAGGAGGAACTACGTACCCAGCGCAAAGAAATTAAAAATCTTGAAAAAAGAACGGAAGAATGGATAACTAGAATAATCAATGCAGAGAAGGCCAAAAACGAACTGACAGAGATAAAAACCATGACATGAGAAATACGTGACAAATGCACAAGCTTCAGTAACTGACTCGATCAACTGGAAGAAAGAGTATCAATGATTGAAGATCAAATGAATGAAATGAAGTGAGAAGAGAAGTCTAGAAAAAAAAAAGGAATAAGAAATGAACAAAGCCTCCAAGAAATATGGGATTATGTGAAAAGACCAAATCTACATCTGATTGGTGTGCCTGAAAGTGAGGGGGAAAATGGAACCAAGTTGGAAAACACTCTTTAGGATATCATCCAGGAGAACTCCCGCAACCTAGTAAGGCAGGCCAACATTCAAATTCAGAAAATTCAAAGAACGACACAAAGATACTCCTTGAGAAGAGCAACTCCAAGACACATAATTGTCAGATTCACCAAAGTTGAAATGAAGGAAAAAATGTTAAGGCAGCCGGAGAGAAAGGTCGGGTTACCCACAAAGGGAAGCCCATCAGACTAACAGCAGATCTCTTGGCAGAAACTCTACAAGCCAGAAGAGAGTGGGGGCCAATATTCAATATTCTTAAAGAAAAGAATTTTAAACCCAGAATTTCATATCCAGCCAAACTAAGTTTCATAAGTGAAGGAGAAATAAAATCCTTTATAGACAAAGAAATGCTTAGAGATTTTATCACCACCAGGCCTGACCTACAAAAGATCCTGAAGGAAGCACTAAACATGGAAAGGAATAACCCATACCAGCCATTGCAAAAACATGCCAAAATGCAAAGTCCATCGATGCTAGGAAGAAACTGCATCAACTAATGAGCAAAATAACCAGCTAATATCATAATGACAGGATCAAGTTCACACATAACAATATTAACCTTAAGTGTAAATCGACTGTATGGTCCAATTAAAAGACACAGACTGGCAAATTAGATAAAGAGTCAAGACCCATCAGTCTGCTGTCTTCAGGAGACTCATCTCACATGCAGAGACACACATAGGCTCAAAATAAAGGGATGGAGGAAGATCTACCAAGCAAATGGAGAACAAAAAAAAGCAGGGGTTGCAATCCTAGTCTCTGATAAAACAGACTTTAAGCCATCAAAGATCAAAAGAGACAAAGAAGGCCATTACATCATGGTAAAGGGACCAATTCAACAGGAAGAGCTAACTAACCTAAATATATATACGCCCAATACAGGAGAACCCAGATTGATAAAGCAAGTCCTTAGAGACTTACAAAGAGGCTTAGACTCCCATACAATAATAATGGGAGATTTCAACACCCCACTGTCAACATTAGACAGATCAACGAGACAGAACGCTAACAAGGATATCCAGGACTTGAACTCAACTCTGCACCAAGTGGACCTAATAGACAGCTAAAGAAATCTCCACCCCAAATCAACAGAATTTACATTCTTCTCAGCACCACATCACACTTATTCCAAAATTGACCACGTAATTGGAAGTAAAGCACTCCTCAGCAAATGGAAAAGAACAGAAATTATAACAAAGTGTCCCTCAGACCACAGTGCAATCAAACAGAATTCAGGACTAAGAAAATCAAACAAAACCGCTCAACTACATGGAAACTGAGCAACCTGCTCCTGAATGACTGCTGGGTACACAACGAAATGAAGGCAGAAATAAAGATGTTCTTTGAAACCAGTGAGAACAAAGATACAACACACCAGAGTCTCTGGGACGCATTTAAGCAGTTCGTAGAGGAAAATTTATAGCACTAAATGCCCACAAGAGAAAGCTGGAAATATCTAAAATTGACACCCTAACATCACAATGAAAAGAACTAGAGAAGCAAGAGTAAACACATTCAAAAGCTAGCAGAAGACAAGAAATAACTAAGATCAGAGCAGAACTGAAGGAGATAGAGACACAAAAAACCCTCCAAAAAATCAATGAATCCAGGAGATGGTTTCTTGAAAAGATCAACAAAATTGATAGACCGCTAGCAAGACTAATAAAGAAGAAAAGAGAGAAGAATCAAATAGGCGCAATAAAATATGATAAAGGGGATATTACCACCCACCCTACAGAAATACAAACTACCATCAGAGAATACTATAAACACCTCTGTGCAAATAAACTAGAAAACCTAGAAGAAATGGATAATTTCCTGGACACTTACACTCTCCCAAGACTAAAGTAGGAAGAAGTTGAATCCCTGAATAGACCAATAGCAGGCTCTGAAATTGAGGCAACAGTTAATAGCCTACCAACCAAAAAAGGTCCAGGACCAGATGGATTCACAGCCGAATTCTACCAGAGGTACAAGTAGGAGCTGGTACAATTCCTTCTGAAACTATTCCAATCAATAGAAAAAGATGGAATCGCCCCTAATGCATTTTTTGAGGCTAGAATCATCCTGATATCGAAGCCCGGCAGAGACACAATAAAAAAAGAGAATTCCAAGTCTTTGCCATTGTGAATAGTGCCGCAATAAACATACGTGTGCATGTGTCTTTATAGCAGCATGATTTATAATCCTTTGGTTATATACCCAGTTGTGGGATGGCTGGGTCATATGGTACATCTAGTTCTAGATCCTTGAGGAATTGCCATACTGCTTTCCATAATGGTTGAACTAGTTTACAATCCCACCAACAGTGTAAAAGTGTTCCTATTTCTCCACATCCTCTCCAGCACGTCTTGTTTCCTGACTTTTTAATGATTGCCATTCTAACTGGTGTGAGATGGTATCTCATTGTGGTTTTGATTTGCATTTCTCTGATGGCAAGTGGTGATGAGCATTTTTTCATGTGTCTGTTGGCTGTATGAATGTCTTCTTTTGAGAAATGTCTGTTCATATCCTTTGCCCACTTTTTGATGACTTGGAATCAACCCAAGTGTCCATCAGTGACAGACTAGATTAAGAAATTGTGGCACATATACACCGTGGAATACTATGCAGCCATAAAAAAGGATGAGTTTGCATCCTTTGTAGGGACATGGATGCAGCTGGAAACCATCATTCTTAGCAAACTATCACAAGAACAGAAAACCAAACACTGCATGTTCTCACTCATAGGTGGGAACTGAACAATGAGATCACTTGGACTCAGGAAGGGGAACATCACACACTGGGGCCTATCATGGGGAGAGGTGAGGGGGGAGGGATTGCATTGGGAGTTATACATGATATGAATGATGAATTGATGGGTGCTGATGAGTTGATGGGTGCAGCATACCAACATGGCACAAGTATACATATTTAATAAACCTGCACGTTATGCACATGTACCCTAGAACTTAAAGTATAATAAAAAATAAATGAAAAAAAAAAGAATTTTAGACCAATATCCCTGATGAACATCAGTGTAAAAATCCTCAATAAAATACTGGGAAACTGAATCGAGCAGCACATCAAAAAGTTTACCCAACATGATCAAGTGGGCTTCATCCCTCGAAGGCAAGGCTGGTTCAACATACACGAATCAAGAAACGTAATCCAGCATATAAACAGAACCAAAGACAAAACCACATGATTATCTCAATAGATGCAGAAAAGGCCTTTGACAAAATTCAACAGCCCTGCATGCTAAAAACTCTCAATAAATTTGGTATTGATGAAACATATCTGAAAATAATAAGAGCTTTTTATGACAAACCCACAGCCAATATCATACTGAATGGGCAAAAACTGGAAACATTCCCTTTAAAAACTGGGACAAGACAGGGATGCCCTCTCTCCCCACGCCTGTTCAACATAGTGTCGGAAGTTCTGGTAAGGGCAATCAGGCAAGAGAAAGAAATAAAGGGTATTCAATTAGGAAAAGAAGAAGTCCAATTTTCCCCTGTTTGCAGATGACATGATTGTATATTTACAAATCCCCATCGTCTCAGCCCAAAATATCCTTAAGCTGATAAGCAACTTCAGCAAAGTCTCAGGATACAAAATCAATGTGCAAAAATCACAAGCATTCTTATACACCAATAACAGACAAACAGAGAGCAAAATTATGAGTGAACTTCCATTCACAATTCCTTGAAAGAGAATAAAATACATAAGAATCTAACTTATAAGGGATGTGAAGGACCTCTTCAAGGAGAACTACAAACCACTGCTCAGTGAAATAAAAGAGGACACAAACAAATGGAAGAACATACCATGCTCATGGATAGGAAGAATCAATATCATGAAAATGGTCATACTGCCCAAGGTTATTTATAGATTCAATGCCATCCCTATGAAACTACAAATGACTTTCTTCACAGAATTGGAAAAAACTGCTTAAAAGTTCATATGGAATCAAAAAAGACCACACATTGCTAAGACATTCCTAAGCCAAAAGAACAAAGCGGGAGGTATCACTCGTCCTGACTTCAAGCTATACTACAAGGCTACAGTAACCAAAACAGCATGATACTGGTACCAAAACAGAGATATAGACCAATGGAACAGAACAGAGCCATCAGAAATAATACCACACATCTACAGCCATCTGTTCTCTAACAAACCTGACAAAAACAAAAAATGGGAAAAGGATTCCCTATTTAATAAATGGTGCTGGGAATGTTGACTAGCCATAAGTAGAAAGTTGAACCTGGATTCTTTCCTTACTCCTTGTATGAAAATTAATTCAAGATGGATTAGAGACTTAAATATTAGAGCTAATGCCATAAAAACCCTAGAAGAAAACCTAGGTAGTACCATTCAGTACATAGACATGGGCAAGGACTTCATGTCTAAAACACCAAAGGCAACAGCAACAAAAGCCAAAATTGACAAGTGGAATCTAATTAAAGTAAAGAGCTTCTGCACAGCAAAAGAAACTACCATCAGAATGAACAGGCAACCTACAGAATGGGAGAAAATTTTTGCAATTTACTCATCTGACAAAGGGCTAATATCCAGAAGCTATAAAGAACTCAAACAAATTTACAAAAAAAAAAAAAAAAAAAAAAAAAAAA